>NC_137824.1:6562758-6922758 GCF_963921795.1 Nannobrachium achirus | reverse complement strand
TCTTTGTGTGAACCTGCTAATCTGTAAATTGCAGAACCAAATTACATCGATAACTTGACTAGTACAACTGTTATTGAATAGAAGGCAATGTGTATTTGCCATTATGCTGTTTTTTTTTTTTTACATATTTGAACTGGACTTTTGATGTAAACTTTTCTAAGCAAAAGGCTGCAGTCAGGGTTAGGGGGACTTGGCTTCAGAAATCAGTATGAGGGGGGACTGCAGCCAAAAAGGTTTGAGAACCACTGGTGTAAAGTAGCCAAGTACATTTACTCAAGTATTGTACTTAAGTACAAATTTGAGGTGGTTTTACTCTACTAAAGTATTATCTAATTTGCAATACTTTTACTTCTACTCCACTACATATATATATATATATATTTGTTTATTACATATTACAAATTCCCACGTCAGCCCTATATACATTTCGGCCTTTAAGAGACCATGTAAGGGACTGCACTGCCTACGATGGCAGAATGCAAAGAACAATGGGTACTGGAGTCTTTATTTAGAAAAGAATACAAAGAACAATGGATATGAAGTCTTTATTCCCTTGATGGAAGTCTGATGATGACCGAGCACAAAACTGTTCTCTCCTGCAGCATGAAGGAGCTCTGTTCAGTTTCTGCATTGTTTAAATCATAACATAAACATTACTTTACACTACTCACACTGTGGCTCATTTATGGGAAATACATATTTGACCATCTCCTTGGTAGCCAATAGGATTCCATATACTGTACACACAGATGTCAAATTGTGTGATCACATTTATAAGAAATAATCATCAACGGGTTGATCATTGTTCATTATGCCTTTATAAAAATGTTGGGTCAAAAACAACCCAAGTTGGTTATTTAGGTAACCCAACACGTAACGCTGTTTTGGACCAGCCCAGCATGGGTTATTGATAACCAGCAGGGTTGGGTTAAGGCTGTGACCCTACATGTTGGGTTGGGATTGTACAACCAAGTAATGGGTTAAAAGTGACTTTGCTGTTGGGTTAATGTGATACTGCTGATGGGTTGGAATCTAACACCCAAAAATGGCTTAAAAGTGAACTTGTTGTTGGGATTGTAAGCTCATTCACATTAAATCTATATATTTTTTTTTTACAACATTTTCTTCAATGACATTTTTCATGCTTAATCTACTCAAGGAAGAATGCATGCGGAGTAAATTATGCATTTAGTCGTGGCAATATGTCACAATTTTGAACACAAAAGATTATGTGGTGCTTCACTTTAAAAGAAACCTGTTTGTATGTGTCCGTCTGGACCATTTTAGTCATGGTTTCTGTTTCTGTAAGCAACAATGTTTTTTTTATATATTTTTTAATTAGGGATTATGACTGGGCTACATCCACTGCGATCATCTACAATACAATGTTGTTTTCTCTATCTAAAACCATAAAATAATGGAAAAGTTTGTAAAAAATATCTGTATGGGAGCACAGTTGCATGCTGGGTAACTGCCCACCCACTTAGTTTAACCCAATAGTGGTGCAATTCACAAACCAATGTGTTGATAGACAGAGAGGGCGGGTCTATTTTAACCCAAGTTGGTGCAATGCAGTGAACCATGTGTTGGGTAAACTCGAATTCAAAAGCCCATACCAACACTTGGGTTATGAACTCAATGCATTTTATCTGATGATGTGGGCGGGCCATCCATAGCCCAACAGATGGTTTACTAATTTTAAGTATTTTTAATCCAATGTTTGGTCAAACTGACCCAACCTTTGACCCAACAGTGTCAACCCAGCAAAAAGATTGACCCAACATTTGTAAGAGTGTAGGACAGTAGACTGACATGTCTTTATTGATAGGACAGTAGACTGACAGGTCTTTATTGATAGGACAGTAGACTGACAGGTATTTATTGATAGGACAGTAGACTGACAGGTCTTTATTGATAGGACATCAGACTGACAGGTCTTTATTGATAGGACAGTAGACTGACAGGTCTCTATTGATAGGACAGTAGACTGACAGCTCTTTATTGATAGGACAGTAGACTGCAGGTCTTTATTGATAGGACAGTAGACTGCAGGTCTTTATTGATAGGACAGTAGACTGCAGGTCTTTATTGACAGGACAGTAGACTGACAGGTCTTTATTGATAGGACAGTAGACTGACAGGTTTTTAATGATAGGACAGTAGACTGACAGGTCTTTATTGATAGGACAGTTACTGACAGGAAATGTGGGGAGAGAGACAGGGAGTGACTCGCAGCAAAGGTTGTCCGGATCGGGATTCGAACCCGCGACACACTGTCACTATGGCATGGCATCCCAGGGGGACCGGACCACTATGCCAGTAGCCAAGTCTTCAAACGATTCCCAGTCATAATTAATTACTGATTGCGACCGTCAGGTAGCAGTTAGTACCAAAACGTCCACCTCATGTCTGTGAGTGTGTCACGCTAGTGAATGTGTCACGCTAATACACAAAGCATTTTGTTACTTATCGACTTCAGTTCCTTCCTCCGATTCCTTCCATGAAGGCAGGTCATAAAAAGATGTACACATTTTGGTGTAACACTCACTCACATGGCCCTGTGGCACGTCTCTGATTGGCTCTGATCACATCACATGGGTCTGTGGTGCGTCGTTGATTGGCTCTCACATGAAATGCTATACGTCTGTTTGTGTGTGCGTATCTGTGCGCTGCCAGAAGCTGTGTTGTTTCATCGCGACATGACGGTCGCGTGTCGACCTTAGGGCGTCTGTCTTACTTGTGTGAATAAACTCATAAACTCCCTATTGCAGTCACAAATGCAGACTCACTCACTTTTTCTTTTTTTGTCACCCAGTGTCATTGCCTAAGCTGTAATCCTGTGCTCTGCTCTCCCTCTGCCAACCTGGGGAGAGCCCCGAACTGAGCTCATGCTTCCTTCAGAGCAATAAGAAGCAAGCTGCTTCTGGGAGGAAACAGGAAAACGGATAGATTCTCTGCATGTTGAATAGTCTCGCGTTGCCAGACTGTTGACTCCGCGATTTGGAAATGCTCCTGTCATACAGTCCTGGGATAACGTTAGAAGAACGATGAGAACCGGTTAAAGCGGAAGTGAAGCCTCCTCCTCACTTCCGTTTCCATCTCACATCGCGCACATTTATCATTAGATAGATAAAAATCCTCTAAGCATATTTAGCTTGCTGCTTTGCAGAAATGTCATTTTAAAATAATATTTTTTTGAACGGTAATGCCAGCTTCCATTACTCGCCGTTGAGGAGGTTTAGTTCCAGACTCTATATAGCATTCAGAGATTGTGGAATAGTTGTCTGGCTACGCAATACTACATTTTGAATGAAGTGGGAAGCAACAGGAAGCAGACAGATTCTCTGCGGGGGGAAACACAGGGAGGGGGGAGTGGTGACAGAACTACATGTTTACTGGACGTTGTGGTAGACAGAGAGGAGAGGAGAGGAGAGAGGGATGAACAGAAAGACGAGAGGGGAAGATCAAGAAGAAGAGAGGAGTGAGGGATGATAACTGAAGAAAGGGAAGGGAAGTGGAATTTTCCCACGAGTCCCTAATCTCTGCAGAGTCGAGAGCTCTGTCATAATAGGAGTGTGTGTGTGTGTGTGTGTGTGTGTGTGTGTGTGTGTGTCTGTGTGCGTGCGTGCGTGCGTGCGTGCGTGCGTGCGTGCGTGCGTGCGTGCGTGCGTGCGTGATGTAAGAAGCCTAAACATGATTGGAGCAGCCATGAAATCTTTCCCTCTTCAACACGTTTATAAAGCAGCTCTAGTGCTGAGCTTTTAAGATAGAGACACTTCTATTTTGTGTTTCTAGCTTTCTAGCAAAACAGTATTTTTTTTTTCATAATCACATATTTCTACTGAAACCCCATTGATTAACTATTCATGGGTTTCATTTGTAATCCTATACGGTTGAGGATCAGTCGAATTGGCATAGAACTAATGTTTTACGCCAATCAGAACATAGAACTAATGTTTTACGCCAATCAGAACATAGAACTAATGTTCTACGCCAATCAGAACATAGAACTAATGTTCTACACCAATCAGAACATAGAACTAATGTTCTACACCAATCAGAACAACATGGCATCTGTAGGACTACATTTGGACCTATGAATAGGGACAACCAACCCTGTATTGTGACGAGATACCCTGTGATGGGGTCGGTTGTCACACCATGTCAAGCTGACTTTGAAGGCTAATAACTTCCTGGTAGAATAAGTAATGCGAACAAAAGTTATACCCATTTCAAGCCAAGACCTTAAGCTTCCTTCTAAGTTGTTGATGAGTGGCAAGGGGAGTTTATGAGTGGGAATAGACCATGTGAGTGTGTGTTGTGTGTTGTCAGCAGAAGAAGCTGTGTAACTAAGGTGTCTGTTTATAGGCAGCTGTTTCTGTTGTTGCCATACGGTTCAAAGACTGCCTTTCTTTATAGTGGGAGAAATATGTGAAAAAGGTGTTCACTTCCGGCAGAAAGCGTGAAAATTTGCACCTAGGAGTATTTTTGTGCGCTGAATTAAAAAATTTACGGTCCCAAGCACTTTTCTCAAATTCACTTTTCTCTAATTCACTTACCATAGGGTTAGGGTTAGGAAAAAAAGACCCCCCAAAAGTAGCACGTGAGGGGTCTATCTAGGGGGTTTTCATGATTCTGAATCCATTCCAAGCATTTGTTTTGCACAAAAACATTCCTTGGGCAAGAAATGGACCCCACAAAACTATGGTTTAGTGATGAGTCATCACTTTTCCCAGTTGTGTAGGGTCCATTTCTTGCCCAAGGAATGTTTTTCGTGCAAAACAAATGCTTGCAATGGATTCAGAATCATGAAAAACCCCTAGATAGACCCCTCACATACTATTTAAAGAAGATTTTTTGGGGGGTCTTTTTTCCCTAGTATGGTAAGTGAATTAGAGCCACCACTCTCTTCTCTACTAAATGGTAAATGGTGCATTTATATAGCGCTTTTATCCAATTGTTGCAGGTATCACTAGTTTGTTGGCTTGTGTCTAATGTGAATCTCAAATAAAGATATACTGTTTTAACAATGACATGGTGTTAAAACCGTCCTGTTCATGTAGCTGTTTGTATATTCCTGGACCACTGGTTCCAGCCAGTATACAGCAGTTTTGACCATCAGCAGGCAAAACAAATGCAAAGTGTCTTATCGTAGATAAGTAGGAAAGCTGTCACTGAATGTGAGACATTCACATTGTGTTTTCTCTGCTTAAGGTTTTTAACGTATACGCTGTATAGTTTCAAATCTATTCATGCAATCTAATTAAGCAATATCTCATTATTTTGCTACAGTGTTCTGCTTTCATATGGAATGGAAAAAAACAAAAATGCACAATGACTATAGCCGTTAATCAAAAATGGTTTCATATAGGCCTAATTACAATGAAACCTTACAGTTGTTATCTCTCTAAAGACCCCAGCAACATTCATAAACTTTGCAGATTCAGCTTTTTCTGTGTGTGAATCTTTCACAACTTTCCAGATTTGCTGACATCACGTTTCATTGTTTCTCAGCGGAGCAGAAATGTTTTGCTCATTTCACTTCCTTTCCCAGACTAGTGTTACAGAAACCATGTCACACATTCTGAAAGGCTGCTATGCCTATAAAGGACTTTACATTGCACGCCACAACAAAATAGTTGATCTCATAACAAAGGACATATCTAAACATTTTGCACTGTCCATAAGAATGTACAAACATTCCTGTGTCAAACCCTCCATGTTTCATCTCTGTACTGAAAATCCAGAAATCTTTGCACATCTCTCTGCCAATACACCAGATGTTGTTGTTGTCAATGAAGGAAATCAGTTTCCATTCTTGAAGTGGCCTGACTGTACCTTTGATTCTTGCTTAGAGCAAGCCTTTATGACTTAAAGGACAACTTTAGTTTTTTTTTACAACAAGGGTTCATATTTTAGATTGTAATTAAAGAATATAAAAGATGAGTGTTAAAATTTCTATTGTTAACTTTATATTGTTTTAGAGATTCTTATTTCAGTGGTTGGGGCATGCATACAGGTGGCTAAAAATGTCATTTTACACAGACTAAGATACCGGTACAACGCAACCTTTCATGGTTGGATGTGACTTATGGGGGCTAGAAGTGTTACTGTAAATAGCAATAAAGAAACTGCTGGCTTATTGTGTCTAAAAATAAATATTTAGCCACTTATTGTACGCATGCCCCCATGCGTACGCATGCCCCACATTTTAGCACGGTAAACGCGATAAGACAATAGAACAAAGCAAATGAAAACATTTTAACACTCACTTTTTCTTTTCTCAAATTACAATCTAAAATATGAACCCTTGTTGTAAAAAAACAAAGTTGTCCTTTAAGTCATTAAATAGCAGCCGCTCCTACGAACCATCACAGAGCTAGGCTATAGGTGCAATCTATTTGTGTTCATCTTTGGCAGCCTGGGACATGTAAATAGGTTGGTTGTAACCAGTAAGACTCCCTAATCGGGAGATAAGCGACCGTAGGTGGCTTATCTCCACAAATAGGGCTAAAATTTGTTTTTCCAAAATCTTCCTGATCCATGTTGATGACATGAGTGTAGACATGCTGTGTAGTGATATTCGTGATTTTAGGGCAAAAACTGTAGGAGCAGTGTCCAAAAATGTGTTTTAAAAATCGGCCTGAAGGTGGCGCTAGAATAGGGCCATGTGAGAAATGAGGGGTGGGGTCTCCGCGTTGCCTTGGCGGACGAATAGGTACCGGCCCCGGCTCTCCCGGACGCTCCTAGCCCGAGTTACGGCATTTTATGTGCAGTGGCAGGGGGTCCTCCACTGGGGGCGCCACCACTTTTGCATCCGTTCTGGAGCACCAGGAGTCGGTGGTCCCCGGGAATTCCCCGCGAGCAGCCCCGTTGGGGTGGTCATTTGGTAATTTTTGCACATTTGGTCATTTTTTACATCTGGGGGTCCCCCAGGGACCTGGGGGTCCCTGGGGCTCCGGGGGTCCTTGGAGGTTGTAGTTTGGCAGGCAAGGAGTGTGTGTGCAAAATCTGGCATGGATCGGGTCAACGGTTGCGGAGATATGAGCAGGGAAAAAGTGTGACGTGTGACCACATTTGGTCATTTTTTACATCTGGGGGTCCCCCAGGGACCTGGGGGTCCCTGGGGCTCCGGGGGTCCTTGGAGGTTGTAGTTTGGCAGTCAAGGAGTGTGTGTGCAAAATTTGGCATGGATGGGGGCAACGGTTGTGGAGATATGAGCAGGGCAAAAGTGTGACGGATGGACTGACTCACTCACTCACTCACCCACGGACAGCCTGTGGAGGTTTTGGTAGTAAATGCGACCTACGGTCGCAATTAAGAGGCTTCCAACAACTTGGAATGCCAGAAAAAAGCAGCTAAACGGCTTGCAAATTATTGGTAGCCGCCAAATATGGAGAAGGCGTTGTTACTTTGGATGGTGTGTGGGTGTTGGATATTTGTCCAAGATCTGCCGACTGTACCTTATTTACAGCACCTTGTAATGTTTGTGTCCTTGTATTGTATCTCTTATGTGGACATAAATAAACCAGTAAGACTCCCTAATCGGGAGATAAGCGACCGTTGGTCGCTTATCTCCACAAATATCACAACCTCCACCTCTCACGTCATACGGGCAGCCATAGTTACACCTGGAATGTTGAATCTCCATATATGGAGATAACCTACGCATCACACAAAGTCTGACCTCACCAGCCCATACTTGGGCATGGACGACTTATATCTCCATATACGGAGATGGCCATATATGGAGATACGATGACATCACAGAGTCCACAGCTGATGATGTGGCGTGATGTCATACAATACACAAACAAGCCCTATATAAAGGGGCAATTCTCACCAGGGAAGAGAGCATTCCTCGACTCAGACCTTATCGCCAGGATCAACTAAGCTTATAGCTTATCATCACATCCAACCATCTTAAGATACTCAGCTAGTGGGGAATGCTCTCTTCCCTGGTGAGAATTGCCCCTTTATATAGGGCTTGTTTGTGTATTGTATGACATCACGCCACATCATCAGCTGTGGACTCTGTGATGTCATCGTATCTCCATATATGGCCATCTCCGTATATGGAGATATAAGTCGTCCATGCCCAAGTATGGGCTGGTGAGGTCAGACTTTGTGTGATGCGTAGGTTATCTCCATATATGGAGATTCAACATTCCAGGTGTAACTATGGCTGCCGATGTCATACTGATGTCAGCAGTGTGTTGTCATACTGATGCGGAGATATGAGCAGGGCAAAGGTGTGACGTGTGACGTGTGACCGACGGACGGACGGACGGACGGACGGACGGACGGCCGGTGGAGGTTTTGATACTAAACTGCGACCTTACGGTCGCAATGATTCAAGCGCATGTGTGTGTGTGTGTGTGTGTGTGTGTGTGTGTGTGTGTGTGTGTGTGTGTGCGCGTGCGTGCGTGCGTGCGTGCGTGCGTGCGTGGAGGAAAGAGGAAAGCTTTATATCACTCCATAGCAGAAGCTGCTCCAACAACAAAAAACACAACAAGTTTGGTCCAAGTCAAGAGGTGTCACCGCCTCCATTATGTGTGTGTGTGTGTGTGTGGCGGCGGTCCCCAAGGGGAGGGGATGACAGCAGAGGCAGAGTGACAGAAATATACCAGAGAGGAGAGACAGAGTCCCCTGTATCCACTGAGATGGATGATGCTTACCTTCAGAAATATACCCTGTAGTTCATATAATCTATCTATAAATGCGACAAATCTCTGCGTGTATGTAATCCGCGTATCTCGAGAACCGTTCGTCTCACCGGCTTCAGATTCGGCACGCGCGTTCCCCGCCGTGGCGCGGAGTGCAGTGCCGGGCCTCGACCCGACCCGACGTGCGGTTTTCCAAAACCGGCGCAAAACGTTCGGAATCTCCTTATGCGGAGCTGATTGTTGACATCAGGCTGTTCCAGAGGAAATCGGCGCAAGCGCTGACTCATTGTGACATCACTTCATAAAAGGCTCTGACATCACGTACGCCGGCGCGAAACGTTCGGAATCACCATATGACTCATTGTGACATCACTTCATAAAAGGCACTGACATCACGTACTCCACATGAGTCAACAAAAAATCTCTGTGAATGTGTATGTATGTATGTAATCCGCGTATCTCGAGAACCCTTCTTCCCACCGGCACGCGCGTTCTCCAGATATGGGCATAAAATGAATGCCCGTATGCGGAGCTGATGTCTGACATCAGAGTTTTCCGCAACCGGTACTGTGTGTGCAGAGATCTCCATATATGGGCATAAGGGGACAAAGGCAAACAGATGGTCAAAACGGGTCCTATGACAACAGGTATATTGGGGTTTGCATTAAAGGGTGGGGACAAAGGCAAACAGATAGATGGTCAAAACGTGTCCTATGACAACAGGTATATTGGGGTTTGCATTAATGGGTTCCGCTCCAAAAAAGATAAAGAAAATAAAAGAGACAAGACAAACATAAGACAAGCAACAAAGCGTGGGACTGGGAGGATGACTTGAATGATGCAGATTTAAGCAGGCTGCGTATTCTGCTTAAAGAAGAAACAAACAAAAAGCGACAGAGATCTCATATATGGGCATAAAATGGACGCATATAAACAGATATCTTCATATGCTTAAAGAAGAAACAAACAAAAAGCGACAGAGATCTCATATATGGGCATAAAATGGACGCAGATAAAAAGATATCTCCATATGGCATATAAAGGGTGGGGACAAAGGCAAACAGATAGATGGTCAAAACGTGTCCTATGACAACAGGTATATTGGGGTTTGCATTAATGGGGTCCGCTCCAAAAAAGATAAAGAAAATAAAAGAGACAAGACAAACATAAGACAAGCAACAAAGCGTGGGACTGGGAGGATGACTTGAATGATGCAGATTTAAGCAGGCTGCGTATTCTGCTTAAAGAAGAAACAAACAAAAAGCGACAGAGATCTCATATATGGGCATAAAATGGACGCATATAAACAGATATCTCCATATGCTTAAAGAAGAAACAAACAAAAAGCGACAGAGATCTCATATATGGGCATAAAATGGACGCAGATAAAAAGATATCTCCATATATGGCATATATGGGCATAAAATGGACGCAGAATCACAAAGATCTCCATATACGGGCATAAAGGGACACAGACAGACAGATACAGAGATCTCCATATATGGGCATAAAATGGATGCAAATAGACAGATATCTCCATATATGGCCATATATGGGCATAAAATGGACCCAGGATTATATCTGCAGTGATCTCCATATATGGACATAAAATGGACGCCGACAGACAGACAGATACAGATATCTCCATATATGGGCATAAATGGACACAGGCAAACAGATGGTCAAGACGGGTCCTATGACAACAGGTATAATGGGGTTTGCATTAAAGGGCGGGGCATTCATTCCCTATTTACATCGTTCCCGAGTTGGCCAGGTCGCCGACTAGACGCTGGGCCGCCCGAAGGGCGGCCCAGCTTCTAGTATAATATAAACATACCCTGTAGTCCAGTGGCATCAGTTCAGAAAAAGCTAAGGTATGGCAACATGACTTGTGTCTTGCACGCGCGCAAAGCCGCGCGTGCAGGACACCAGTTATGTTGCCATACCTTAGCAACAGACATGATACATTTATTTTTCTACAGTTTCTTGGGCTGGATATGGCAGCCTGGAACGGTTGTGCAGCTAAACTTGGCATGTTAGTAAACATGCCACAATTAACAATAATGAATTGCACCTGTGCAGCTGACCTGCGGAACCTGGGTTATACGATTTTGTCAAGATGGGGAGAATAAAAGTGGAGAATATAATTATAATACCTTGTTTAATTGACCATTTTGTTAAATTTTGCATTTGTAATTATTTTAATGTAATTTAACAACATAACCAGCACAGATAGACAAAGAGACATTCATGGATTTATGTTTAAAAGTAACTTTTATACTCCCCCCTGGACCCAGGGTATGGCAGCTGCATACCCCTGCCATACCCAATTGACGCCCCTGCTGTAGTCCCCTGTATCCCATATACTATAATATAAATATACCCTGTAGTCCCCTGTATCCCATATTTTTATTTCTGGCACGCACTATTATCAGTCAGCAAATGTACAACACCTCAGCCATGACCTCACGTCACCAGGCTTTCCACCAAAGAAAAGCCTGGTATTCGTGCTAAAACGGGCTGTGTGATCCGGTCTAGACTGGCCTAAACCGGCAACAGGCAGAAGAAGTGGCGTCGCTTCGTTTTGCGGTCGCCCCTGTTTGTTTCCCCAATCCCTGTTTAAATGCTGGAGATGTGTAGTCTTGCCAGTGACTACGAGTTGGACTAAAAGATGGATATACCCAATTAACTTTTCAAAAAAAATAAGCCAAACTGCGCCGCATGAAGGGTTTTATTGGGTAGGCCCTAAAAGTATGCCCTTGAGCGCAGGGAATTGTTTGGGGTCAAAACTGTTTCCGGTTTGGTAGTTCCGGCCAAAGTGTAGTCCGTCTGATGATTAGTTACAACATGTAGAGTACCTGAGACGAAAAACTGTCTCTAAGTCCATATTTTTACATTTTTGAATAGGCCTATAGATATGATTTTGATTTACCAGACTGTAAACCACAAACTAGTAGTTTTTAATCTGTTAAATGGTTAATGCACTCCCCCCTCATTTTGTTCAATTGGATTTTATTTATTTATTGCTTATTCTCATATATATTAAGAATTATAAGACAAAGTTTTACATTATGCTACAGTGGGTCAAATGTTTTTGATGAAATGGTTTGTACTTCTGTGAATACTTCTCTTTGATCTTGGTGGCAAAGATCTCCACGGCTGTCTCTCCTGAACCTTTGTCTCCCCCTTTTGGAGGTAGTGCTGTAGTGCAGAGATAGATAGATAGATAGATAGATAGATAGATAGATAGATAGATAGATAGATAAACATAAAGTGTCGAAGGGGAATCCATGATCAATATTTGGGCTGATTGATTGATTGATTGATTGATTGATTGATTGACTGAGGAGGACTTTATTAGAAATGTGCACAGGAAAAGGTACATGGTAGTACATTCCACTGGTACAAGATCAACTAAAAGGATATTAAACACAGCAAGAAAGCTTTACTGGCTATTATGCAGTGTCTGGTTTTTAAATGTACATAAAGGGGTATGTGTTTTTATGGGTGTTTGTATATGGTGTGCTGCTGTGTCCTTGTTCTATGTCAGGTGTCTTCAACAGGGGGTCCGGGACCCCTATCGGGTCCTCAGAGTTACTACAGGGGGTCCTCCAATTCTTCCAATCGTTTTTATATTAACAACTTGAACCATAGTGTCCATATTCTAGGAACTGTAGCCAAAAATAGCAGATCTACAATGCCTCGCGCTGCAAGGTGTTGATCGGCTGTAGATCGGCTAGTTTCGGCAAAGGTTTGGTGTAGAGGGGAAAAATTGCAGACTAAGTACAGAGTAAAAGCTTATTAGGTAATGACGGTTCGAGTGCACAATATCTGAAAATGCAAATTGACATGAATCCAAAATACACTGATGATTGTGCTGTCAAACAATTAAACTATATGGAATCTATGAACATGTTGTGGGGGTCCCTGTTTCATCTCTCTCAACTAAGGGGTCCTTGGCCTGAAAACGTTGAAGACCCCTGTTCTATGTCTTATGTTTTACGTCTGAGAGTGAACCAAGACACATTCCTATCAACTATGTTGACATGGCAATACAGTTATTGAATCTTGAATCTATAAACATCTTGGCAATTTGAAAATGGACCATCTACAAATGTGAGCTTGTAGATCTGCTATTTTCAAAGGTTTTTTAAGTATGTTTTTTTTTATTTTTTATTCCCTACTTTTACTTTTACTGATACTTGATGGATGAGAACTAAATGGAGCCTGGTGAGGCTGTAACACTGACGAGAGTACAAATGGAACGTTATGGGTCCATTTGGTTTCCATGTGTACACTCTCCCAAATAAAATGTTGTACTACAACTAACTGTCTGGCCAAAACCTCTTAACTCCATTTTTGAGTTTTTGGCATAAATCAGGGCTATTGAACACCCTTTACATCTGAGTGTTGGTTAAAATAACCTCCTAACTCCACTTCAGCTCATTTTCCACATTTCTACATTTTGGAGTTAGGAGGTTTCGGCCCGACAGCAGAGATATATAAATAAATACATGCTTGAAAGGAAAGCCCTCTTCTTCAGAAAGGCCTCGACGCCTCTCGCCAGGCCGCAGTCATAAATACTAATGTGTTCTTAATTAGCTGTGCCTGTTAAATAGTGTGTGTGTGTGTGTGTGTGTGTGTGTGTGTGTGTGTGTGTGTGTGTGTGTGTGTGTGTGTGTGTGTGTGTGTGTGTGTGACACCTTTAATTAAACCTCTAAGCTGAGTCAGCCTCCATAATGCTGCTTCAATCACATTTTAATGAGCCACAAACCCTCATAATCTCCTCTCCTCTCCTCTCCTCTCCTCTCCTCTCCTCTCCTCTCCTCTCCTCTCCTCTCTGCCTGTGGTGCTCTCCATGGTGCTGAAACCTCTTCCCTGCTGACCTGCCACTCCAGTGGCTCTGCATTTTCCCTCACCCTGAACCTATGGTTAAACCATGGTTAAACCATACAGGTTAAATGCCTTATAGTTCACCCCCAAAATGACTTTTTTTCTATTGATTACTCTTGCCATGGAGACTAGAGTTCAATAATATTTCTAGTTTTTTGTCGCATTCAAGACACAAATGTGATAACAATAAATTTACCCCCATTCGTTCCGGATGGGGACCCGTTTCGAAACGGGTCCCCATCCAGAATCAATGGGGGTAAATTTACTCGAATCAAATTTTTGTCTTAGGAATGTGACAAAAAACAAAAAATATTATTGAACTCTACTCTCCATAGCATGACTAATCAATAGAAAAAAAATGAATTTTGGGGGTGAACTACTCCTTTTAGTGAACCTATGGTTAAAGCATGCAGGTTAACAGTTCTGCTGCCGTTGACGATCCTCACCGGCATTTAAAGGGTTAAAATCATGGTGCCGTTGACGGTGAGCACCGTCAATCTTACTGTAAATACAGTAAAAGTATTATTACTTACTGTGCGTCTGCGTCGCTCCGGTCCCGCCCGCATCGGTAATGTCCGCGATTTGTTTACAACGCACGTTGGGCGTGCACGCGAAGTGAACATCCTCCATTGTAAATCCATAGAGAGGCCCATAAAGAGACTTCATTTACTCAAAAAGAGACATTTTGATCCAAAGGGTGGCCTGTTTACAGACACAAACTGCACTCGGCTGGGCACAGCCATGTTTCTTTTCTGGGCCCACACTGTCATGTGACTAGATGATGTAAACATTGACGTCAAGTGATAATCCATCTGCGCAAAAACAACCCCCGCCCGGCCATTCAAAATAATAGCGCCGGCCTACGGAGGAAGCGGCGCGGCACCAAGGCACCGAGCATCCCTTCAAATTAAAAGGCAGTAGTAGTGTTAAATGCCTTTAAGTGAGGCACCAGTCACGAGAGCCATCTGCTGAACACTGGCTGTGAATCAGACTGGCATAAATAGGCTATATATTACAGTATCTGATTGGAATTCCCACATGGTTATCATCAGCACTGTCCTGTCTGGAGTAGATTATCAATGAATAGACTGGTAGGATTCACCTGGAAACACGGGCTGCAGATGTTTGTAGTGTTGTTGTTTGGTTTCTATTCTGAATGTTTCTAAGGTTTGCACAGGGCTCTACAATCCAGTATTGTCCCAGCTCAGATTCTGGGCTGCATGGGACAACTTCCTGGCCAGGAATATTATTGTTTTTGCCCAGAAGTTCTTCTCGCCCTCCTAGTGGCAAAAAAAAAGAAAAAACTTCCGGGAAATCAGATTAATCATGAATAAAGCACGCAATGTTGTCCAGTTATAGGAATCAAATTATAATTCATGTTCGTTGTATATCTACAATAATGTAGGCCTACAGCATACTGCTGGTGTGACTTATAACGACTTCCACCTTCCAAATCACACACTTTAATGCCACCATCATAACGGCTCCTCCACTCTACTGATGCAGGTGTAGTGATGTGCTGAAGCAGGGATTGAACCCGGGACTCCCACTCACCAGACCAACGCACAAACCGTGGTGCCAATAGGGCTGAGTCCGCTTGGCAGGGCTGTTGTGGGCTGCTTCATGGCTGTACTAGCCTCGGAAACCCAGGCTTTTACGGCTGTACTAACTATGGGGGCTGCACAGGCATCACTGTGACTGTCCTCTGCAGTGTAGGGCAGTGGTTCTCAACCTTTTCAGGCCGGGACCCCCTAAATAATCATAATATTTAACTGGGGACCCCCCACACCCTGACGAGAGAGTTGAGGCATTACATTTTGTACATTTTGTGAAAATAGACGATCTACATGCTCACAAGCGCGAGGCATTGTGAGCATGTAGATTGATTATTTTCACAATTTCTGCCTCTAATGTTTGACAATTTGGCCAATGTTTAATTTGTCATCTGAGAAGAAGCTCACTTATAGTTCTGAGGTGTTCCAAAAAGTACTGCTGGATCCTGGAAACCTTTCAGCTGGAGGTTCAGAGACTGTTAAGCTAGTTGAAGTTGAGCTGGATCAAGTCAATCAAAAAGCACTAAAACACTAAGCTTCAGAACTCCTAAAACAAACAGTCTAGCTCTCGGCCTTAAAGGAGTTGTTCACCCCCAAAATGACTTTTTGTCTATCGATTACACACCCTATGGAGACTTAAGTTCAATATTGTTGTTTTTGTCGCATTCCTAAAGGCCCTATCATAGTGTAGTCCACGGTGATGGTTTATCACCATGGTGTAGTCTTTTTAAGTCAGAAAACTACAACATTACGTCATTAGCCGCGGTGAAGAGCCATCATCGCGGACCTAGACATCTCTCCTCTGTTTTTACTTCCAGACATCTCCCCATCACCCTGTTCACTGATTGGTCAGTGACTCTGATGGCCATCACATTTTCAGGCGATAGCTTATCGCCTAAACGTTGAGGTGATAGCTCTTCATCTCAGACTCTGATGATGCCTTTAGCCAATAATTTGAGGAGACTCTTTGTAGGCCCATTGATTACAAATGGAGAGCCAAAATGCATTTGGGTCTCCATCCGGAATCAATGGGGGTAAATGTATTATTATCAAGTTATTGGCATTAGGAATGCAACAAAAACGTAACATTTTTTTTTATTGAACTCAAGTCTCCATGGGGTGAGCAATCGATAGAAAAATAAAAGTAATTTGGGGGGTGAACTACTTTAAAGGACAACTTTAGTTTTTTACAACAAGGGTTCATATTTTAGATTGTAATTAAAGAATATAAAAGATGAGTGTTAAAATTATTTCATTTACTTCTTTCTATTGTTTTAGAGATTCTTATTTCAGTGGTTGGGGGCATGCGTACAAGTGGCTAAATATGTCATTTTACACAGAATAAGCCCATTCCCAAGATACAACGCAACCTTTCATGGTTGGATGTGACTTATGGGGGCTAGAAGTGTTACTGTAAATAGGAATAAAGAAACTGCTGGCTTATTGTGTCAAAAAATACATATTTAGACACTTGTATGCATGCCCCCATGCGTACGCATGCCCCCCATTTTAGCACGGTAAACACGATAAAACAATAGAACAAAGCAAATGAAAACATTTTAACAATCACTTTTTCTTTTCTCTAATTACAATCTAAAATATGAACCCTTGTTGTAAAAAAAACAAAGTTGTCCTTTAAGGACCACTTCACCTCTGGGACAACCAGATCTTATTTTATTGTTGTTTGGGACACGATCAACACAATCCTACATGCTACAAAGCATCATATGATGCATTTTGCATCATGCCTTTGTAGCATGCTGAAATACTAAAATATCTAAAAACACAGATTGAAAAAGAAATAATAATAATAATAACTCAGGATTGTGTTGATCGTGTCCGAAACAACAATAAAATAAGATCGGACTGGTTGTCCCAGAGGTGAGGTGGTGACCCATCTAATTTCAACACACTTTTCTAGGCTGGGAGATGGCTCAGAGAGTCAGAGTAGAGGGTTAAGTTTAGTCTAGGATGGATCAGGTTAGGTTGTGATGGCTGTACCCCCTCCAACTGTATAGATGTTCCCCATTCTCAACTGTTTTTATTTTATTTTTGACACTTTGGCAGTGTAAACTCATGTTTTCTCATGTCAATAAAGCTCCTTTGAATTAAAATTTGAATTGAATTGGTAGAAGGCAGGGTTAAGTTTAGTCTAGGATGACTCAGGGTAGAATACAGGGTTAATCAAATAAGAAAATGTGATTGGTATTTAAGATCAATCAATTAAAAAATGCAAATAAATCGACATTATCCCTTCTACAGATTTGGATGCACTTCTCATTATGTCCAACAGGTGGGAGTCAACTCAAGTGAATGATCTGTGAACTATTTGAGCTCTGGTGAAACGTTTTTACCTTTCTTTCTTTCTTTCTTTCTTTCTTTCTTTCTTTCTTTCTTTCTTTTCAAAAAACGGCAGATCTACAAGCTCACATGATTGTCAATGTGTCACAAATGTATGCGTTGTGTGATTTTGCAATACATCTGTAATTGTGTTGGTTATTGAAGTGGACCCTTATATGTCTGTAACTCTGAGAGTGTACAATTGAACCCTTACAGGTCTGTAACTCAGAGTGTATAAATGGAACCAAACAGTGTGGCAATGGTGTTTCCTCCATCATGTAAGACATGGATTTATTTAACTGCTGCTACTGTGCAGAATGTCTATGATGTTCCTGCCTTTTGGGTTCGTTACATTGATGTTGTTTTGTTGTTGCTCAGGCTGATGTTTTTGTTGTTGTGTCAGAGTAGCCTACAAGTGTGTTGGTATGTTGTTGTTTACAACCAGTTTGTAATGCACATGGCTTTGTTGCGAGTCACTGAATGGACTTCTGGCACAAAAAAGGACCAAATTGATTGATTGAATACGTTATTTGTTATTGTTTGTTTGCTGAGACAGGTACACCAGGTGTCAGATTCCAATCTCACCTGGGGCGTTAAACGGTATACTACGGAGTCCATGTATGGTATCGTGACGCCCCACAAGCGCTGAAAACTAAACTCCAAACAGCCCAAAACAAACTAATTAGGGTCCTGCTTAACCTTCCCTATCAGACTCACCTCACCGCTACTCACCAGTTAAGAGTGGGGTGGCTCAGAGTAGATGACAGAGTACAGCAACTTGCAATGGGCCTGGTGTACAAGATACACTACACCACTAAGATACCCATGTACCTGGCAAAATACTTTATAAACATTAAGGAGGTCCATAATTACAACACCAGAGGCAGCGCCACAGATCACGTTCCACCCAAAGTCAACTCAAACAAAGGGTCAAACTCGTTCTTCTGCTATACAACCAAAATGTGGAACGCCCTACCGAAGGCCTTAAGGTCTTTGCACACTGCTGCGTTTTTTGGGCCGAATATGGGAGTGAATTTCGGAGTGTGTGAATAAAAAAATCAACCTCACGTTATGTCAATCACGTTTGCACACTGCCGCCTGCTTCGTATTTATTTTCGGACCAGGGTTGATTTTTCCCGATTTTCGCAGCTGTCACACTGAGTCCCTTGCTCTCTCTCTCTTTCCTCTCTCTCTCCCTGGCCTGGCTTTCGGATTTCCAAAACGCAACGAAAACACGCAGTGCAGTGTGCAACCACCTTTAAAGGAGTGTGATTCCCTAGTATCCTTTAGAATCGCCCTGAAAAACCACTTACAGGCGGCAGCCATTCGCAACTGGCAATAACAAACTTTGTATTTACCTGCTGTATGTATTTTTTGCGCTGTTTACTTTTTTTTTACTATATCTACTGCATAGTACTGTGTTCTATCCGTCTGTCATTCCATGTTATATGAGATACTTCAATTGTTTCCTATGGAAATAACCTTAGTCTTTTCTAGGATCTCCTTTTAGTAGACCTTGTACCAGTGAATTGTACCGTCATAAAACTGTACTTTTTTCTATGCAAACTTTTAATAATGTCTTCAATCAATCAATCAATCAATCAATCAATCAATATAGGAGCAGTCCTGCTGTGACATGCATGCAGCTATGGCTGCAGGCTGTCACTGTGACATTGCGACACCTGCCAATCTCAAAGACACACAACTTTATATTGTTTTAGGGCAAACAAATAATGAATTAAACAATGTGGTGCACATGTCTTCCAGAGCTCAAACAGTTAACATAGTGAGGCTGCAGCAGACAGACACATTACAACCACAATGCTGAATCAACGTAGGTGAACAGGAAGCTGAGTGGCAGCAGAGCCTGTTCTCAGAAAACACATGAACATCTGTGGTTAACATGACTTAAAATACACTCTGCATGTTGCTGTATGTTCTGGGTGGGGGGGGGGGGGGGGGGGGGTACAAAAGACATATAACTCTTCCATGGAGAAAGGTTATGTTTTGTCTCTTTATATTGGTAACAAGTGTGTGTTTTCACAAACTGCTTTGCCAAAACACAATATGCTCTGAGTAGCACGTGTCGCGGGTTCGAGTCCCGTTCCCTTTGCTGCACATCTCTCTCTCTCTCGCTGTTTCCTGTTCATCTCTACTGTATGCTATCAATTAAAGGCAGAAAAGACCCCAAAATAGCTTGAATAAATGATGTTGGGGACGGCGGCATAATTCCTGGAGGTACAGATAGTTTCAGACTTTAGGTTTAGGGTGTCACCTCTCTGCACCCATGGGTGTCTCCTCTACACAGTAACTGACCTGAGGTCTTCACCATGGAGTAGATGGCCTGATCTGCTGGAGGCTGGTCTGAAATAAACAGAACAAACATCAAGTGTTACTGCACTGACATCATGTAAACACACACACACGCACGCACGCACGCACGCACGCACGCACGCACACACACACACACACACACACACACACACACACACACACACACACACACACACACACACACACACACACACACACAAATGATGTCTAGAATGATTATTTAGATGGTCTACTCTATACTATAGTACATGGTTTATAAAACTATGCACAATAAGTAAGGAAACTTAACTTCAGTCCATTATATCTCCCATTTAATAATACCTATTGGTATTGTGTGATTTGTCACTTTTACTTGTTGCTTAGTATATTATGGCTGCTCTTCAATCCAGCACAGTGACATCACTGATATTGACTGTTTCAGATGGAGTGTGAGTGAGCTCAGTGTTTGTGTTACTGTACATCTCTTCTTCCTGGTGAAGAACTATATCGATGTTTATAAATACATACTGTATACTATATAGATAGATGCATATACTGTATAAATAACAATATAAATGTGAGTGTAGAGTGAGTGTACCTCGGTTCTTCCTGGGTTGAGTTGATTCTCACATCAGCATAGGTCACATCTCTCTGTCTGGTCTACAGCCTGCAGCACTGTAGCACTGGGTTTCACTGTACAAGCTGTTTGTACTTGACAATGCATGGCTTAAGGTCCATTCCCACTGGGCCAGATAACAAATACAAAAAATCAAAACAAAACAAGTGGATGGTAGATACAGATAAGAAAAATATCTGCCACAGATATTTCTTTTATCTGTGGCAGATATCTTTTTTTATGTGTATCTACCATCCACTTTGAATGGAAAAATATCTGGAGAAAGAGATTTTTTTATCTGTTATCTGGCCCAGTGGGAATGGGCCTTAAATCTTTGAGACAAGCATTGGCAGGATCAACCTGGTAGTTATGTATCATATTGTTATGATGTGTTCTCTGTAATAACTTCACTCAGGGTGGCTTTCACTCCTTTTTGTTTTCTTTTTGCCTCAGGGGAAACAATGCACTCACACACACACACACACACACACACACACACACACACACACACACACACACACACACACACACACACACACACACACACACACACACACACACACACACACACGCTCACTAAAACCACTCTGCCAAGATGTCTAAATGACACGCGATGCTTGAAGCACACTGAAAAACCACTAACACACACCACCTCTACACTTATGAACACTTGTCTGTGTGCTGTGCATTTGATGCCTTCAGTGCACATGACCTACATACTTGTGTTTCTGTGCTCCTGTGGTTTTGACTCTTACAGATTGTGCCCAGGCCTGTAAGGCCTGTGTGTGTGTGTGTGTGTGTGTGTGTGTGTGTGTGTGTGTGTGTGTGTGTGTGTGTGTGTGTGTGTGTGTGTGTGTGTGTGTGTGTGTGTGTGTGTGTGTGTGTGTGTGTGTGTGTGTGGACAATTTCTTACAACCTGACTCGTAGGCATTAACAAAAAGGTCCTACCTTCTGTAGGCCTACATGACTCCCTACCGTCTGATAGACATGTCTCATTAGGGTATCCTAGGCCTGGCCGTAACACCCTGACACAGCATGATGTTTGTTGCCCCAAAACACTCCCAGCACGGCCATGTACCAAAACACACAAACACTCACGCACGCATAGAGTAGACCTACAGTTAAAGGAGTAGTTCACCCCAAAATGGCTTTTTTCCTATTGATTACTCATGCCATGGAGACTTGAGTTCAATCATATTTTTAGTTTTTTGCCGCATTCCCAAGACAACATTTTGATTACAATAATGTCCCCCTCAATTGATTCTGGATGGGGACCCAAATACATTCGGTCCCCATCCGGAATAAATTGGGGTTAGTTTACTATAATCCAATTCTTTGTCTCAGGAATGTGACTATATATATATATATTATATATATATATATATATATATATATATATATATATATATAATTGAACTCAAGTCTCCATGGCATGAGTAATCAAATAGGGGAAAAAAGTAATTTTGGGGGTGAACTACTGCTTTAAGCTCGTAGTTCTGTTATTAATATAAACTAGCCCTTCCCCGTTCAAAGATATGAGCTCCGAAATGATGTGCAGTGTGTGGATTATGGGATGTGCACTGTGCACACAGTATATGAGGGATGGAAAGTAACTTTAACTGGTGCTTGCATGCTAATATGTAGGAGCATCAATGTAAGAAATACCCGTTCCATTTAACGGCTACAGAGATACTGTGTACCGATCTGCATGATTTTGGACAACATCTGTAACAGGGCCAGAACCCCCCCCCCCCCCCCCCCCCCCCCCCCCCGCCCGCCCGCCCGCCCGCCCGCCTGCCCGCCTGCACACACCACACTCCCCCCCCCCCCCCCCCCGTGTGTGTGTGTGTGTGTGTGTGTGGGTTTGTGTGTGATTGTGCATGGCCTGAACAACAGCGCCCCTCCCTTAACATGTGTGGTCACAAAAGGTACTGTAGGCTAAATAGATATAGATACACCATAAAAATGCTAATATACAGCTTATGATTTGTGAAAGTGACAAACGGGCTTCACAGTTATGTCAGGTGTGTTCATATGCTTATGGTGATGCGATTTCAGATCAATTGCTCCAGCCACTGAGGAGAAACGCTGTGACACTCAGACACTCAGACATTCGCAAAATTATAGTATAGATATGATACTCAAATTCACATTTCTCAACACCAGAAAGCACACTATAACGGCTTCCACAATATGAATGAAATAGACCTTATAAATATAAATAGAGTTCATGTTAATTATCAATAAGCACAAAGCCACCCAATGGAGGCGTGTGCTACTTATGAATGCCTAAAGCGTCTCCCCCCCCCCCCCCCCACACACACACACACACACACACTCTCTCTCTTTCTCTCTCTCCCTCACTCAAAGACTTGTATGACACTCATGTGTGCTCGTTTCCTCCTGGCTCTGTGTGAGGAGGCCGACTCAGAACTGTTGAGTTACTGTATGTACTGATTGTCACAGCTGGCTCAAGCACTAACAAACGAAGGGGAGAGGAGACGTTGTCAAAAGTATAACAAAAGTATATTTATTAAGTAAAGGCCTTAAACATCAACTAAGGAGGGAATCAGCAAACTCAATAACAAAGGATCCATTGCAGTGTGGAGTCAGTGATCAGTAGTGTCCCACTGAGCATACCATCTAAAAGTGGTCTAATAGTGGTATAGATTTGAAAGTTTTTTAGTCGTCTAAACTTAGACTAGACGACTAATAGACGACTAATAGTCGTCTAAATATAGACAACTAAAAAACATTCAAATCTATACCACTATTAGACCACTTTTAGACGGCATGCTCAGTGGGGTAGGTGTGGATGTGTGAGTCATAGTGCGAGATGTTGCATGGAAAGTAAAGACAGACAGAACTAAGGTTATCATAAGAGGGGCATGGTGGAGAGTAGAACAGGAGCTGTAAGGACAGGTCTGATTCCTCTGGATCTCTCATGCAGACTGCAGAGGGGAGGCCTTTTATAACCCTAACCCTAACCTTGTAAATTATTGGTCCAAATCTCCATTTCTGTCCACTCAGAGTAGCTTAGGTTTAGGACTGTGGACATCAGAAAGCTGCCTACTCATCACATCATGGTATTGAATGGTATTTGACATTAACGTACACATGTGATATGGATGGAATGGCAGTTCTATACTTTTATTGACCTTTAGAAAGAAATATATACAATACAACAGAAACAATGCTGTATACAGAAATACATACATGGACATGGTGTAAAGTAACTAAGTACATTTACTTAAGGGGATATTCCACTTTCAAAAAAACTTTTGGTCATTTTATCGTCTAATCAGGCTTTTATGAACACCCTGAACAGATTTTAATTTGCTTCATTCAATATTTAGATATTTGATGTAAATGTTACCAGGCCCTCCTCCTCCAGGGCCGCTCCCCACACACACCCATTGTAACTTCAAACTTCATTTTAACCCTGATAGATTCATTAAAAACACCCATTATTTTGTTCTGGTGACTCATACTACCCTCCTGATACGTGAGCAGGCCGTGTTTTTTCAATAACTTTTTTCTTTTATTTTTTATAATTCTTTGGGAAAATGGAAAACATTAAATACAATAATATTTTATTGAAAATAAATGAAAAAGGCTATTGAAAAAACACGGCCTGCTCACGCATTAGGAGGGTAATATATGAGTCACCAGAAAAAAAATAATGGGTGTTTCTAATGAATCTATCATGGTTAAAATGGAGTTTGAAGTTACAATAGGTGTGTATGGGGAAAGGTCCTGGAGGAGGAGGGTTGGTAACATTTACATCAAAAATCTAAATATTCAATCAAGCAAATTAAAAACTGTTCAGGGTATTCATAAAAGCCTGATTAGATGATAAAATGACCAAAAGTTTTTTTGAAAGTGGAATATCCCTTTAAGTACACTTTTGAGTGATTTGTCACTTTACTTGAGTAATTCCAGTTATCAATAATTTTACTTCTACTCCACTACATCTCGGATCCAAATATTGTACTTTTACTCCACTACATTTATTTCAAAAATGTAGTTACCAGTTACTTTGTAGATTTTGATTATTATCACAAAAGATACATTAACCACTTCAGCGCTACATTTTGGCCATTTGAAAATAGCTGATCTACAAGTTCACAATGTGTCGCATTGTGAGCTTGTAGATCTGCTTATTTCAAAAGCATCTAATGGGACTTTCTGCACAATGAGTACTTTTTATTTTGGTACTTTAAGTACATTTTGATACCAATACTTTTGTACTTTTACTCAAGTACATTTTGAATACCTGGACTTGCAGTATTGATACTTTTACTACACACACACACACACACACGCACACACACACGCACGCACACACGCACGCACGCACGCACGCACGCACGCACACATGCATGCATGTGTGTGTATGTTTGTGTATACAGTACATGCATGCAAACAAAGGCACACAGCATCAAACAATACAAGGTCATGTGAAGCAACAGGTCAGTGATCAGCTTCCCTCCATGAGGCTCAGGGCAGATCGAGACACACATCTTAGAAAACTGTTTAAAACACTGTAATATATGACAAAATATGTGCACACTGCACAGTATAGTATATATACATAGGCCTATTACACCATCATTCAGTGATTAGAACATCATACAGTAATGACAATCATGGTCTTATGTACATGTTCTGTAGAGACAAAATGCCCTGTAGAGACCAAATGTCTGTGCTGCTTTGTTTTGTTCTGCTTTGTAATGGGTTAGGGCAGTGGTCCTCAACCTTTTCAGGCTGGGACCCCTAAAATAATCATATTTCACGTTTCTATTGTGAAAATAGACGATCTACATGCTCACAACGCCTCACAATTTCTGCCTCTAATATTTGACAATTTGACAAATGTTTAATTTGCCATTTTAGAGGTCCTTAAATTGTCACTTTAGGAATGTGCATATACGCTCTAGTCTATACACTTAAATTTTATGTTGTTTTGTTTATTGTTGAGTGATAAAACAATGTTGCACATTAAGTTAATCATCTGGGGACCCCCCAAAATAATTTAGGGACCCCCCCGGGGATCCCGACCCACAGGTTGAGAACCGTAGACTAACTGTAGACTCCAACTGTAGACCAACTGTAGACGAACTGTAGACTTTGGTGATTAAAAAGCTATCATTTTGAAAATAAAGCTAAACTAAAAAAACACAAACCAAATACACATAGCAGGTTAAATATGTGACACAGTAAAAAATATCTCTGCACTGTACATGCCAGCTAACTCAACCCTCCTGTTGAAAGTAAAAAAAATATATATATATATATCTCATCTCCAACAAAAATCAACAGATGTCACCCTATACTTGCATATACAGTATACACAGAGCAGAAATGAATCAGCAACTTTGTAGATGGGAAAGTTACATTTCTGATGAATCACCTGTAACACCATTGGGCAAGTTGTCTTGCTCCAAAGAAATAAATGAAAAACATTTGATAGGGTAGGCAACCTGGCCTGGCAGTGATCTGTACTTTGTGGAGGATTTTTGCACTTAGACTTTAATTTTATCTTTCTTATTCTGGTGTCTCTGTCTCTATTGGTGGACTATATGGTCTATATTTGGTGTCTCTATTATGGTGGACTGTCCTGTCTGTCTGTAGTATAAATTGTGTGTGATTGTTGGTGCAGTCTGAACTAGAGTTCTCAACGGGCCTGAAAATTAAGGCCCGGCCCTAACTGGGTCCCAACTGTGTTGGCCCGTGGCCCTACCCAGCCCTACTAGTTAGCATACATTTTAGGCCCTACCCTACCCTAAATGTCAGGTCGGGTTCGGGCAGAATTTGAGAACTCTAGTCTGAACTAAGTCTCCCTTCAGAATTAGACTTCTTGTTTCAATGGGATTACCTATTTTCCAGGGCAGTTATAGGGCCGATATAGGGCCCATGCATACTCCACTTTTAGTGCAGAATGTATTTCGGTTTCACTCTGTGGGGTTGTGACTGTGACCTCCCCGAACCGAACCGAACCAAAATAAATTTGGCTCTCAGGCTGAGACATAAAGCAGGCTTCCATATCACCACCATGAGACCATCTAAACAGAATGGGGAGGAGTGACGTCTTTGACTACTGGCCCAAAACGACAGACTGGCACTAATCTTTTGACACTGATCACTCTTGATTCCTCACATTTGAATAAACTGGATCGGCTGCAGGCTGACGTCTGGAAGGTCCTGGGACTGAAATATGAGTTGAACGTTAATTAGAAACATTTTGATGAATACGATCAGCCAGGTGTACATCTGTCAGCAGTTACATTCTCATCCATCTTAATAACATACTGATATCTGTGCTGACTGCACACTTATTCAATCCTTGACCTCACATTTTGAATAACTTAACATATTAAATACTTAGCCCTTTAATTATTAATAACTCTGGACAACATTTAAATATTATATATCTTCATAGTCGCTTGTGTTGCCTAAACGTTTTTTTTTCTTTTCTTTTTTTTCATTTTTAACATGCTTTCAATTGTTAATTATTCTGCTAATATGTAGGAAACAAATTTAACTGACATACTTAATAAATGTATTTTCATCTACCGGTATACAGTTTTATATGAATCTAGATTCAAATCAGATCCAGTTGACAGAAGTCCAACATGATTGGTTGAAAGACTGACCGTGCTGCTGTGGATAGTACGCATCATCAGATCCATGATTGGTCGCCTGGTCTGCAGGTGGGCCCTGATTGGTTCCCTCAGACTCGATAGGTCTGTAATTAAACAGTATATGCAGTATACTGTATGTAACATAAATAAAGTATTAAGATGTATTCTATACGGCTGTTGTTGAATAGACAGATTGATATTGTACTTACATGGCATAAATTGGATCTGCAAGTTAAAATAACAATAGAATATTAGAACCAAATAAAACCATAAAGGTGTAATAGTTTTAACTCTTTCTCTTTGAGTTGACACACTGTCCTGTATACAGAAAACAAGTTATCTAGCAGATGGTGCTACATTCATAACAATCTATGAATATATCTGAACTTAATATTCAACAATAAAACAAAATTACATAAAAGTGATTAAAACATATACTGTACCATTTACATGGGCAGAGTTATGGATTACTCCATAGGTGTTTGTGTTGCCTGAAGTGAAATAAAAAAGCATTAATGTGGTGCTTATTTTTTCATTTTTTTCATTTTTTTTCTTTTTTTCTTTTTTTTTCATTTCAAACATGATGATTGCATACACTTCCACCTAGGAAACTAATGTTGTTGTTTAATACGTTACATCTAAATGAATCTAGATTCTAGTCAGAATTACAATAATGTTTTGCCATTGCATGGCAGGCACACTTAATAACAGAATTGTCCAAATCAACATGGTTGGTTGAAAGACTGACCATGCTGTAGTGGCAGGTACACATCATCACCAGGATCCCCACTTTGATTGGTTCCCCCAGACTGAACAGCTCTGTAACATAAATAATGATTGGTTCCCCCAGAATGAACAGCTCTGTAACATTAATAATGATTGGTTCCCCCAGACTGAGCAGTGAGCAGCTCTGTAACATTAATAATGATTGGTTCATCAGACTGAACAGCTCTGTAACATTAATAATGATTGGTTCCCCCAGAATGAACAGCTCTGTAACATAAATAGTGTTTACCAGATGTATTCTATTCTACTGCAGTCTGGTGATGAATAGAGAGCATTGTTGTACTTACCGGACACAGCATAGACCTGTGAATAAAAGAGGATAAATAAAGTTAGTTAACTCTTGAATCCTTCATAATTGCCACATGCAGGTGCCATTTTCATTCAGTATATCTTTTATGGAGAGATTTCTTGATGTTTCTCACCGTTACAGGTTGTGAATCGACACAGCAGGAGCAGAAGGATGGTCAGTAGAATCACAACAACCAGTCCTACAGTCACAATCACTACAGTTGGAGGAGTCTGTTCCATCACAGTGACTACAGGTGGAGACGTTGATTTCACTATAGCAAGGAGAGGTTATGGATTATGTGATTTAACTGTTAAACATGTAATACCTCAAACATATTGATCATAATCTTAACGTATCGTATTGATTATAATTGTCTAACGCAAGCTTTTGGCATTTGATTATTCTTTAGAGTTTATATTAGACATTCTTCAAATGTGTAATATGTGTAAAATAAAATGAAACCTGGCCCAGAAGCCCAGCCCTACTTGTCTATGAACATGACACTGAGAAGAATTATGTATACTGTATATGAATATATAAACTGCCTTTAACTTTGGTCGATTATTTCTCCCTTACCAATTGGTATTGTTTTTTTATATCATTTGTATCATTGATTATTATTATTACCCATATATATTTATCATCATAAACTGCCCTCAAAACGTTTGGAAACTTAAAGGAGGACTTTTCAACCAATCTTCATATAATAGGTCCTCACTAATGTTCATGATAAAATATCACAATTCTTTTCTACTCAGTCTGGGTCTCATAGGAGAGCTGTGGGTGGGTCAAATCCTTCCCCCGGTGACATCATCAATGGGAAATGCAAGCTAATAGAAACTGCAGACTTTCTATTCCTAAAAAGTTGCAATGTTAAAGTGGAAGCCATTGTTCTCGTGATAATAATTTTTCTTTTTTTTTTCTTTTTTTTAAATATTGTTTAAAAAAGGTCTGTCAAACGATGATGTCACCGGTGGAAGGATTTGACAGCTTATGAAGACAGCTTAGACAGGTTGAAAAGTGGTGAAGTCCTCCTTTAACTTTGATTAAAAACACCTTTGACTGGCAAAACAAGAAAGACACCAACAGAAGCATATTGGGGGATTTTGGTAAATATTTGAGGGCACTAAGCACACATACTGTATAGCTCTGTTGCTCATAACACAACTACATGCTGCTTACAAATCATACCTCGTTGTACAGGTGATTTTAATCCAAATAAAGTTTCCGATTTTTTTGTGAGGAGGTTTATGATGATACATGTCAAATAATACTAATAATTAAATTTGCAATTAGTTTTCTCTATGCTTTTTAGTTTTTTTCAAGACTATTCCAATACCGAACAAACGTGAATCTGAAAATGCATGCAATCAACAGCTAAACAGTAAAGTTTAATTAAAATATTTCACTTCCCTCCAGACATGTTGGTAAAAAATTCTATTTTTGCCACGGACACTCAAAATGAGTGGACAATAATATAACCAACAACACATAAAGAGATAGCCCTGAATTACCATAACAGGTCTGTAACTTTGAGAGTGTAAGGGAACCAAATGAACTATTATGAGTCCATTTGGTTCCATTTGTACACGCTTATAGTTATGGAGGTCCTTGTAAATAGAACATTTGAGAACCACTAGTACTAGTCAAACTCCTAATATGCCATACAGTACATAGTGTCATAGTAAACCAGTGTCATACATATTCTCAAGCAAACCTGGACACTGACATTCAGTAATTGGTGAATGATGAATGATGAAAATAAGAACATTATAATACTGTGTAAAAAAAAATTCTAGAGTTTGCCACGGACAAAACCAAGTCTTTCCATGGACACATTTGTATGCAAGACTTTTCATTTAGTTGGTCAACTGCCCTAGAACCCCTAGAGAAGATATGGCTTCATAGCTTGTATTGACTGGTCAGCTACTGTATAAACCCTAGGGCTGATATGATATGTCATATACAGTATATATTGTTCTTCTCAGTGTCAGCACAGCCTCTTGGTCCTCATATAAAGTGTGTGTTCTCACCTCTCACGTCCATCCAGATCTCTGGAGACGGTCCAAGGCCAGAGATGTTACACTTGCAGAATCCTTCATCAGACTTGTTGACATGGAGGATGGTCATCTGTCCTGTAGACTCAGTTCCAAGGGGGGATCCGTTTCTATAGAAGTCAGCTGGACGAAGGTTGGTGGATGGTTTCTTTGTGGTCTTGTCTTTGTACAGGCAGCGCAGTGTGACATCACTTCCCTCTGGAACAGGATGTACAGGACTCTCCAGGATCACATCTCCATCTAGAAGCAACAACAGTGACTTATGAACATCTATAGAACCAACATGTTGACTTATGAACATCTATAGAAGCAACATTATATTCACACAGTGCAGCAGGTGCTCTGAGCCTTTGATCAGACATCAGTCTGTTATAGAGCTGATCGTTCATTATCCAGAAATAACACACCGCTGATTTTAGTGATTGACCAATCAGAATCAAGCAAGCTGTGTAATAAATATTTATAATTTCACTACATGTCATTCAGTGGAACAACAATCATAATAATCCTGTAGGAGTATGTGTCCTGGCTTAATTCCCTCCCCTGAGGCACTCCACAAAGCATCTATACAGATTCTAACCCACAAACTCTGCTGTGTTGAGCACCAATGAGCAGGAACTTAATGAGCTGTTGGATTTGTCAAGAGGAATACAGTACTTTTAGCACTTAAATGTTTGAATGTTAAAATCAAAACAAGAAAACTCTTAGGATACATACTGTAACAGTAATACACAAAGACCAGTATCAATAAGGAAATAGGATGTTAATGTGTTTACTACAGTACATTAAATACTATTCTCATTGCCTTTGTGAATAAATAATAAATAGATAGATATATTATTGCCTGTCATATCAGCCATACAGGTGGTGATAATTGGGTGATAATTTATGTTTCAAATTCTAAATATAATTCTGATTATCCTCTTGTCAAGGTAAACACAACAACACAATAGTGCTAGACATAGACAAAATGTGACATCATATAACATGTGTTTAACATGTCAATGATGTCTACACATACAGTGTATAGATTATAAGGATGGTCTGTACTGTAATGTATGGTAATGATATTGATTGTACCAGAGATGGTGATGTTGATGGATGGGCTGAATTCTGACCCAGACTGACACCAGTAAACTCCTCCATCCAGACGATACGGGGTAAATTTACAGGATTCTCCTGCACACAATGACAAACAAAGAGAGTAGGGTTGTTCGATGTGGCCTAAAAATAAAATCTCGATTTATTTCTCAGAAAAGTCGATTTTCGATTCCGATTTAGATTTTTTGGTAAAAGAATAATACATTGTTTCAACTATGTTGTTTTCATTTAAAAAATGCAAGGACCTGATTTTTTTTTATTATTGTTTTATTTAAAAAAAAAAATTATATAGCCAAATAGCAAAATCTAATGTGGTGAGCCCTGCCCAGTCTGACGTGCGCTGCACGTGCATCAACGAAATTACATATCAGAGATAAAGTAGTATTAATTTGGTGTCGGACCTTGTCGTCCTGCTTTAGGAGGACCGGGCTGTGCACTTTTTGCCCCGTGCAAGGCTCCAATGAGTAAGAATTACCCTAATTAAAGTGAAAATCGATTTTACGATTTCTTATTTTTTAAATTGTCCAAAGGAAAAAATCCCGATTTCGATTAAAAATCGATTAATCGGAAAACCCTAAAAGAGAGATCAGTTGTCAGTTACCAATAGTGCATTTATACAGCACGTATTATTCAAGGCGCCTTACAGAGATTGTGCATTACATTCACACATCGATGTCAGAGGAAACCATGCTTGGCACCAACCTGCTCATCAGGAGCAGTTAGGGGTTCAGAGTCTTGCTCAAGGACTCTTCCACACCAACTCTGGGGGAGCCCGGGATCCCGGGCCGCTCTACCCCTCCCCCACTCCATCCATCCACCCCCACCCCCCCCACCCCCCCTCTCCATCCGTCCTCCGTCCACCCCCCCCCCCTACTCTCTCTCTCTCTCTATCTCTCTCTCTCTCTCTCTCTCTCTCTCTCTCTCTCTCTCTCTCTCTCTCTCTCTCTCTCTCTCTCCATACCTTTGGGTCCAAAGTCTTCACCACAGGTTCCAGTCTCTCCATCACTGCTCTGTCGTCTCACAGACCATCCCAAAGCAGAGTGTCCTTCTTCCTCACAGGTCAGTGAGATGATCTCCTGTTCAAAGAACTGGGATCTTTCAGGAGAGACTCTGATAAACACTGGAAGTAGAGAGGGAGAAGACAGGGAGAAATAACAAAGAACACAATGGATGAGAGTGAGAAATACATGTAGACATGATGTATTGTGATCATATCATGATGATGTGTTGTGATCATATCATATGATCATATGTGATCATATTAATCTCCTCAAGGCTGGACTACTGTAACGCACTTCTTGTCGGGACCCCTAGCAAGAGCATCCAGAAGCTCCAGTACATCCAGAACCGTGACCGAAGGTCACAGTTTAGTATGAGAAACGACACATCATGTCTCCGTCCATCCGTCCGTGTACGCTTTTTTAGGGTATATGGGTTTGCCGCTCTGACATCACGCTCTGACATCACTGTGACGTCAGGGGGACCACTCTAACAGAATCTCTTTTATGCCCATAGTCATCAATATTAAGCCCATATCTAACAGGACTTCATATGGGAATGCCCATATATGGAGGCCACATCGGCCACATACCACACTAACAGAATCCATATATGGCCAAGACAGCCCATATCTGTGTGGCTGGTTCTACAGACAGGGATCTCCATGTATGGGCAATTGGCATAAACATGTATGATGTCAGATGTCAAAGACGTCATTGGACTTTCAAATAACAAATAACTGAGTAAACATGTTTCGGGTCTCCCATATGTCTCCATATACAGTACATGGATCTCCATATATGGGTACCAGGGGTCTCCATATATGGGTAACCGGTCCGATACATCACTGGCCAGATGGCCAGTGATGACATGGCGCGACCTCGCCCTTTAGGGTGAGGTCCTTAGGTGTTTTACTGGTTATTATTATTACTAGAAGCTGGGCCGCCCGACCTGGCCAACTCGGAACAATGTAAATAGGGAATGAATGCCCCGCCCTTTAATGCAAACCCCATTATACCTGTTTTCATAGGACCCGTTTTGACCATCTGTCTGCCTGTGTCCATTTATGCCCATATATGGAGATATCTGTATCTGTCTGTCTGTCTGTCGGCGTCCATTTTATGTCCATATATGGAGATCACTGCAGTTATAGTTCTGGGTCCATTTTATGCCCATATATGGAGATATGTGTCTATCTGCGTCCATTTTATGCCCATATATGGAGTATCTGTCTGTGCCTCCAACTGTGTTGCAGACACAGTGCCGGTTCCCCCTTTAATGCAAACCTCATTATACCTGTTGTCATAGGACCCGTTTTGAACATCTGTTTGCCTGTGTCCATTTATGCCCATATATGGAGATATCTGTATCTGTCTGTCTGCGTCCATTTTATGCCCATATATGGAGATCTTTGACCATCTGTTTGCCTCTGTCCATTTATGTCCATATATGGAGATATCTGTATCTGTCTGTCTGCAATCCATTTTATGCCCATATATGGGGGCATTCATTTTATGCCCATATATGGAGAACGCGCGTGCCCGTGGGACGAACGCCCATATATGGAGAACGCGCGTGCCCGTGGGACGAACGGTTCTCGAGATACGCGGATTACATACATACATACACACTCACAGAGATTTTTTGTTGACTCATGTGGCGTACGTGATGTCAGAGCCTTTTATGAAGTGATGTCACAATGAGTCAGAGCTTTCGCCGATTTCCTCCGGAACAGCCTGATGTCAACAATCAACCCCGCATAAGGAGATTCCGAACGTTTCGCGCCGGTTCGGGAAAACCGCGCGTCGGGTCGGGTCGAGACCCGGCACTGCACTCCGTGCCGCGGCGGGGAACGCGTGTGCCGAATCTGAAGCCGGTGGGACGAACGGTTCTCGAGATACGCGGATTACAGACACACAGACACACAGACAGACACACACGCAGAGACTTCTCGCATTTATAGATTGTGGTGGTTCGTTCGGACACCGCCCGCCAGGTAGGCCCTGCATGTCAAAGAAGCGCACCCTGGATGGGAGAGCGACTTCCCCGAAGAGGAGGATGAGAGCTCTCCGCTCAGAGGGGACTTCGCCACACAACAGTGGAACGATCCGAACCTGGAAAATGCTCGGAGGAACGTCAGCGCGATTGATGGGAAACTATGTGAAGGGGTGAGTGAATTAATTTCCCCCTATTTCTTTGTGCGGAGGGATTTACTGTATAGAGGGTGGCGGAACAACACTGGGGACGTGATAGAACAGCTGCTCGTGCCAAAAGAATATGTCACCAGAGTATTGTATTTGGCCCACACGCACCAGCTGGGGGCGCACCTGGGCGTGAAGAAAACCACCGATCGCATCAATGCACGGTTTTATTGGCCAGGCATAAAACGAGCAGTAGAGGACTTTTGCAAAGGCTGCGGTGTATGCCAGCTCACCGCACCCCGTCCTTTCCAACGTAACCCTCTCATACCTATGCCTATCATTTCCACCCCATTCAGCCGCATTGGTATGGATATAGTCGGCCCCCTCCCCAAATCGGCTCGGGGACACAAATATATATTGGTAATACTAGACTATGCAACTCGGTACCCCGAGGCAATACCCCTGAGAGCCGCTACAGCCAGAGCAGTGGCGCACGAGCTCTTCATGCTATTCAGCCGGGTCGGAATAGCCGATGCCATTTTATCAGATCAAGGCACATGTTTCATGTCTCGCGTCATCACCGAACTCTATAAATGGCTTAAAATAGATAAAATAAAGACCTCTATCTTTCACCCGCAATCGGACGGATTAGTGGAACGCTTTAATAAAAGTTTAAAGCAGATGTTAAAAAAGTTGATAGATATAGATGGCAAAGATTGGGATCGCTTGATTCCGCTGGTGTTGTTCGCCATACGGGAGGTGCCTCAAGCGTCTACGGGGTACTCCCCGTTTGAATTGCTATATGGACGGCAGCCACGGGGGCTGTTGGATATAGCAAAGGAAACATGGGAAAGCCAACCTTCCCCACATCGTTCTGTCATTGACCATGTTGAACAATTACAGGAGAGAGCCAAGAAGATCTGGCCGCTCGTTCGTGAACACATGGAACAAGCGCAGCGCGCCCAGTGCAGGGTGTACAACCGAGGCGCCACGCTGCGGAGCTTTGAGGTGGGCGAAAAAGTGCTGGTGCTCATTCCCACGAGCGAATGTAAATTTCTCGCAAAATGGCAAGGGCCATACGAAATTATGGAGAAACTGGGCCCGGTCAACTACCGCGTGCGCCAAATAGGGCGGCGGAAAACTATGCAAATTTACCATATTAATCTGCTGAAAAAGTGGCACGTTGTGCCTCCTGTCGCTCTCCCGGCCCTACTAACCACTCTCTCCTCTCAGAACCCGCCTCCAGTCCCTATTGGAGAGGAACTGTCCCCAGCTCAGGCGCAAGATATACGTGAGCTTCTGAGCAGGAATGCGGACCGGTTCTCAGAACTGCCGGGCCGTACCCACGCTATTGCGCACGACATCCAAACAACCCCGGGGAAAATAGTGAGACAACGTCCGTACCGTATCCCAGAGGCCCGGCGAGGAGCCGTAAAAGAGGAAGTAACAAATATGCTACAACTAGGAGTTATAGAGGAGTCACACAGTGCCTGGTCGAGTCCCATTGTGCTGGTCCCCAAGCCGGACGGCACAATCCGGTTCTGCAATGATTTCCGTAAATTAAATGAGATTTCAAATTTTGATGCTTACCCCATGCCCCGGGTAGATGAATTAATCGAGCGGCTGGGCCCCGCTCGATTTGTAAGCACCCTCGATTTGACAAAAGGCTATTGGCAAGTGCCCCTTACAAAAGAAACCAAAGAGAAAACAGCCTTCTCTACCCCTGAAGGGCTGTTCCAATATACTGTCTTACCGTTCGGGGTACACGGTTCCCCCGCAACATTTCAGAGACTCATGGACCGAGTATTAAGGCCTCATCATCTCTATGCCGCCGCATATTTAGATGACATTGTGATCCACAGCAGCACCTGGGAGAATCACCTCCATCACATCGAAGCAGTCCTGGGAGCTCTCCGACGAGCGGGTCTGACCGCCAACGCCAAGAAGTGCCGAATAGGTCTGTATGAGGCCGAATATTTGGGTTTCACTATTGGGCGCAGGTGCGTAAAACCCCAATTACGCAAAGTGGAGCGTATACGCGAATGGCCCAAACCCGTCAACAAGAAGCAGTTAAAGTCATTCTTGGGAATCATGTCCTACTATAACAAGTTCATAAATAACTATGCTACCCTTGCAGCTCCCTTGTACGAAATGACCCGACAAAGTCGGCCCAATATGCTGCGCTGGACAGAGGAGACCGAGGCCGTGTTCCGAGGCCTCAAACTGGAGCTCTGCGATGAGCCGGTCCTAAAAACCCCGGACTTCGGTAAGAATTTTCTACTCCACACCGACGCCTCGAACACAGGCCTCGGGGCCGTGCTCTCGCAAGTCATTGATGACGAAGAGCACCCAATAGTCTTCATTAGCAGAAAGCTCTTAAAGCATGAACTTAATTATGCAACGATAGAGAAAGAGGCTCTTGCTATTAAGTGGGCCATACACCACCTACGCTATTATTTGTGGGGAAGGCGTTTCACTCTCATAACGGACCACGCACCATTGAAATGGATGGCTAGAAGTAAGGACACTAATAAGAGAATAACACGTTGGTTTCTGGAGTTGCAGGATTACAACTTTGAGGTGGAGCATAAACCAGGGAAGGATATTCCCCATGCCGATGCCCTGTCCAGGCTCTATGAGGAAGAGCGGCAAGTTTGCGAACCAGTAGCAAACTTAAGGGGGGGGATGTGTGGTGGTTCGTTCGGACACCGCCCGCCAGGTAGGCCCTGCATGTCAAAGAAGCGCACCCTGGATGGGAGAGCGAGCCCTAGCAGACCAACACACTGTGTGGGCCAAGTGATTGACGGGCGTTATCTGCCGGCCCACACGCTTCATCAGGCACAAGCGTATGCACCTGTGGGCCCCACCCAACACTGGGGTGCATAAGTACTGAGCTCGCTCTCCCCTTCAGTCTGTACTGGGAGTCTCTGACAAGCTGATCATGGGCAGACAGGCGGTAAGAGCCACCATATTTCCCTCTCCACCGCATGTTACTGTGTAAAGTGCATTATAGTAATGTTCCTTCTACTCATTACTTCTAGGCATGGACTGGGAGCGGACTGACACTGTGGAGTGTGTACCTGGATCAATGAGGAGCGCAAACCTGACTCACTGTGGAGTGTGTACCTATCACTGGAGAGTGTGTACTCGGCGAGCTGAGGAGAAGGACCTGGAAAAGGAGACCACAGCCTTACCTTCCGGACCCCCAGCGAGCCACCCCTATTCCTATTTTGTTGAGTATATCTCACTTCCCTTAAAACCATACTAGTATCCGGAAATTCTCTGGCCCCAGGCCCATTATACCCCGTGTTCATTTTATTTAAAAGAAAGAGAATTAGACGGATTTGTGTAAGAGCGGGCACCTACTCACCTATTACCTGTCACCTGTGGAAAAGAACTATACTCACCTATTACCTATGGGAAAGAAATACTTTACCTGTCACCTGTAGAGAGGAACTATACTCGCCTAGCGCCTGTGGGGAAGAGAGACTATACACTGGAATTATACTGGCCTGTTTCCTGTGGAGGGAAACCCCTTTAAAGTAACTCTTACCTACCCCCCTGGCCCCCCCACGAAGAGGAGAAACGACAGCCCCGTCCGGGGAAAACCTTGTGTTGATTTATTAAAAGACAATTTCAGTTATTCACATTTATGTTGTTCATTCATGCTACGTTGCATTACAATGCTGTTGTAAAATAAGAACTGTTCAATAAATGCCCGAGTTGGCAACACTGTCTTTGCTCTCTTGTGCCTTGGTTTGGGTTCAGTCTCCACAAGATAGATTACACACACACACACACACACACACACACACACACACACACACACACACACACACACACACACACACACACACACACACACACTTAATCATTTATTTATGTTCACATTTTACAAGAAAACATCTTGAACACAAATACTGGTAGATGCACTCATCAAGTTCAGAATCTCTTTGATACTGTATGTCTAATCTTAGTCTATGGATACAAGAAGCACCGTCTCCTCCATATGTGGCGGTTGCCTATTATCACAGATATTGAGCAGAATCTTGCCAATGCTTTGGCTTTTGGCTTGGGAATTCCTGCCGTCTGCAAACCCCTTATGACTAGTCTGTGGACATGGCCAAGGCTTCCAAATATAAACACAAGAGGTTTACAGTTGTACCCTAGTTGTTCAATCTAATTTTTGAGAAGTTGGTATTTTAGAACCTTAGCAAGGAATGCCTCTTCCAGACTATAGTCAAACGTACAGCCTACTTCTAAGATGGTGACTTCTCTGCTCTCTTCATCAACAACAAAAACATCTGGTGTATTGGCTGTCACATTTGAGAAAGTGTCAACTTGGTTATTGCACAGCATGAACATGTTAGGTGAAACCCTTGTATGGGTATAGACTTTAACGGAGGACGGTGGGATGTATGAAAGCATGTCCTTAACCACACATGAAAGCATGTTCTTAACCACACACACACACACACACACACACACACACACACACACACACACACACACACACACACACACACACACACACACACACACACACACACACACACACACACACACACACACACACACACTTCTGAAAGGTTGAATTTTGTTTTTTGCAATCCTGGTCTTACAGTTAAACAATCAGATGCATGTCTCAAACTACACTACCCATAATGCAATGCAATGAAGTTGTCTCACCTTCTGGTTGAACATGTCCACAACAGAGGACGAGAGACACCACTGTGAGAGAGAGAGAGAGAGAGAGAGAGAGGGGGGAGAGAAAGGGAGAGAAACAAAGTGTCACTGTCTGCCGTGTGTGTGTGTGTGTGTGTGTGTGAGTGTGAGTGTGAGTGTGAGTGTGAGTGTGAGTGTGAGTGTGAGTGTGAGTGTGTGTGTGTGTGTGTGTGTGTGTGTGTGTGTGAGTGTGTGCGTGCGTGTGTGTGACATGGATTAGGTAGCAGAAGTGCCCGCTTATTTTAGGGGAAAAGTATAGGGATTCTTATTTTAGGGAAAGATTCAGGATAAAATTGGTTAATATTGACAGTCTAAATCAAATGAAGGTGCAGAGTAGAAAAGAGGACACAGTTTCCATGTGTGGTCCGTGGTGGAACCCACCTCTCCTCTAGTCTACCGTTCTATATTCTATGTGTTGTCCGTTCTATATTCTATGTGTTGTTTGTGCTCCACAGCCTGTACACTCTGGAGTAAGACGGTCAATATTGTGATAAATGATTGCTAGGCTGGACATCAGCTTAACCAGTTTTAGTGGGAGTGTTTCAGGCAAAGATTGTGCACTTTATGAAAGAAGCATGACATTTGGCACACAGTTAGAACATGCCATATGGAACATTTTTGGCTATAGGGGCATCGCAGATTTGTCTTGGGAAACATGTGGGAGCCAATCAAAGTTGGGCTCTCATAGACTTTACTATACAGTACAATAATACAAAAAATAAATATGCTTTAAGTAGCATGTGAGGGGTCAAACCAGGTGTTTTTCGGGATTCTGAATCCAATGCAAGCATTTGTTTTGCACGAAAAACATTCCTTTCCGAGAAACGGCCACCACAGAACTGTTGAAAAGTGATGACTCATCACTAAACCATACTTTTATCACTTATATGGGGTCCGTTTTTAGCCCAAGGAATGGTTTTCCTGCAAAATAAATGTTTGCATTGGATTCAAAATCCCGAAAAACACCTAGTTTGACCCCTCACATGCTACTTAAAGCATATTTATTTTTTGTATTATTTTACTCTATAGTAAAGTCTATGAGAGCCCAACTTTGATTGGCTCCCACAAGTTTCCCAAGACAAATCTGCGATGCCCCTATAGCCAAAAATGTTCCATATGGCATGTTCTAACTGTGTGCCAAATTTCATGCTTCTTTCATAAAGTGCACGATTCCATCAAAATACTGCCCGAAACGCCTGCACTTTTGGGGTTTTTACATTTCAAGACGGAAACCCTGTTTGGGGTTCTTGTTCTTATGTACTGTACAGTACAGTACAGTACAGTATATATCAACATTATTTGAGTAAAAGTATCAATACTTTCTCCAGATGAAAAACTATTATTGGTGCCGAATATATTTTTGGAGGGGTTGAAAACAAGGAGCCTTACTCCCATTTAGAACATGCATGAGAATGCAGGGGCTTCAGCTCATTGCTCCACATGACACATGGTTGGGAAGGCTGTAAATGAAGCCTTTTCAGATGGGTACACGCACTGGGAATCCCGTGCACGCACCCATCACGTTGTGTTGTGATAACCATAAAGTGTATCAACGCTATAACCCTGGTGGATGAACATAGATGTTCTGTTGGCCACCGTGGACACGGGGCTCGTCATCTCCTGGAAAGTGGATGCCAGCCTCTCGGGGTGAGGTGCCACTCAAGACAGGACCAACAGGGGAGTGTGAGGCACACAGTTCAAGACTGACACTATGGTGTCATGACTATCTGGCCTCGATCAGAGCCGCCCATGTTCCAGGAATCCTGAACAGGGGAGCAGACCTACTCTCTACGTGGACTGGTCCCTTCATCCTGTGGTGGCCCTACAACTGTGGGACAGGTTCTGGCTGCCCCAGGTGGATCTGTTTGCGTCAAAAGAGAATATCAAACGGCCTCCCTGTGAGTCAACACTCATGGGTTGCCAGGTTCAGGAAGGCAGCCAGGCGTCTGCTACCAGTCTCTCAACCCTGGACGTGCTGAGTGTACCCCATTTGAGCTTCTAGAGTCAGTGAGCCTGAAGCACCTGTCTCTCTAGACGGCTATGCTGGTGGCTGTGACGACTGCAGTTCAACAAAATGGTCCAGTTCTGCACATTTAGTAAATGTTTCATATTGGGTGTGTATGTTATGCATCTGTCTGGATAACCAGATAGATGCATAACATCTGTCGGGTTATCCAGACATGGCGATTCCTCTCTATGATTCCTCTCTATGAATTAAGTGAAGAAATTTGTACACCAGTAAGTGTAGTTCCTCTATATTTAAGGGGGAATTGACCATGAATAGTACGATAAAGGGGGGATGAAGACGTGTAGCCTGTAGTGTTGTATTTGTGTATTTCAGAATTTTGTTTGGAAGAAATTATTAAAAGTTTTAATAAAAAAGGCAGTTAAATACATTGCACCAGTTCCTCCTTCTTACCCCTATAGAATACTAGGCCTGTGACTTTGTGTCTAAACAAGTGACAGAATTCCAGGGCATAGCGTAATAGAGTATAAATCATTATGGCATCCAACCATAATATTATATATCGTTTTTTAATTGAACGACGTGAACAGACATTCACTCGTGCACAGAAACCGTACTGGCTGATCACGGAGCCCGTTAGGCGCAAAACTAGTTTATTATGTTACATATTTCATGTTTGGTGGAAATGTTTTGATTGTTAACATCAGTAGTTCAAAACGATGCATATGTTTCCAGAATACTTGATGAAAAAATAAATAATGAATAAATAAAGTCTCATTTAATAAACTGATAGTCAAATCCAACAAAGTAAGATTGTAATAATATACTCACATGATACTAGGTAGGTTGGTGCAAATGCCATCGTGAAGAACTGCATGAAACAGACTGACTGACTGACTGAAGACTGAAGACCCCTTCTGCTCTTTGTGGCTAAAACACCCATTTCCTGCATGCTTGGTATGCTCAGCCACACACACACACACACACACGCGCACACACGTACATGTGCACACGTACGCACACACACACACACGCACACGCACACGCACGCCTGTATAGTGAATTAAACTATTTGTTTATTGACTTATACATATAAAATACTGTAAAAAACTATATTCTACAGCATTGTGGAAGAAGACCAGTTTAGGTTTTTTGAATCATATCTGGGGTAGCATATTTTCAGGCGGTCACTGTCGTACGTAACACGGTGATACTAGCAACTTCGGTAAGCGCACGCACACTAGCGTGCGTGTCAAAGTTGCTCACGGGCATGCGTGCACGCGTGCGTGCGTGTGTGTGTGCATGCGTGTGTGCGAGCGAGCAACTTCGCGCCTGACCCTGGTGACGACGTTAGGATGAGACCCCCTTTGCACAGAAAAAGTACTCAAATGTTTTACTTGAGTAAAAGTATCAATACTGCAATGTAGAAGTACCCTGTTACAAGTACATGTCCGGAATTCAAAATTGACTTGAGTAGGCCTACAAGTATTGGTATCAAAAAGGTATCAAAAAGTAAAAGAAGAAAGTCAAATTACTCATTATGCAGTAGTCCCATCTATAAAGTAACTAGTAAATGAAAGGACCTTTTTAGTCTGACCTTATTGTATTCTGGAACACTGTATCTCCTTCCTGAAGGCAGCAACCTATATTCTCTATGCAACACATGGCTACTGTTAGAGGTAATATTTCTTGCCAACCTTAGAATGCTGTTATCATACGTAGTCGTATATAGCCTCTGAAGTGGTTGTCCAACTATCTTTGAACAAATGTTCAGTTGTTGCAGCAGTTGTGACTTTAGGGCTGCAGACAAGCATCCATACCAGGTGGTTCTACAGTACTGAAGAACACTCATAATGACATCCATACCAGGTGTACTGCAGTACTGAAGGACACTCATAATAACATCCATACCAGGTGGTTCTAATGAAGAACACTCATAATAACATCCATACCAGGTGGTTCTACAGTACTGAAGGACACTCATAATAACATCCATACTAGCCCTAGAATGTCTCTGATTTTCGTTCCATAGAACGGTCCCTATCCGCGGCGGTTAGCAGAGAATCTGCGCGGCACTAAAGTGATGTGCGTTACTTGCACTCACCCAATAATGTATTCCTCAGCCTGGGAGAACGATATTGTCCTGTAGTGTCATATCCATTTGAAAGTTCTGGCTGAAAACGTGTACTTTGTCAAATATCTCCACATAACACGAGCCAACACGGACGATTTACACGACCGGGCGAGGGGCCCGGAATGACTGCTGGACTGAATATATTAAAACTTCCTTTTGGAAGCACAAAACGTACGGGGCAAACACAATTGACAGGTGCTTGTGATTGACGTGGGGTGACTAATCACACCACCTGCGTGATTGTGTGCCTTATGGTGAGCTTTTTCAAGAGTTGTGAACATTTGACAATATAATTTAAAGTGCCTGAATAGCAGAATATACAAACAAAATTAACAGTTTGTCATACATCAGAGTAATTTGTTATTAACCCTTTAATTTTTAAAGGGACAGTTCACCTCTGGGACAACCAAGATAGAAAATAGAAAACTAGTCTCTGATAAACTAAAACAATGTGCATTAAATAATAAGGATAAGGATAAAGTCAAGAACCTTGGAGTCATTTTTGACTCAAGTCTAAATTTTAAGGCCCACATTAGGAACATAACAAAGATATCTTTTTACCACCTGAGAAACATTGTCAAAGTCCGCTGCTTCCTCTCCCAGGATGACACGGAAAAACTAATGCATGCCTTCATCACTAGCAGGTTAGATTACTGTAATGCCCTCCTATCTGGTGTGCCGAACAAAGACATTCCCTGGTTACAATTAGTACAAAACGCAGCAGCATGTGTATAACTAAAACCAGAAGGAGAGCACACATCACACCCATTTTAAAATCACTACACTGGCTGCTAAATGGAAATGCACCTGTATATTTATCTGAAATGCTCTCCAGGTATGTTCCAAATAGACCACTTAGGTCCTTTGGCACAGGTCTCTTAGAAATACCCAAGGCAGAAACTATAAGACACTATAAGAGAAGCAGCCTTTAGTTTTTATGGTCCTACACTGTGGAACAGCTTGCCTGAAAACCTGCGGCTCACAGTCTCCGTTGATAGTTTTAAACGAAATCACTCACCTTTTCAGCATTGCTTTTACTTAGGTTTTTACTTTATTTCAATTTTTATTTTTTTATTTGTTCTCATATTGCTGTCTTTTTATTCTTATGTCTGTATTTTTATCTTTATATTTTATATTTTATTGTTAAAATTGACCCCTTCCTTTTAAATGTCTTTTTTGTTCTGTGAAGCACATTGGGCTGCAATGTGCTATATAAATAAAGATTGATTGATTGATTGATTGATTGATTGAAGATTCTTATAGGAGCAGATATCTTGCAGTGGCTGCTCCAGTGGTGATGTTACCTAGAGCTGGATCCCCTAACGGGCCTGTGGGGTCCAGGGGTCAAAGGTCAGGAGGGTCCTCTATTATAGCCACTGTTCTAGAGCCTGAACTTCAGACGCTGAACAAAAAGAACAATGTATTTATGTTTAAGGTTTTAGGGTAATACTTGTTCTACTCTTTCTGGGAGCGGCCATAGCTGGGTGGTTTGTGAGCCCGCCTGGGGAGCCAGAGCCCCTGGTTGTCGTGTGTGTGTGTGTGTGTGTGTGTGTGTGTGTGTGTGTGTGTGTGTGTGTGTGTGTGTGTGTGTGTGTGTGTGTGTGTGTGTGTGTGTGTGTGTGTGTGTGTGTGTGCGCGCGTGCACGCTGTTTAGTTCATCTGTGCATGTTTAGGCCCAATCCCAATCCATTGACTTGCTGACCCTGCAAGCAAGCCTGCACTGGCCCTGTCCAGGCCCACTTAGGGCTGGACAAAGGGTCCCCTGTAGGCGGCCCACACTGGGCCCCAGAGGTTTTGAACATCGGCAAAGTGTTGGCCCCAAAGTGCTGGGCCTGTGTGGGCAGCCCTTACTTGCTGCCCTCACAAGCCTACACTGGGCCGGCATAGGCCCACTTGGGGCCCTGAATAGGCAGCCCTCACTTGGCCCTCAGGAAGCCCTATTTACTGCCCTAACTAGGCCCTCACTATGCCCACAATGGTTTTGTAGTCTATTTCCTCTATTGCATCAATAATTATGGTTAAACCATTTTAACTACTGTAACTTAAGTTCACTTTAGGAAAAAAAACATAACTATTATTCTATTCATCTAAAATGTATAAAAAATAAATAACAATAGTCAAAGAGATTAAAATCAATGTATTTATTAAATACAAAACAAATATAAAACAACACAACATACCGGTACATTCAGTAGAACAACATTGGGGTTTCCAATTTTCAATACTTTTACTTCACTATAACTTAAAAGGCAGACATTATACTTTTATTCCACTACAATCATTTTAAAACTTTAGTTACTAGTTACTTTTTAGATTTTGATTATTATTAAAAACATACATTGACCACCTCAGCCCTATATACATTTCGGCCATTTGAAAAAAGAGCTCTACAAGCCTGTGATGTGACGCATAGTGAGCTAATAGATCTGCAATTTTCAAGATCTTACATTTGAAAACTTGAATTGGGACATCCAGCATAATGAGTACTTTCTACTTCTGGTACTTTAAGTAAATGTTGATACCAATACTTTTGTACTTTTACTTTGTTTGTTTTAGAGTATTCATGGATTAGGATAACATTATTTACATTCATCATCTCTTAATTAAATCCCTTATAACTACTCCTTAGACCCCGACCTCAGCACTACCATGCAACTGTGGGTGATAAAAAAGAAGAAGAAGAAAAAAAAAGAGAAAATAAAATGTCAGGAACTGAATACTAAGCAGAAGTGTCCACAATAGCACAGTCTAACTTTGCAGCTTATTGTCAAGTGTTGATCTGGGTGGGGTGGATGGTGCTTACGGTCAACCAATAAACTGGAACGAAGGACCCAGAATATTAAGATTGTGTGATTGATTTCAAACAACAACAAAAGCACACACATTTTTAACAAATCGTTTTTTTAAACAAACTATAAACAACAACAAAACAACCAACCTCCAGTCAGCCGTTAACGGCGAGTCCCCTATACCACCAGCCCACCTTGTGACTTGAGCCATGAGTCAATTTTCCAGGATGTTTCTTCTTGTACTGCTCACAACCATTACCCAGGCTTGTCCTTTCTCATGGCTGAATTCATCTGGAAATATATAAAACATAATTATTATATTATTTGTGTGTGTGTGTGTGTGTGCGTGTGCGTGTGCGTGTGCGTGTGCGTGTGCGTGTGCGTGTGTGTGTGTGTGTGTGTGTGTGTGTGTGTGTGTGAGAGAGAGAGAGAGACACACACACACACACACATAGTGCTAACATGTTTATACTTCATTCCCATTGAAAAGCTTTGACAGAATCCACAGATAGAATTAAACTTTGGTTGACCATGCCCTAAGGAACAAACAATAATCAATTTAATTCAAAAGCTCACCGTGCCTGGAGTGTCCTTGTAACTGTGACGCAGGAACTCTTCAACTATGGCTTGGATTGGCTTTGTCCCATTTTCTCGTATCCACTGTACCCTATAGATGGAGGTCTGCAAAATGTATCGAACTTATGTTGTTTTTCAGCCACTCTGACATTTGCAGGACTTGCTCTGCAGTTACATCTGATTCTGTGATGAGCAGAGAAAAGAATACATTCTCACTTAGAAAATAGTGGTAGATGAAGACATCCGAGTTTACAATGTAGAGTTCTTTGTTGCAAAGAGCATACAGTCATCCACTTCGAAATGCAAGTGAGTTGAATATACTACATTGTATTGACACCTTGATCTTGCTGTACCTGGCAGGATGACTCGGGTCTGTTCCCTCTTGTGGTGAATTCAACTGCCTGCCCTAGCGCTGTCGGCACCTTTTCCAGACATTGTGGAGGTGCTCCTCCAGATACCCTGATGCTGGTTTATGACTCCTCCCCGGGGTGAACCATTCATCTTCGTAAAGGAAATAAGCAGAAAGGAACACACACACGTTAGGAAACAACAGGCAGCAACACCAAGTTGACAATGTGTTCATAATTTGCTTTGTGCATTATATACTGTAGGATATAGTGTATAGTAGTTAGTCCAGCTCAGCTAGACAATCCACCCATGTTAAAACAAGGTGGGGATATATACTGCAGTTACGCCAGTTAGTTAGCAGCATGAGTATATAGTCTGGCTAAGTCAGGCTATATAGTAGTAGCTTTACTTACATAGCATGTGCCCTGACAGTCCCTCAAGCATGGAAATTTATCCACTATCGACAATGCCAGGGTTGCCTTCATAGCTGAAGTTGGACTTACTGTGTATATATATATATATATAAATGCTACTAAACAACCTAAACTATTAATTGAATACAGTCCTTACAAAATATTTTATGTAAACGCTTTTTGAAATGGATTGCTTGGATGGCACCCTACACAGTATGTGGTTCACATAAGTGAAAATGTACCTCCCACTAGTTAAAAAATGGCTTAATCTTGATTGAGAATACTCACTTCTCTCCGAAGCGCTCCTCCATCAGGTGGGCATACAGTATATGGACCATTGATATAGAGATTGGTCAGGAGAGCTTCTTCTGAAGACCACAAAACAAACATTTCCCATCATCTATTTTGCTTTAATAAAAAAGAGAAGGCAAAATAAATTAAAACTACAGAACATTAATTTTAAAATGTAGACTAGACCACCCTCCCCTCCCTACAGTCAATGAAGCAAGGCTGCAAAGCTGCTCGCACAGACAAAGTGAACTTACGAATGTTGCTCCATTTTCCACCAAAGCTCTTTGCTGGTCTGTAGGCAATACTGGTTGTGGTGAGTCTTCTGGTGCTGGTATGGGCTGCAGCAAAATAGTAGGCTCTGGTGTGGGGCTATAATAATAGAAAAGTAAAAGTATGAAAAGAAAATTATTAGCACCAGGGTCAGAGCTACATTGTTTAAATGATAAAAATAAAAATACACAAAACACTGCATACACTTACTATACATGCATACACTTACTATAACTGAATTTCACCCTTGGGATAATAAAGGTATCTATACAGTATAGTTTTATCCTGTAATCCAGTGGTTCTCAATGTGTGGGTCAGGACCCCCAGGGAATCTAGAAGCTCACAACACCAGTTTGCGGTTGAACTTCTGAGCTTGTAGATCTGCCACTTTCACAATAATTACCAATGGAACCGAATAAAACAGTCCATGTGCGGGTCCCCAATTCCAATGTAATATTTTTAGGGGGTCATCAATTCAAATGTGATTATTTTGTTGGGGTCCCCAGTTCAAAGTGGGGTCACAGTTGCCTGAAAAGGTTGAGAACCACTGCTGTGATCCATGTTTAAAATGTATGTCACATGGCTTAGACCAGAAGTTAACTACAGGCCCCAGTTTCCTGATAATTAATGAAAGGAGCAATTCCCAGTTTTGAGGAAAAAAAGAAAAACATCCTTTATCCCCAAATACTTTCCTTACCTAATAACTACATTTTGAAACACACATAACACATTTTGGCTCTTTAGACCTACTCTGGTGTACCTCAAGCAGGTGTAGTTGAAATTTCAGCCGTGGCCCAAGGAGATATACAGTATGAGGGATGCCAAGCGTTCTCCATTCCAGGAGAAAGAAGCACTCTGTGTCAATCCTTTGCTCTGCAAAATATTGTTTTAACAGAGACACAAACTGTTTTTACAAGCTGTTTTAAAGGCTTTCTGTTTCAAAAGGGATAATGTGTTTATCTAATATGAGATAAATACCAACAACAGTCATGTGTACTATTGTACATTCAGTAAAATGCATTCAGTAAATGCCTATTACAGTACATACCTTCAAAAGACGTGACCCACTCAGTCAGATTCCATGTAGGCTATATGGTTATCTTTGACAAACTTATCCAACTTTAGGAAAAGAAGTAAGGAACAGAAACATATTTAGGGCAACATGGTGTGTGAGTGTGCACAAACTGTTAGCCATTTCTCTGACACAAACCAAACTATAGCTAGCTAACAAATAATTCACTTGTTGCCACACTGTTTTATAACTTGCTAATTTAGCTAGATATGTATTTATGCTCCATTGCACAATGTATTTGGTAGGCCTACCTGAAAATAGCAGATCTACAAGCTCACACAGTTTACAATAATAACTTGGTGTAACTTTGGGTAAACAGCTGGCCAGCTATGGCCAAAGTTAACAAGTTGAGTTAGCTAAGTTATCTTATGCCAATATCCACCCTTTGTGGTTTGTGTGAACAATGCTAAGAGAAATGAAAGAACAGAAAATGCATTCTTATTGGCTATTATCTTATATTAATGTCAAAAGCAGGTCCTTACTGTACCATTTCACCATTAAATAACAGCCATGTCCAAATCATGGTTCATCTCCTCCTGTCATTAGCTGCTGTCCAGTGGTAGTCATGGTGGTAGTGAATGAAAAGGCGGGAACAATAAATAAATACATAAAAAAGGTGAAAAGAGCGGCAACTTTTGAGGGCTGCCCTCAGTACGCCCGTTTAGGCCCTTAGCATAGTTCTACATTTGGGCCCAATGCAGTTTTTGTGTGGGCAGCCCACATCATTTGCCGCTCTTTTCACACGTACAGGCTGCCCACAGTACGCCCATGGTTAGCCCATGATGAGTCAACAGCTGTGGGCCTAATTTGGCCAATCCCACTATGGGCCTGTGTCGGTTAAGTGCAGGCTGGCATTGCCCTCACTGCCCACACATAGCCTGCAGAGGCCCAACCAGGGCTTGCTTGCAGGGGACTCACTGACTTAGCCAAAGTCAACGTGCGCGTTCACGTTAGGGCTCAAGGGCTTGAGGGTTGTTCCAATGTAAATCGGTATGTCAGTGAGGGTGCGGGAACGCCCCTTTTTGTTGACTTTCTGTAAGTCTGAACATTTGCAGCCTTTGGCAAAGGAATTACCCAGTTCATAGCATTATTAGGGGAATCCTCTGAATCCTCCGAATGTCAATCATTTAAATATAGAGATGAGTCATGAATGTCATGAATCGCGGTTAGAACGGTTAGTCAACAAACAGTAGTGCTTTCTCACTGTTCTCACAGGGAGACAGAAAATAAGGAGACGCATGATCAGACATGTGCAAGGTAAACACAGAATATAGAAATACAATTATAACGTTATAACCCCTAATCTAAATAGAAATGAAAACAAATCGATTAACCAAAATATAATAATAATCAACAATCACAGCCTTTAAAGCAATGACTGTAAATAAGGACAGTAAAGAGTTTTAAATGTGATGTAAAGTGTCATCTAAAGTGTTTTTTCCACTCATTCTGGAGCTGCACCGACACTGTGTGCTCAGTGTAGTGACTAGTGAGTGCAGTAACCTCAGTAAAACGATGCCTAACCCTAACCCCTAACCCTAACCTTAACCTCAATAAATTGATTGATTGATTGATTGATTGATTGATTGATTGATTGATTGAAAACTTTATTAGAAGTTTGCATAGGAAAAGGTACAGTTTCATGACGGTACAGTTCACTGGTACAAGGTCTACAAAAAAAACTAAAACTATGCCTGGAAAACTAACCCTAACCTCAGTAACCGTGACGCGGGTGATGATTCATACCCGGTGCGCATTTCCGAACGCACCCTTTGATACACTCGGACTGAACGAACTGCAAAAAATACTCTCCCGAATGCGAGTTTCTAAATTCTAGGAGAGCTAAGGCAAGGAGCGCTCGTTTTCACCAGCGTCGGCAGGTTAGCTACTCAGCGTCTGTTTTACTGAGGTTAAGGTTATGGTTAGGGTTAGAGTTAGGGTTAAGGTTAAGGTTAGGGTTAGGGTTAGAGTTAGGGTTAGAGTTGGGGTTAGGGTTAGGAATGTTTAAGGATAGGTTTAGGTTTTGGTGCACCTCCGCGGTCCAAGTGACTACAATGTAGCGCTCCCTATCTCCGGTTCAGCCAATCACAAGCTTCAAAAATGAGTCCGGGGCGTGGTTTTGCCTTAGCTCTCACTGATCCGTGAATCGACATTCACGGTTGTTGTGCCAGTAGATGTCGCTGTAGCCCCACAAACCAGGCTTTCCAACACACAACACAGATAGACCTGGTGGATGTAGAAATCCACGGTGGATGAAATCGAAAGTAAAGTACCGTCAGTTTTATTTCCAGTAAAACAAAGTTTAATCGTAACTCTCCACGGAGGAGCAGAAGAGACAAGATGTCGACTCGCTCTGTCTCTCATTGTTTCTTCCAAGTCACTCTGTGGACTCTGAAGTCATGGATGGTGATTTATCTCTACATGGTTTGGACCGAATGTTACAACGCTGATGTCACAGGTTGGTATCTTTTACATACAACATTCATTGTTGTCAACTTTTTTGCTTATTAGCTGAGCTCCTTTCAGAACCTCTGCCTCTGCTATGGCTCTCTGACTCCGAGTCTGACTGACCAGCTATATAGCCTATAGCCTACCGGTATATAGCCTACTAGACCGTACTCGACCGTGGAGCGGACAGTGGTGGAAAAAGTACTCACATTATTTACTTAATACTGCAATACAGAAATACTCTGTTACAAGTAAAAGGTCGGAATTCAAACTACGATATTGGCATCAAAATGTACTTAAAGTGGTAGTACCAAAAGTACAAGTACCAAATAGTCCTATTTGAAAATAGCAGATCTACAAACGGCCCAGGCCAGCCATAAAAAATAAATAAAAATAAATAAATAAGAATTCCTCCGCTGGTAGGCCTATTATGGTAAGTTACCAATATAAGTTAACAATACGGAAGATACATTCTGGTTGAGGAGCGGCACGTATTCTGGCACGGTATTCCTATGACCGTTTCAGGGCTAGTACCCAGTAGCTGGGAGGGAATCCGTCAAAAAACATCAACTTTGGGCACTTGGTGACAAGTTTTTGATTTTTGGTGTGGTGTTAGGTATGGTTATAAGGTTTACAAAAACCATCGCAAACAAGTTGCGCTCGCCCCCTAGTGGTCTGTTTGCGATGAATCAAATATTCGATACATCAGTATATGGTTGAAACCCCAAATAATTGATAAAAGAGATTTTTCAATGGATTTTGTTACTATTGGGTATGATAAACAACATACTAAAAAGTCAGGAAAAAATATCTACCGGAAAGGCACCATTTTCAAGATGGCGTCCACGATGGCTGCCGGGAGCTGAAAATGCCTATAAACTGGGTTTTAATGTGTAAAAATTCATAATAAATCTGCACTTGGTGAAGAGTTTTTGATTTTTGGTATGGTGTTAGGTATGGGTATAAGGTTTGGAAAAAATAACTACCGGAAAGCCATCATTTTCAAGATGGCGTCCACGAAGGCTGCTGGGAGCTAAAAATGCCTATTTAATGTGTAAAAATTCATATAAAATATGCACTTGGTAACTAGCTTTTACATTATTACATGGTGTTAGGTATGGGTATAAGGTTTTCAAAAACTATCGCAAACAAGTTGGGCTCGCCCCCTAGTGGTCTACAATATACTGACCTATCTAATAGTTGATCCATTGCAAACAGACCACTAGGGGGCGAGCCCAACTTGTTTGCGATGGTTTTTGAAAACCTTATACCCATACCTAACACCACGCCAAAATTCAAAACCTCTTCACCAAGTGCATATTTTATATGAATTTTTACACGTTAAATAGGCATTTTTAGCTCCCGGCAACTATCATGGACGCCATCTTGAAAATGATGGCTTTCCGGTAGTTATTTTTTCCTAAACTTTTAGTATGTTGTTTATCATACCCAATAGTAACAGAATCCATTGAAAAATCTCTTTTATCAATTATTTGGGGTTTCAACCATATACTGACAGATCTACTATTGTATTCATTGCAAACAGACCACTAGGGGGCGAGCCCAACTTGTTTGCGATGGTTTTTGAAAACCTTATACCCATACCTAACACCATACCAAAAATCTAAAACTTTTCACCAAGTGCAGATTTATTATGAATTTTTACACATTAAAACCCAGTTTATAGGCATTTTCAGCTCCCAGCAGCCATCGTGGACGCCATCTTGAAAATGCTGCCTTTCCGGTAGATATTTTTTTCCTGAATTTTTAGTATGTTGTTTATCATACCCAATAGTAACAGAATCCATTGAAAAATCTCTTTCATCAATTATTTGGGGTTTGAACCATATACTGATGTATCGAATATTTGATTCATTGCAAACAGACCACTAGGGGGCGAGCCCAATTTGTTTGCGATGGTTTTTGAAAACCTTATACCCATACCTAACACCATACCAAAAATCAAAAACTTGTCACCAAGTGCCCAATATTTACGAATTCCCTCCCAGCTACAGGGGGCAAAGGAAGGTGTGCTGCATTTGCCCCGACATAAAAAGTTGTCCACCAGAAATATTATCTATGACCCAGTAGGATCACAACCTATAGAATTCGAGCGTAAGGCGGAGTTAGGGAGGAGTTTCGCTCCAGATGACGTATTTCCCGTCGCCATCCTCGAGGGACGTCACTTATAATAATAATAAGTGCACTACAACGTTTACACAACCTCCATGACGATCCTATTAGGCTACTGTATGTATTGAGATAGATTGTAGTAGGCTACAACAGTTATCATTAAAATAAACCATATCAAAGTGTGCGGGACATTTCTCTCTCAAAATAACAACTTTTCTAGTGTTATTTATTGCTGGTAAACATCATGGGTCTGTCTGACAGACAGCCTTGTTCATATTTTGTCTTTAAACAAAACTGTTTGCTCAATCTCATTGTAGGCTATATCCTATAATATATTCAATAGATATATTTTTATGACAGATTTACTGGCCTCAACCTCCTGTAATATGTATTAGCCTCCCACTGAGCAATAGACGGATATTAGACGTCTAGTTTTTTTCAAGACGCAATTTCAACCGTCTAGTTTATGTCTATATTTAGACCGAAATTAGACTTTGCCTTTTTTCCCCACAATTCAATAACTATTTATCAAAAAAACTACAGTAAGCTGCATAACTGATCTCCTAGTATTGGACTATAATAATAATAACATGCGCTGGTCAATTTAAAGTATAGTTTAGACTTAGCCGTGATTTAGACGTCTAAATCAATACCGCGTATCAACGTCTATATCTAGACCAAATTTAGACGATTAAACTTAATCCATATTTCAATAAATATATAATTAAAAAAATAACTGCACGTTGCAGAATGATCTCCAAATATTGCTTTAAAATTATTTTAACAGTCATTCGTCAATATAAGGTATCCGTCTAGATGTACACGTCTATTATACCACTTTTCAACGTCTATGTTTAGACCATTATATAAGTCATTTGTTTTCAACCGGTGGTACGTGGACCACTAGTGGTCCGCAGAGGTATAGCAGGTGGTCCGGCTATGCATTCATTAAACAAAAGGTACTTTAACTTTTTTAACTTTCCTTATATTTTAATTTTGAACTCTACTTTCTTTTTTGTATGTGAATATGAAGAAAGATCTTTGGGAATAATAATAATAATAAAAAAAACTAAAAAAAATGATAGAATGATATAGGCTTATGCGGCTATCAATACAATTAGTTTCCTCAACAATGCGTAATACCCTAAAATTAACACAGGTGGTGTGAGTCTCATTGATTAAACAAAATAATTGTAATCGATAGACTTATGCTGCGCCTATCAATACATTTAATTTCCACAACATGAGCACAGGTGGGCAACGTCACCTTCTAATAGGGCCTGAAAGACAATACCAACATGTTTGCATTGATGGCTCAGTGGACTATGCTTGGGACTTGTAAGCCAGAGATCGTCAGTTCGAACCCTGCCGACTACCTTGATTTTCACTATTTTCAACGGCCCGTTATGGATCAATATTGATCCATTTACCGTTTACAGTATATTTTTAGACCTCATTTAGACGTTTAATCCACATCTATAATTATACCACGTTAGAATTATTTTAAATAACCTTTTTATTCGTTGTTTTAAGAAAAATAAATGAAGCCGGAAACAGCTCTTGTCTATAAAGTGCTCCTTGTGTGCCTATTCAATATATATTGATTAAATAAAATCATTTTAATAGCTATTCATCAATACAGCTAAAGTGGGTACTCGGGATCAGCCTGGTTCCCCCGGGGGGTCCCTGGAATGCCTGGCCGGGCCCCGGCGCTCGGTTGTCGGCTAGGGACCACTGGAAGGCCCCCCTGGAGGAGCGGCGGCCTAGTTGTGCGCCGGCAGCCGGCCAGAGTGCGTGGAGCCCCCGGCCGGGTCCGGGGCGGCGAGCCGGACGCATGGGCGCCTGGTTCGAATCCGCACGGCAGTGGAGCTGCGGTCGGAGAAAGCCTGGAGCTCAGAGCGTGTTCAACCGCTACACTTAGGCTCATTTTCCCACGTTTAGTATGTTTTACATTTTCTCCTGGGGCCCGCGAACGGCGTGGCGGGGCACCGGCGCTCCATGGGCTGCCAGGGACCCCCAGAGAACTCCCCCTGAGAAGCGGACCCCTACCCGGCCGGGCCACGCCGCGTGGAGTGGAGCATTGGCTTGTAGATCGGCTACTTTTGGCTATTTTTCCATATTTTTTTCCAGGGGGTCCCCGGAACTCCTGGGGTCCCCGGGGGCCCCGGCGGTGGCCCTGCCCCCGGGGACCCCCTGGGTGCCAGCCCCGTTCCTCCCGGTCACACGGGGGCCGAGTTACGGCCTTTTTAGCTGGCTGCAGTGGCGGGGGTCGACCACTAGGTGGCGCTCTACGAGCGGCATGCTCTGGGGTGCAGAGGCCAACGCGTGGGTACCACCCCCGGCTCTCCCGGCTGCTCCTAGCCCGAGTTATGCCATTTTATGCGTGCTGCAGTGGCGGGGTTCTGCCAATAGGCGGCGCTCTACACGCGGCCGGCTAAAGGGCGCCGAGGCGGACGTGTGGGTACCGGCCCCGGCTCTCCCGGCCGCTCCTAGCCAGAGTTTTGCCATTTTTTAGCTCTTTGGCGGTGCCGCCAGGGGGTCCCTGGGGGTCCCCGGGGGTCCGGGGGTCCGGGGGTCCGGGGGGTCCGGGGGCCCCCAGCCACTCTGCGGCCCCAGGCCGAGGCCCCAAAGTTGGACAGGAGCGGAGCGGCGGCCCGCCTGGTTCTCCATAGCCATATCCCCAGGTCCACGGTCATATCGCCAGGGGTCCCTGGAGGTGGTCCCCGACCGGGGGTCCCTGGAGGTGGTCCCCGAGCGGGGGTCCCCGGACTATGCGGTCCGAGGCCGAGGCCCTGGAGTCGGATTCGAGTCGAGCAGCGAAGGCCTCTCAAATCCTACTCATGTTGTCAATGATGTCATATTCAAATAGGACGAAACACCCACTTTAACTAACAGGTTCCAGTGGAGCAGAGGATGAGTACAGGAATAAAGCACCAGAGGTAGTAAGTTCGAATCCCACTCACAATGTCAATGATAATGTCACAATCTAATATGGTCAAATACCCATGGAGCAGAGCATCAGAACAGAACTAAAGCACCCGAGGTAGTGAGACAATCAGTTTTTCACTACTTTTGACGGCCGTTAAGGTCAGTTTTTCACTACTTTTGCTGGCCGTTAAGGTCTAAATATAGACGTCTATTAGACGTCTAAATTTAGACCCAGGTATAAACTTAGACGTCTATTAGACATCTATTAGACGTCTAGTCTAAATATAGTCGTCTAATAAATTTCCATTTCTAGACCATTTTTAAACCATTTCTAGACGCGTCGTCTAGGTGACATATAGACGTCTAATTAGCCGGGCAGATAACAGAAATAATCGTTCACTTGCGGATACAAGCACCAAAATTGGCACACATACTCCTTAGGGATTGCTCTTTTCATAAAACCATCTGGCCAAATAAAATTTCAAGATGGCGGCCTATTTTCAAGATGGCCGCCATTGAATATACAGTAATCTTGCATTCCGCAATAAAATACCATAGACCTGTCCTATTTGAATGATCTTGGTGTCAAATCATACATTTTTCACTATGTAGAATCCAAATTTGGACCCATGGACTTACTCACTGGCTTCCTTGTACCATATATCCCGGAATCCTAATATTCTGCTAAATTAGAGGTTTGTGTTATGTCTGACTCGGGTAAAATGGGTGGTAGTGTATATCTTAGTATTGTTAGAGGTTTATAGTGTGTATGTGTATGTGTATGTGTATGTGTGTGTGTGTATGTGTGTGTGTGTGTGTGTGTGTGTGTGTGTGTGTGTGTGTGGGGGGGGGGGGGGGGGGGGGGGGTAATGTAGTAACTCAACAGAGCGGATTTCAATGCACAGCGGCTGATGCGGCTAAAATGCATGGTAGATATAATAGCGCCGTGGGATCACTCTTTGTCTAGTCTCTATTCTTCGACCTTTTCGACTTGGGTAACCCTGCCAGGAGTACAAGACTCCTGCCGACATAGCTCTGGGGGTCATGGAGACACGCAAACCGCCTCACCACGATAAGGTGATGATCCCGTCGAGGCAGGAGGTAGGTTTTTTTTGTCTTTACTTTTTTTTTTTTTACGTTTTTTCTATCTAGGGCATAGGCAGTATAGTACAATAGTATAGTAGGCCTAGACTACAACGCTTCTAAACCTCGCACCTGCAGCTGCACAGTGCCGTGCAGGTCAGACCAAAGCGGTAGCATTTGCATCGACTGCAGCATTCCAACTTGCATCCACACTTGGTCAGCTGCTGGCAACTCTCTGATGGACTGAATCAATCTGCCACAGATCTCCTTTCTTGGTCCAGCCCCAGTTGTCAGGAGTCTGCATTTCTGGTTGACATACTGTTGACTGACTCCAGATGCAGGCCGCTTGATAGGAAGCGCGCTTCACATGTTGCTTCAGTGCTGCTTGCGTTGGAGGAATGGCTTCGTATGGCCTCTGCTTCCGAGCAAACAAGTCCAACCTCGCATCATTGACACCTTCAGCTGTGCTGGATCGGTCGTACATCATGACCACAAACTTCTCCAAGGTTTTCAGGTCTTCATCATCCACTACAGGTGGGTAATGGCTGAGTTTGCTGAAGACACCGGAAGCCTCATCGCAAACATTCCAGGTTTGCCACGCAGACTTCTTCCCCTTTCCGCGGAATGCTGAAACAACATCGCAGCCAGTGAAGGCATGGAAGAAGAGCATCCCTTTGCTCTTTTCTGCAAGAGTGCAACACAGGTCATGAACAGGAATCCACTTTAAGTTCTGTCTTTGGCCAAAGGCAACCCACAACTGCTGCAGACCGAGCTCCTGAAGTGCCTGCAGAACACTGACTGCGATGACAACAACATCTGTGTTGTTGGCTTTGACCATGATGACCTTGCTGCCTGCTTCTGTGGCATGCCTGGCATGCACAAAGATCCGTGTGTCCGCTTCTTTGTGACTGCATGGTGCCACCCCAGCCAGATTGATAGTGCTGTTGCTGAGAGCATCTTCTTCCTTGGTCACAATGACCACATTTGGTGAGGCCACACATGCTATCTTATCTATCTTATCAGCCAGAAAGTTGAATAGCTCAGCTTTGTTGTCATTTTCTCTCATAAAGTTTTGCCATTTTGAAGGAATTTTGCCCAAGCCTGTCACCCTGTGTCTCACCCCACGTCCACGCTTCGATCTAGTTTCAGCTTTCAGACTAGATGGCCGGTAAACATCAAACATCAAACCCCACGTCCACGCTTCGATCTAGTTTCAGCTTTCAGACTAGATGGCCGGTAAACATCAAACACAATGTCTGTTCAAAAGACGTTTAAGAGTACGCAATGCTTGATGTCCTTCCTACAATAAAAGCATACTCTACCAAGTACAAGAGAACAGACATTGTGTTTGATGTTTACCGGCCATCTAGTCTGAAAGCTGAAACTAGATCGAAGCGTGGACGTGGGGTGAGATGCAGGGTGACAGGCTTGGGCAAAATTCCTTCAAAATGGCAAAACTTTATGAGAGAAAATGACAACAAAGCTGAGCTATTCAACTTTCTGGGTGATAAGATAGATAAGATAGCATGTGTGGCCTCACCAAATGTGGTCATTGTGACCAAGGAAGAAGATGCTCTCAGCAACAGCACTATCAATCTGGCTGGGGTGGCACCATGCAGTTACGAAGAAGCGGACACACGGATCTTTGTGCATGCCAGGCATGCCACAGAAGCAGGCAGCAAGGTCATCATGGTCAAAGCCAACGACACAGATGTTGTTGTCATCGCAGTCAGTGTTCTGCAGGCACTTCAGGAGCTCGGTCTGCAGCAGTTGTGGGTTGCCTTTGGCCAAAGACAGAACTTAAATTCCTGTTCATGACCTGTGTTGCACTCTTGCAGAAAAGAGCAAAGGGATGCTCTTCTTCCATGCCTTCACTGGCTGCGATGTTGTTTCAGCATTCCGCGGAAAGGGGAAGAAGTCTGCATGGCAAACCTGGAATGTTTGTGATGAGGCTTCCGGTGTCTTCAGCAAACTCAGCCATTACCCACCTGTAGTGGATGATGAAGACCTGAAAACCTTGGAGAGGTTTGTGGTCATGATGTACGACCGATCCAGCACAGCTGAAGGTGTCAATGATGCGAGGTTGGACTTGTTTGCTCGGAAGCAGAGGCCAACGCAAGCAGCACTGAAGCAACATGTGAAGCGCGCTTCCTATCAAGCGGCCTGCATCTGGAGTCAGTCAACAGTATGTCAACCAGAAATGCAGACTCCTGACAACTGGGGCTGGACCAAGAAAGGAGATCTGTGGCAGATTGATTCAGTCCAATCAGAGAGTTGCCAGCAGCTGACCAAGTGTGGATGCAAGTTGGAATGCTGCAGTCGATGCAAATGCTACTGCTTTGGTCTGACCTGCACGGCACTGTGCAGCTGCAGGTGCGAGGTTTAGAAGCGTTGTAGTCTAGGCCTACTATACTATTGTACTATACTGCCTAGACCCTAGATAGAAAAAACGTAAAATCGTGGTGAGGCAGTTTGCGTGTCTCCATGACCCCCAGAGCTATGTTGGCAGGAGTCTTGTACTCCTGGCAGGGTTACCCAAGTCGAAAAGGTTGAAGAATAGAGACTAGACAAAGAGTGATCCCACGGCGCTATTATATCTACCATTTTAGCCGCGCCAGCCGCTGTGCATTGAAATCCGCTCTGTTGAGTTACTACATTACTACATTACCCCCCCCCCCCCCCCCCACACACACACACACACACACATACACACTATAAACCTCTGACAATACTAAGATATACACTACCACCCATTTTACCCGAGTCAGACATAACACAAACCTCTAATTTAGCAGAATATTAGGATTCCGGGACTGATATATGGTACAAGGAAGCCAGTGAGTAAGTCCATGGGTCCAAATTTGCATTCTACATAGTGAAAAATGTATGATTTGACACCAAGATCATTCAAATAGGACAGGTCTATGGTATTTTATTGCAGAATGCAAGATTACTGTATATTCAATGGCGGCCATCATGAAAATTGGCCGCCATCTTGATTTTTTTTTTGGCCAGATGGTTTTCTGAAAAGAGCAATGCCTAAGGAGTATGTGTGCCAATTTTGGTGCTTGTATCCGCAAGTGAACGATTCACCTGTAATATGCACTTTATCTGCCTCGCTAAATAGACCTAAAAATGCTCGGTGGGCTAGACACTTCAGTCAACTCTGCTGCCACTTTACGCAGATCATCTGAGAGAGAACATTGTGGTCAAGCAAGGATCACTTTTTATTGAGAGAGAGAGAGGTGCGCTTTCTCTAATTATCCAACAGAAGAGAGAGAGAGAGAGAGAAATGCTCAAGCATATAATATATTAAATAGAAATATATGTGTTGTGCCAAATTACAAAACCAAACCCGAGTGGCCCCGTAATTGTCTTGTCCAGTTCCGTCCCGTTCTGATTCCTTTATTTTATTTTATTTTTTTGAGACCTGGGACATTGTCCTGAAATCCGTTTATTTCCGAGGTTCAGAGAGACCCGAGCATTTAGCTCATGATTAGGCTATTAAAAGTCCATGCGTGCCTCTGCCTTTCATGTGGTGAGGTCTACTCAATCTAACATACTGTCTGCAGCTGTGTGAACTGATTGACAGGCACTGTCAGAAGTCAGAGCGGTGTAAACTTTATCATGTAATAATGTAGACTTATTATTGTCCAATGCTATGCTGGTTGGTTGCCTAGGAATCTATAATATTAACATTGAAACAAAAGCCAGGGAGAAAGGAATGCTTTTAGGCTATTTTCTATCTACAGAGGTAAGTCATTTTCCGTTTGTTTGTAATAGTTGTAGGCTAGAAAGAGAGAGAGAGAGAAAGAGAGAGAGAGAAATGGTCGAGTGAGCTCCACTTTGTATTGTGAGTAAGACGGGACCTGTGTTGCATTGCCGATTAAAATATAATCTCTTTAGGCCTAAACCTATTTATTAAACCACAATCGAATGTTGTTTACTTGTATAATGGGGACACTTTTTTTAATTGTAGGCTATTTTATATTTAGTCAATGGAAAATGTTTCAACATCTGATCTCTCAGTACTGTTGCTTCAAGTTGGAAATGAGAACATATTAATGCTTCAGTGCACTTGTTAAAGCACGAACAATGCAACACTGTCCACGGCCTATTACTAAATTAGAGTGACAGACACCCAAGTTAGAGATAGGAGAAGAGTGATCTAAGCCACACACACTCAGCTCTTGTGGAAATCTTGTACACAGCCAGCCTACACACCACCTCACCGACAAGAAGCAACTACAGCTTTTTTTTCCCTTTTTTTTTTTGGACTGGTCCCCCTCAGCAATGGCGCTGGTTTTGTAGGCCGATAACTCCAAATCGGCCTACAAAACGTCATACGCACGTTCCCCATATGGACAACCCGGTCAATTTGTACAACAAAGTCCAATATGGCCGCCTCAATATTAGCCCCTATTAGTTTTAATGGGGGGTGAATAGGGCAAAATTTTAAACTGAGGGATATTTCCACGAAACTTCACAGGTTGATCAATGGTATACATATGAACATTTTTTGTATTGCAAGTTTCCATGAAATCCAATATGGCCGCCACAATATGGCCGCCATAATGTAAGGACCCAGAAAATAGGTTTTGCCTCTAACTTCTGAACCAGATGAGCTAGAAACGCAAACTTGGTGTCTATTTCATGGTGTCTGACCATGGGAGACTCAATGGAATAGCTAATTTTATTATTGGGTGTGTCTGGACCTTTATTGTGCATATTTGCAAGATGGTGGACTCCCAAAATAGAGCTTTAACATAATTTCTACCATTATTGTTGACTGCTTTTGCAAATACAAGCAATATGAATCCATTTGCTAAGATTTATGGCACAGAAGGGACTTATACCTGTATTATTCTTGAGTTTGCATGTTGTCAAAATGGCTGTAAACGAGATATTATATTTCCTGTCCGATTCTACTGTATGTAGTTGTAGCAAAGACCTCAGATAAAATCAGAGACCAAAACAATGTATCTTAGAAATTATTATTTTTATTTAAAAAAAAAGAAAAAAAGAGAGAGATTATCTCAATGAAATGAATGCAACTGCCTTTTTGGGTCTTTCACACATAGACATGCACATGCTTTCCAACAACTTCAGCTTCAGGGAAATTATAATGAACCCATGATTAAAACAGGCTGCATTATGTAAGCAATTTACCCCGAGTGAGAGGACATTATGCTCTCATAATGTCCGCAGTGAGGGTGTTATCGGACGAGGCGCAGCCGAGTCCGATAACACCCTCACTAAGGACATTATGAGAGCATAATGTCCGACCCCGAGTGGTAAATAGCTTTTCTACCACTTTTTCCCGTATACATGAAAGAAAACACATAGTTGTAACTTGCAAGGATCTTAAGTTACAATCATTATTGCCTATAAAACTTCCGCGAGACAGCAGATAGTTCCACCAACAACATCTTCTACTCACCAACAGATGGCGCCAACTCCATACTAATCCATGCGTCTAGCTTACAGCTAAGCTAACGTCAGTTAAAAGCACCGTTCCGGCCGTAAATAGAGGCTGTTCGCTTCCAGAAAGGCATAGGTTCAGAGAAAAGGGGCTTTAAAGTTGGCGGATTGCATTGGATCCAAATAAATCGGCGACGATAGTACGCACGTTAGTAAACATAGGACCGCTGCGACCTTCATTTGTTGGTTGGGGGAAAGGTGTTCTACTACCTCCTGAAGTCCCCGGATGTACACTGAGGCGCATTGATCTCGGACACACAACTTTGCGGCAGTTGTCCTCTCATAACCTCCGGAATTTAGCCAATCAGAATCCAGTATTTGAACATGTGACTCGAAAAAGTGGTAGAAAATGCAAATAATTGCTAGTCACTATCACTGTCATGTGTACCTATCCTGCTGCATCTTGTCTCCAGTCCTTGGCAACGACACCCCAAGTAGCATGCAATTCCCTTCTTCGCACATGAAGTTCAATCACCCGAGAGAGACTTGGAGTAGAACCGCTGCTCCTTCACTTGGAAAGGAGTCAGCTTAGGTGGTTCGGGCATCTAGTACGGATGCCCCCCGAGCGCCTTCCTAGGAAGGTCCTCGATGCACGTCCCACTGGGAGGAGACCCCGTGGCAGACCTAAGACCAGATGGAAGGATTATATATCCAGACTGGCCTGGGAACGCCTCGGTATACTCCCAGAGGGAGTGGAGGAAGTTGCGCAGGATAAGGAAATCTGGAAGTCTCAGTTGGAACTGTTACCCCCGCGACCCGATTCCGGATAAGCGGTTGAAGATGGATGGATGGATGGATGGCACATGAACAGTTTTTCTGGCAGCCTTTGATACAGCTACATGATATTGCCTTGTCCATTGATATAGGCCAGGCTGGCTCTGTAGATGGGACTGCCTTCCCATCACTGAGAGACCATCCATATTCAGTGAAGCAAGGGATGTCTGGCTTCACGATGTGTGCAGTTTTATCTATTATGGCTGCAAGAGCAGTTCTTTTCAGGTGCAGGCCAAAGGCATTTTCTGTAGGTGGCAGCAGCTTCAACAGGGTTGATCGGTTATTTAGGAACTTGTACACTCTCAGCTTTGCCAGGTCAAAGTCCTCCGAATGGTCAGCTTTTGATGCATATACAGCTGAGCTGTTGTGAGGTCTCTAGCCTGATTCTTGACATCCTCTGAGAGGGAATAAGAGGAATTTTCACCAAACTCCTGAAGTGCAGGGAGATCTAGACCCATGCTGGTCTTGAACCATGCCTTCTTTCCAGTGAAAAAGGGATAGCTGGTGGTATCTCTGCCACTCAGGCTGTGAATAAAGGGTAGGGCACGACACTGCGAGTCCAAGGGCTGAGACCATGTGATGGATAAGAAGATATGCATCCTGCTCTGTTCTCACCCACAGCTCTGGAAGGTCTAGGAGGTGGGTGGCAGCATGATATAGATGCCTATATCATGCTGCCGCCATGGGAAGGCAGTCCCCTGTCCATCTACAGAGCCAGCCTGGCCTATATCAATGGACAAGGCAATATCATGTAGCTGTATCAAAGGCTGCCAGAAAAACTGTTCATGTGCGAAGAAGGGAATTGCATGCTACTTGGGGTGTCGTTGCCAAGGACTGGAGACAAGATGCTACAGGATAGGTACACATGACAGTGATAGTGACTAGCAATTATTTGCATTATAATGCAGCCTGTTTTAATCATGTGTTCATTATAATTTCCCTGAAGCTGAAGTTGTTGGAAAGCATGTGCATGTCTATGTGTGAAAGACCCAAAAAGGCAGTTGCATTCATTTCATTGAGATAATCTCTCTCTTTTTTTATTTTTTTTAAATAAAAAAATAATTTCTAAGATACATTGTTTTGGTCTCTGATTTTATCTGAAGTCATTGCTACAACTACATACAGTAGAATCGGACAGGAAATATAATATCTCGTTTACAGCCATTTACTGCAAACTCAAGAATAATACAGGTATAAGTCCCTTCTGTGCCATAAATCTTAGCAAATGGATTCATATTGCTTGTATTTGCAAAAGCAGTCAACAATCATGGTAGAAATTATGTTAAAGCTCTATTTTGGGAATCCACCATCTTGCAAATATGCACAATAAAGGTCCAGACACACCCAATAATAAAATTAGCTATTCCATTGAGTCTCCCATGGTCAGACACCATGAAATAGACACCAAGTTTGCGTTTCTAGCTCATCTGGTTCAGAAGTTAGAGGCAAAACCTATTTTCTGGGTCCTTACATTATGGCGGCCATATTGTGGCGGCCATATTGGATTTCATGGAAACTTGCAATACAAAAAATTTTCATATGTATACCATTGATCAACCTGTGAAGTTTCGTGGAAATATCCCTCAGTTTAAAATTTTGCCCTATTCACCCCCCATTAAAACTAATAGGGGCTAATATTGAGGCGGCCATATTGGACTTTGTTGTACAAATTGACCGGGTTGTCCATATAGGTTGTGATCCTACTGGGTCATAGATAATATTTCTGGTGGACAACTTTTTATGTCGGGGCAAATGCAGGTTTCCTAAAAAAAGGCTGGTTTGCCCCCTGGGTATAGTAAAGGTATTTTATATAAAACCTATTTTTGAGCGGTGGTCACACCGTCTCCTATACGTGGCCGTGTGTGTATGCGTCCGGCCGTCCGGCCGTCCGGCCGTGTATGTAGCCTCAAGCCTGCAGTACCTTTTCTGACCTTACATGTTAAGGGAGGGGCGCTGTTGTTCTCTCACACACACACACACACACACACACACACACACACACACACACACACACACACACACACACACACACACACACACACACGGGAGAAGGGTGGGTCAGCATGTGTGGTCAAGTATTATTATTATTATTAACAAACTGAATGTTTTAGGGTCAAATAAATTAGAGTGTGTGAAGAAACTACAGCATTGTAAAGCACACTAACCCCGCTGCACCCACCCAGTAGTGCTGTTGCACAGCCTCCACAACCACCGCTCAGTTCACACGGGTGTGATTTTTTTATTTATAAAACCAGCTATAAAAATAAATTAATTAAACTAAACTAAAAGCAACAAATTAACAATGTAACAAATACTAAATATAATTAGGCTAGACCAGTGGTGCTTTGGGATTTTTTTTCCGGGCGGACGGTCATTTATTGACGTCACGTTTGATTTTTTTTTTTTTTTTTTTTTCAAAAAGATTTTTTGGAGCTCCAAAAATGTAGTAGGCATGATCGCAATCGCGAAATTGCATGTTTATTGTTTAACCCTCATACCACACCACATTTGAAGAAAACATAATGGCTTCTATCTCATGAATGCCTGAACGGATTTCCAAGCGGATTTTTTTGTTTGAAAGCTGTGAACAGCGTGCACAGACTGCACACACATGGTGCATGATCTAGGCATGGGCATGCATGATCTGTGCACTATGAATTACATGGAAGTCTATGGAGACTGAGGCATCCTGGTACTTGGCAGCCATTTTGAAAAAGCAGCGAATGCGTTAATAGTAGAAAAGAATATGTATAACTTCAAATTGAGTTGTTCTACTTTCAAAGTTTTAATTGGGCTCCTTAAAAATGCATTGTTTGTTTTCAGTGTCTATAATTAAAATAGCTACAGTAGTGAGTCAGTTACTGAAATACAATGCTGTGTAAAGGCCCATTCACACTGAGCACTATATACGTATAACTTTACAAATCTTATGTATATATATGTGTGTGTGTGTGTGTGTGCGTGCGTGTGTGTGTGTGTGTGTGTGTGTGTGTGTGTGTGTGTGTGTGTGTGTGTGTGTGTGTGTGTGTGTGTGTGTGTGTGTGTGTGTGTGTGTAAACACCTTTGACACAATCTAATTGTCTCAATAGAAGAGCAGGACAACTAAACACAATCATCTCAATTGTTACCATTCAGATTAGTAATAAAATGTGATTTTATTGGCCAAGCAAAGTAGACCTGCATAATGCAAGTGTAACTATATAAGCTGAAACTCTGGAGTCTCAGGTGATCATAGCTGAAACCTCAGAACAATAGCCACACATTAGCAACCATAACTACAGATAGCCACCCATTAGCTAACAGAAACTGCTTATGTAAATGCTGGAATGTTGGAATGTTAAAAAGGTAATCTCTTTCCCTTCAAATTGCATAAATTAGCTATTGTTCTGTACTGTAGTTATAGAACTGACTGCCAACAGACTGAAAAACAATGCTGGTAGCCATTCACAATGAGTGTAATAGTTTGGAAAGTTGTGTGTGTGTGTGTGTGTGTGTGTGTGTGTGTGTGTGTGTGTGTGTGTGTGTGTGTATGTGTGTACATATGTATATGCATATGTTTATATATACACACACATATGTTTATTATATATATATATATATATATATATATATGCACACTTAATGGCACTTAGCTGGATGTGTGTGCTCGTGCGCTGGCTGCGGCCCAGCTCAAGTCACCTTTTGACCAATGTGGCTCTCAACCCAAAATGAGTTTGACACCCCTGCTCTAGAGGCTATTTAGATAGAAAGGATGTCAGCAGATCTAATGGTGGGAAAACAATAGTTTTCTAGTCTTAATTACATTTGCATTGTTACTTAAGATTGTATATACTTTCTTTTAATTCATTTAGAAAATACAGCGCTGCAGTAGGATAGAGAAACAAAGTTTGCCTTGAACGAATCTCAAACACTAAATACCACAGTAATATGGAGCCATGTATGAGGACACACACACACACACACCAGTGATGTCATTACGTGCGCATCCCGCATCAAAAACTCATTCAAGTCACCCAGGGACTCATTCATGTCATGGTCCTGGGGTCCCGGGGATGCGCCTCCATTGGAGTCCATGTTAAAATAATTTACTGCGTCGCGGTAAAAGAAGACTTTTTTTTTCCACAGACACCACCATTGTTCATGGGTGAAAGCATCCTACTTTACCCTACGTTAACACAAATAAAATCCACGTAGAAAGTCTTAAACAGGCGATAGAAACGTCAATGTTTTGATTCCACCGACGTCCGACGCCATTTTGCGCGCGTAAACTTTATATTGAGGACTCATAAAACTTTTCTGGGACCCATTTGAATGATCACCTGTGGGTCCCGGGACCCATTACATTGAAAACCTAGTAACATCACTGACACACACACACACACACACACACACACACACACACACACACACACACCGACAAATGCACATGCAGTCACAGCTGGAAACCTAGGTGTTAAAGTAGGCTATATAGCCTATCCATATGAATAGAGGCTTGAGGACGCTCACCAGGGGCGTAGCCAGGAATTAAAATTTGGTAGGCGAAATGCCAGCCGAAATGCCAACCAAAATGCCAGCCCAGCACCAAAAATAACACATTTTAAAATACATTATAATTAAAACACTATTCCAGTATATTCAGTGTAAGGGTTTTTATTTTCAAAAAGCACAGTATAGCATTACAAACAAGGCGAACATTGCTCCCAAATAGTGACATATTTCAATTTGCGATTACAACACTAGCTAAAAATTAGTTCAAAGTAAACATAATGTGTCCCTTAAAATACATGGCTCACAACAACATGCAGGCTTGAGCTTGAAAATATCGATAATTGCATCGTAGTTCAGACGTTCAGTTAAGTCTCTCTCAAACTCGAGGAGACACAGACCATTTAGGCGAGCGGTTGTCATGGTACTTCTTTGTGCACATTTGATTCTTTTTACACTGGAAAACAGACGTTCAACAGAGCATGTTGTCATGGGCAGAGTAATTAGTGCTTTTAAGAAGTAATGGACACTGGGGAAGGCGCCATCTGGGCACACATCCAAAACCTTAAGCAGTGTGTTACATTTAGCTCCCTTGCCTTCTTTGATATCAAGGTGAGTCCAAAATGAAGCAAGCTCATGTTCTTTAACTGCTGTAACACCCAAAACACTGCCAGAGACATTGAGAGTTTCTACCATTTCAGTTACATCAGCATCAGTTACATTAACTCATTGAGTGCCAATCCCGAACTAGTTCGGCTTTATTAGCGTATCGCAGAGTTTTGATTTTTTTTTTTGGACCCCATCAAATCTGGTGAACATGATTTCAATCGCGATTTTGCATGTTCCACCCCCATACAACCCCATCTAACATACAGGGCAGCCATTTTTGTTTACATAACATGTAAAACATAATGGCTATTATCTCAAGAATGCCTGAACGGATTTCTAATCGGATTTTTTTGTTTGAAAGCTGTGAACAAACTGCACAAATCCACTCCAATGCAATCCAGGATTGCGTTGGATTTTTTAGAGCTCATTCTTCTCTGTTTTTTTCCCATGCATGAGGTGTGCAAGGTTTAATCGAGGCTAAATTGCAGAAAATAGATCTTCTAAAATGCTTGGTAGCCAATAGCTAACTTCAAGCTAACTTCATCCTCTTCCTGTACATGCACAAAGGAAAGTGTTCAGGCATGTCATGGCTGCAGGGCTTGTGCATATACCAGCACTGTCTAAGTAGAATTCTCTGGTCATTGGGGCCCTCTAGTGGTGAAAAAGGGGGCACTCAAAGAGTTAACAGCACGGGGAGTTGCTAAGAATACACTAGCAGCTGTCATGAAACCATATCTGGTTGGAACCTGGTATTCAACTCATTAAGTTGACAGTCTACAATCTGGTTTAACATGATGCATAAATCCTTGTCACATTGGACTCTTGACTGTTTTCCCAGGGTAGTGGTAACGATACTATCATTGAATTTAGAGGGAACAAAGCATTTTCGCTTGGTACTAACTGCATATCTTTCCCACTTTACAATATCATGTTCATCACATAAAGCATTTGTTTCGGTCAGGATGCTTCGATATCCTTTGCTGCTATTTTCATCACACCTTACTGCTGACAGCTGTCTTTTGAGCCCATCAATTAAATCTATAGCATCTGGTACAGTAGTGTTTTTAGACTGCAGGCCATTGGTTGCCGCTTCAGAAATAGAAAACAGGTTTTTAAAGAGGACGAGCAGGAAAACAAATTTCTTTGTTTGTATCGTAGTCAACAATGCATTTGCCTCCTCACATGACAAACCTCGATTCTCAACATAATTAGTCAAAAGGTCTATTATAACGTCAAAAAGTTCGTGCACTTTAGTAACAGCATTAGCTCTTGAACTCCACCTTGTGTCACAACCACGTTCAAGTTCAAGGGGTCTCTTGTGTGGATATTTCTCTTTCTGAAGATCAATGAAAGTAGCATGTCGGCTGCAGCCTGTCATAAAAGCATGCAGTGTATTAAGAGTAGTGAAAAACGACTCTGCGTCTTGTGATGTGCGTGCTACAGCAGACAAAACAAGATTAAGCTTATGTGAGTGACAATGTGTGTAGGTAGCGTTTGGAAAGGAGTGCTTAAGAATGGCCTGCACCCCGCCTTTGTAACCAGACATCACAGAAGCCCCGTCAAACCCCAGCCCAACACACATGTTTTTGTCCAAGTTAAAAGGTTGCACAATTGACAGGATTTTCTCTGCAATTACTTTAGCCGTCATCTTCTCTGTTTCAACAAATCCTATGGCTCTCTCCATGATAGCACCCTTGTACACATAGCGTAAACAAACAGCCACCAATTCTTTTTTTGAGATGTCTTTGCATTCATCTGCTAGTATTGCGTAAAATGTCTGAGGAGATGCCTTTATCGTGCGTAGCAACAACGTGGATGCAGCTTCGATTAGATCATTTTGAATTGTAGGACTGAGCATTTTAGAATTATCACGAAGCTCAGCTAGGCGCGCTTGCACTTGGGGATCATGCATGGAGATCAGTTTAAACAGCTCTCGGAAGTTACCTTGGTTGTGACTGTCGCGGCGAGTTGTGACAGTGTCGCCATCAGCAGTGTCTGTCTCTGAGTGTCCACGCAGTGCTATGCCTTGCTTTGCACATGTCAGAATACAGCTCAAAACAGCTTTGACATGATCCCGATTGTCTTCAATTTTTCCAAGGTTAATCCCTTCGAGGTTTGTCAGCTGATTTAGGACCGTGCCACGGCCACTGGTCGTGGTTCCTTTGTAGCCCAGGGACTTCTTGATTGCTCCTTTATGTCCGTCGCTCCTCTCATGCTTAGCACAGCACATAGCCATGTTTTTCCAGCCTTTAAATCCACCACATCTAAAATCAGTCTCTCCATTACCAAAGTGGCGACACAACTTGCAAAACACAGCATCTTGACTAATGCTGTATTCAATAAATTGAAATTTGTCATACCATCGGCTTGAAAAACTCCTGCGTGTTCCGTTGAAGTCTGTATAGGGGAAGCTTTTAAGTTTGGGTTGAGTTGCCGGTTCGTCTATAGCAGACAGGTCTGTTGGAGCATCGGTGGTGGTGGCTGAGCTGCTGGGCGCTGCTGGCTCTGGGAAGCAGGCCGCCTCCGGAGGGTTATTGTCGGCAGAAGGCTCTTCGGTAGGCGGCGGTGCAGGCGGCGGCGGCGTCCCACTCTCAACGGTTGTTGTCACCACCTCGACGGTGGCTGAGCAGCTGGGCGGTGCAGGCGGCGGCACCAAGGTGGAGCTGGAGGCTGTAGTGAAGCTCAGCGTCTTCTGGGTGAATCTCGTCTTCTTAGCTGGTCTCATCTTGGTTGGTGTCCAGTAATGAATGGGACTAAGGCTAGTTTCAGACCCCATTTTATACAGTAAAAGGCAGGTAAGACAGGTAATGGTCCAAACCCCCCCCTGCTTGAAAACAATAGCAAAAATGTGCATCTCAATAGGCGACGTTGAGTAATTGCCCGGCCGCCAAAATTTACATCTGCATAGTGCAGAGGCGTGTTGATTAATCGCCCCCCCGCCTACCACCGGTAGGCTACCAGTCAGTGAATGGAACCTGAATGAAACTGGTTGAGCGACATTTCAGGTCCTCTCTCCACAGCTCCACATTATTACTGCCTTGTCAATGGAAATAGAGACTTATAATTTTTTTCTTTTAGGCGAGATCAGATCTCAGTTGGTAGGCGGTCGCCACGTTCGCCTACCGCTCCCTACGCCCCTGCCGCTCACACATTCACCACTAGAAACCTGTTTATATGCATAGTAGTAGCCACTGATTAAAGTATTGCTTGTAGTTATCGCGGATTCGCGGGGTGGGGGGTTGTCGCGGCTCTCGCGGGGGGGTATGCGCGCAACATGCTCGTGCACCGTTCGGTGCCGTCCGTGCGCGTGCATGTGGGGAAGATACTAAAAAATATGTGTTGTAAAAAAAAAGATGTGTTGAATTTACTCGAATGAACGGCAGGCTGGGCGCACGCACATGGACGTGCACGTAACGTCATGAAAATAGCATACCTATAGTGTGTGCCAGCGGCTACGTCATTGTAGTCCTTAGCGGCCATTTCTTGGGTCAAAACACAGGTGTTTCAATTGTTTGATTGCATAGAGCTAATGCTATAGTCTAATCAGAACACCTGTGTAAAGGTGGTTACACACTGCTGCGTTTTTCGGGCCGAATATCGGAGTGAATTTCGGAGCACGCAAATAAAAAAATCAACCTCACGTTGTGTCATTCACGTTTGCACACTGCCGCCCGTTTCGCGCACCACTCAGTCCCTTGCTCTCTCTATCTCCCTCTCTCTCCTTGTCCTGAAAAACGCATTTCGCAACGAAAAACGCAGCAGTGTGCAACCACCTTTAGGCTGTGTTTACCCAAGAAATGGTCGCTCTTAGAACTACATTTGGCATACTTCAAAAATCCACATCGCACCACTGATCGTAACCGCTAGCCCTGAATATAGGCTACATGACCAACCTCTGTGAAGTTGGCACCCCATATGATGAAAACATATATAAAAATGGTGTCAATATTTAGTGCTGAATTTGTGCTGAATTGTGCCATAAATTTTAGAATTTGTGCTGGTATCATTATTGAGATATTCTACAAAACACCACTGTTCTGATCCTATGTTCTACCATTAAAGGGACTACACCATGAATTTACATTTTTCCAATTTTTATGTATTTTCTTGGTGTCCCACCAGCAACTTCTATCCTCACAAAGTCCTATTTCTGACCATTGTGTCTTTCTCAGTTTATGGGCAGATCTATGTTAGCATGTCTCAGAACGGTCCTGATTGTGAAAGGTCAGATTTGTGATGTCACAAGGCCTGAGAAGGAGGCAGGAGGAGCTGGGAGAGGGTTGGGGAGGGGTGGGCAGGCCTGAGAAGGAGGCAGGAGGAGCTGGGAGAGGGTTGGGGAGGGGTGGGCAGGCCTGCTGAGCAGGAGGTGGGGAGGAGTGTGGGGCCAAAACTGGCTCAATAGCGCAGTCCTCCCACTCAGGACAAGGTGGTACTGCAGCTGAAAATGCTCTGAAAGCCAGGCAGAAATGACAGGGGCTCTGTATTCAGGAGTGGTAATTTAGCCTCAAACCTTTTCAATAACGTTTTTGGGACACAAACAGTGTTATATAAATTATTTTTAAATGCATGGTGTAGGACCTTTAAGCACTGCTGCTCTCCATCGCCCTCTGTTGGACAAACCATTGTAATGCTGCTAAATCTGCTAATGCATAACCAATAACCATATAAATATTTATATAAAAACACAATTGATGATTTCAACGGCACAAATTAGAGCACAGAATGAGACCCTCTTTTCCCGATTTGGAGCCAAAGAATTGGGGGTGCAAGGCTCAGCAAAACTATAACTTAAAATATCTAAAAAATTATACCAACACAAATTCTAAATTTTACGGCACAATTCAGCACAAATTCAGCACTAAATAATGACACCATTTTTGTTTGACACCATTTTGATGTTTTCATCATATGGGGTGCCAACTTCACGGAGGTACATGACCGTCATGCTGCCACCTCAACCTCAACCTCACGTCCAGTGAGGTGGACAAAGAGCAGCGGTTTGAGCTACAAACGTCAGATTTCAAAAATAAAGTGCTTACCCAAACCTCATTTCGCTCAGAAACTCCCGGATTGTTTAATAAAAAGCATTTTTATCCTATTTTCCCTTGACAGAGTTAATGCCATTTAATTTAATGCCCTCTAAGAAAATGCCATTTCTAGCCCATCCGGTTGAAAGGTTATTTCCAGCACTATTTTCTGATAGGGGCCTAGCCCCATATAGAACCTCACCCGTCGCTGCATACTGTTGTGCTCCGAGATGAGGTCCTAGAAAGGTGGCGTAGCGATCGCTGGACCGCCGCAACAACGAGTTGGAAAACACTCGAAACTAAATTTTATCCAAAAAGTAAAGGTAGTTCTGAGCTCCCAGACTGTGATTACGCAACCTCGGTGTTTCCTAAACCCACCAGGCTTGAGTTAAGACCATGGTTAAGACCCGCCTCGTGGAAACCAGGAGTGGCTGAAATCCTTGCCGGACACATGGAGGGTGGATAAAGTCAAAGGCATGAAGACCATCTTAAAACTTGTACTGAGAAAAGCCTGCATTTTGCACAATGCACAGCTATTAATTTGTCACTACAGTGCTCAAAATAAACTGTGCTAAACAAAAAACCTGAAACTTACTTCGTACTGTGCTTAAAAAAGGGAAACTTTGTAACTTTGCAAAAGAGAAAAACCTACTGAGAAAGCTATTAATTTGTCACTACTGTGCTCAAAATGAAAACATTTACTGATTATCAGTTACATTGATTGTTATAGTTTGGATATGGCTTTGGGCGTATTATGCTGCGTGTATTATTGTAATGGATCGGTAGGTAGTAGGTACAGTATTGCTTTGCACTAACTTAAGATCACTAACGTTCATACAGTATGCACTTTCATACTTAACTGCTTTAGTGCCTATCTCGAACTAGTTCGGGATAATTTGGACCGTCCTGGGTGCCTATCCCGAACTAGTTCGGCTTTTAAAAAAAAGCCGGCCGTCGGCCGTCATCTGTTTACACGGCCCGCAAGAGCGTCGCGCCGCCGATATTTACCATCCACTCCAATGCAATCCAGGATCTTTAGAGCTCATTTTCTCTGTTCCATGCATATCCATGAGGTGTGCAAGGTTTAATCATGGCTAAATCGCCGAAAATAGGGCTTCTAAAATGCTTGGTAGCCAATAGCTAACTTCAAGCTAACTTCATCCTGTCCCTGTTGATGACACAAAGGAAAGTGTTCAGGCTTGTCATGGCTGCGCATGGCTTGTGCTGTTACAACGGTTGTGGGTGGTGTTTTCTATGGCCATTGGGCGCCCTCTAGTGGTGAAAAGGTGGCATTGAAAGCGTTAAGATTATTGAGAGGGGCGTTTCCGCGAGGCGGGTCTTAACTCAAGCCTAGATAGATAGATAGATAGATACCTTTATTATCCCAAGGGGGAAATTTAGTTGTCCAGTAGTAGCACAGCAGTATACAGTTATTTACACAGTTACAGAGACGTAAGAAAGATAGATAAGAGGGAAAAAAACAAAACAAAGACAAGAGCAGTACAGTACCAATAAGGAGAAGGTGCATCAATAGAGGGGGCGAATAATATATAAGAATATATACATAAAGTGTCTTGCAAAAGAGACCATAGCAGTCAATGCTAGTTAGTGCAAACAAGTATCTCACTGTCAATGTTAAACAAAGCAAAAATACTCAGAAACTACCAACACTAACAACCTAATAGTGCAGTGTCAAAAATCAGTGCGAAAAAAAGAAGAAACTAGGAAGCGTGTCACCGCAAGGCCCTTAGAGGTCAAAGTCAATACAGCAATTGTTCCTTAGAGGTCAAAGTCAATACAGCAATGGTTCCGTAAGTCTAAGTTAGGAAGGGAGACCTTTTCAAGCGTCCGTTATGTGTCTCGTTGTACAGCTTAAGGGCAGCCGGTACAAAAGATTTTCCTAATCTCTCACATCTCCGTACTGGGTAGGTAAAGCGGTCGTTTCCTCTCTTACTCCAGTAACTGGTGATCTCTAGATGGAGGGGGTGGGAGGAGTTCTCCAAGATGGAATCTAGCTTCTTCGCAGTGCGCACCCTGGTTACTTCCTCCACCCCCTGCAGAGAGGACCCAACGACAGAGCCTGCTTTCTTCACCAGTCTGTTAAGGTTAAACGTGTCACCTGCTCTGTTGTTACCACCCCAGCATGTTATGCCAAAAAAGAGGACACTTGCCATGACAGACTGGTGGGTTTAGGAAACACACTTATGATAGGGGCCAATATTGAGGCGGCCATATTGGATTTCCAGCAGCAAGTTGACCGGGTAGTCCATATCCGCCTGTTAAGCCGTGGCGTAATTTTGTAGTCAGACGCCCCGGCCCCACCCACTGGGGCCAAGCAGATGTATTGTCAATATGCGCAGTGCTGTGTCCCTCGCTAACGGATCCGAGACAAAAATAACGACTAAAGTATAATTCTACCACTTTCCTGTCAACAAGAAAGAGAAGAGGAAACGCTGCAATTTTTCCAGTGGTGGAAAAAAAAGCGTGGAAAACGCTAGCCCTTTCTGGTTCTCCAGCACATTGGTGTGTAAAGTAACTAAGTACATTTACTCAAGTACTGTACTTAAGTACACTTTTGACTTTGAGGTATTTTTACTTTACTTGAGTATGTCCAATTTCCAATACTTTTACTTCTTACTCCACTACATCTCGGATCCAACTTGTACTTTTACTCCACTGCATTTACAGAGTATTTCTATATTGCAGTATTGATACTTTTACTTAAAACAATTTAGTACTTTTTCCACCACTGCGAGAGCTGGGCAGGAGGAGAGACAGACAGCCTCTGTCTTCCATGCTGAGAAAAACACAGCGTTTTTGAAACTATTCATTTCATCAATATATTTATCCTCCTTTGTGGCTTATCATCACATCCAACCATCTTAAGATACTCAGCTAGTGGGGAATGCTCTCTTCCCTGGTGAGAATTGCCCCTTTATATAGGGCTTGTTTGTGTATTGTATGACATCACGCCACATCATCAGCTGTGGACTCTGTGATGTCATCGTATCTCCATATATGGCCATCTCCGTATATGGAGATATAAGTCGTCCATGCCCAGGTATGGGCTGGTGAGGTCAGACTTTGTGTGATGGGTAGGTTATCTCCATATATGGAGATTCAACATTTCAGGTGTAACTATGGCTGCCCGTATGACGTGAGAGGTGGAGGCTGTGATATTTGTGGAGATAAGCGACCTCTCCCGATTAGGGAGTCTTACTGGTATATTATACCTGTATATTGAAACTATAACGCTACGGCGCTGCTCTCAATCAGCTCTGGTCCGTAGTGTTAGAATGAGTTCTCCTTGACGCTATGTCACCGATGAGCCCTTGCGAGGCAGGAAAGGCTGCGCACACTTGTCTGTAGTAAAAATAAAAATAAATATGGTTTGTTACTCACCAAAACAACGACGGCGTAAGGGTGCTGGAAGCCTACTTTACTTAGTGGGAACACTCAGAGCCCCCCACCTCACATCTAAAATACACTTTTGGCCAGAGAAGAAACTTTTTCACCTGAGGTTTTAGTTATACTCCACACGGCCCTCTACAGATCTTGTAAATAAAAATGTCCATTGACCAGATTTTGTCTTCCGGTGAAATATTCTCTTCTCTGGCTAAAAAGTGTATTTTAGACGTGATGTGGGGGGCTCTGGGTGTTCCCACTAAAGGAGGCTTTCAACTCCCTAAATCCATCTTTGTTTTGGTGAGTAGCGAAACTGTATCTTTTATTTTTACTACACAAGTGGGCGTGCCCGCCTGTAATCTGAGCGCAAGGGCTCATTAGTGACATAGCGTTAGGAAGAACTCCTAACGACCCGAATTATCCTTTATTATGCCACGTGAGAGAACAATTACATCAATTACCCTATTGGAGTCCCTTCTTAACCCTCAATGGTTCCACTCTGAAAAATGAGCGTATAGTAAAGAGACTCACGGGTTCGTCCATTGTTATTTCATGACTCGTTGGCCCCAAAATGATGTCGCCTACAAAATTATGTCAGACTTAAGAGCCGGATAGGTTCCTAATGGGTCATAGATAATATTTCTGGTTGCCTACCTTTTACAACAGTGCAAATGCAGGTCACCAAAGGTCTCCACACCAAACAGCCTACAGGAGACTCCTTTTGACGGTACACAGACTAGGGATGTACCGAAAGGAAAATTCTTGGCCGAAACCGAATACCGAATATAGGAAACACTTGGCCGAATACCGAATAGCCGAATTCTTAATTATATATACTTTTACTTTGTAATAGAGCTCAATAGGTGAAACTGGTCGCTTCTTTTGGACTTATTTTCATAGACCTGGCAGCTTGTTTCACTCACAGAATCTGGCAAGCGGAGGCGGAGATTCCGTGCGGTGTTTTTTCCTGCTCTCACCAAAACAACACTCGGCCCTATTACTAGCGTTGCTTTGGAGTTGATTAGCATAGGAAATTGATAGTTGAGATTCTGATAGTTCAAATGTGCGACGGGAAAATGTTTCTGGCTTATTTAGGTTTTCTTCTGGAAAGATATGTACTGTAGCAGAATAGACTCTGGTCCATTCTAGTGGAGGATTTACCACTGACTGCAAGCGCCGACTGAACATGCCCGGTTTTCCATCGACGGGTTATGCCATGCCTTGCCAACAAGCTCCCGATGGCTTCCTGTCGGCAGACTGTCGGTGAGAGCGCTTTCTGATGGCGATTCGTGGGAGATTCTGTGCGGTTAAGATCTGCCTCTCTACCCAGGGGGTTTTGCCCCCTGGGTAGAGAGGGAGGGTGAGGGTGAGGGAGAGAGAGACCCCCAGACACCATTATACTGATAGTTATATGAACAGTAACTTCAGGCACCGACACGTAGTGAAGGTGTCTAATCACCCAGAGGGGATTTTATTCTCCAGCAATTATCCCGCTTATTACACAGCTACTTAACATACAGGTGACTAACAGGTCATTTTGACCGATTACGAGATCGCAAAGTGCAATAACTCTCCCCATGAAGGTCTCAGAAATTTCCCCTTCCATGAATTTTCCTAAATACTCAAGACCTAATCTTGTTTTGTTTCCCCTTCTGAAATGTTTCCTAAGTATGAAATAATATACCATTATACCACTCTGACTGTTAGTTATCGGTCATAAAGACAGGTCTCACCCATTCCTCCCCCTCCCAGAAGCAAGGAGAGAATTTCACACCTTTTGCGCTCCCCATTTGAGAGGTCAATTGAAATGCTAATTCACATTTGGAAGACAATAGAACCCCAGCTGGCAGCAGGGGAGGAGGTGTTGCTCTCCTGGGCCAAAAGGGAGAGCATTTACCTGTCAATTTGACTGATAAATGCAGTCAGAGTGGAATTGCTTTTTTTTTTCAGTCACCCGAGTGTTAATACATTCATAAATTGACCCCTTCCTTCCTTCCTTCCTTCCTTCCTTCCTTCCTTACTTCCTTACTTTCCTTACAGTAATGAAAGTATTCCATAAGTGCTGATATCACTACACTAAAGTCATTCTGTTTTGTTTTAAGGACAACATCAGGTGATCGGGTCCTCTCATGATGTGCCGGCCAAGGTGGGAGATGATGTCATCCTTCCATGTCACATTGAACCTCCTGTCAACATGGAGAAGCAGACGGTGGAGTGGACCAGACCTGACCTGACGCCACCATTTGTGCACCTTCTCCAAGATGGACATTACGCGCACAAGTATACCAACCCGTTGTACAAACAGAGGACATTCCTGTTTCATGTAAAGTTGTCTCATGGTAACATCTCACTGAAGCTGTACGGAGTGAGGCTTACAGACGAGGGGACCTACCAGTGTTCTGCAACAAACACAAACAACGTTCCATTCCTGCCCAGCAGCAGTTTGATCCAGCTCCTTGTTGGTAAGATTTAGTATTCAAAACATGGATGGGGAACCAGAATGCTGTCATTTACCCTTCATCCCCCATCCCATATAGAGCTACTTAACAGCAAGTAAAAAAAGGTTGGGCAGGTGAAGTTTGCTACTGGGTTGCCCGACTGGGCAAGTTCACATTTCGAGTAACATAATAATGAGATATGTGCCTACTTGAACAAGGCTAGTGTTCAGTCTCTCTCTATCTCACTCTCGCTCCCTCCCTCCCAAGTCCATCCCTCCACACACACACACACACACACACACACACACACACACACACACACACACACACACAAACGTGCAGCCAGTGGCTACATAAGCTCAGTCGAAAACAGCTAATCTACAAGGCGTACAAACTCACATTATGCTAAAGCATGGCCAGATTAATGCACCAAACAGTGAGGAGAAAGTAGAACTATTGCCGCAAAAGTGCCGAAAACTATAGCAAAGGCTGCTGAACGAGCACTAAAACGGTGAAACATGTCCGCAAAGCGTCTATTTTCCGTGCTATATCCACAGTGCTTTTCCGATGTTTCCCTCCGTGTAAGCCAGCCACACATATCAACACTATTGCGCTACATACATGCATTTAATCATGAGCAGCATGTGTGTCCACTGCAGCCTGCTTGTTAGCGTTCTGTGCTAAGATAAACACATCTCCGACATGTTGCCAGGTTTTGTTTGTGAGAGAGAAACAATCAACCAGGTCTATGATTATTTTCTTTTCTTTTTTTTTTCTTGCCCTCAGGCCAAGACCTGAGTAGGGATGGAGCACGAAAACCGTGTCCATTACAAACCCGGTTCTGAATTTATCGAGACCCGAGTATCAATAAGCTTTTGGCTTGTCGAGCCTGTTATCGGGTAAGCGTCACGACGGGAGGTACATTGCGTCATTGATAGTTGCGTGCTTTGGAATTGCGTGCCGCGGAACAATGGTGGAACGCGTGAAACACTAAAAAGTTTGGTTACCTTTTTGAAAAGACAAGGGGAGAGCTAAATGCAATGGGCTATATGCAGCACGGTTGTTACATCATGCTCGGGAGGGAACACTTCGACAATGCAGACGGAGGCACTTGTCTATAGTGCATCACAAGACCCAAGTGCAATCAATAACTTTGCATGTCTGCGACAAGTTGAAACAACTCCTACATGACGTCGGCTGTTGCAGCAGCGTGACAATCGTTCTCTTCCACCCAAAGTATGTGGTGGTGCTTGAATGATTCCATTGATAATAATCTGTTTGGGATACTCAAAATCCCTGACATAGAGTTATAATGTATCGCTCCGTGCAAATGAATCCGTAGCGTTGCCAGCGTGACTTCTTCTCAGTCTACCGAAAATAGCAGATCTACAAGCTCACAACGCGGTGCGAGCAGACGCAGTGTGAGCTTGTTGATTGGCCCAAGAAGGCCAAGGTCACAGGCCTAAATGACTATAGACCCGTCGCTCTGACCTCTGTGGTCATGAAGGTCCTGGAGCACCTTGTCCTAGCCCATCTGAAGCGCATCACTGATCCTGTGCTGGACCCGCTGCAGTTTGCATACAGAGCGAATAGATCCACGGAGGATGCCGTGAACATGGCTCTGCACTACACCTTGAAACATCTGGACACTGCCGGCAGCTATGCCAGGATCCTGTTCGTCGACTTCAGTTCGGCCTTTAACACCATCCTACCATCTATCCTGGAGCAACAGCTGTCCCTGCTGCAAGTACCTGCCTCCACTCGCAGGTGGATTACGGACTTTCTAACCAACAGGTCTCAGCGGGTGAAGCTGGGGAAGAACATTTCCAGCTCTAGGTCCACCAGCACCGGTTCCCCACAGGGCTGTGTCCTGTCCCCTCTACTGTTCTCCCTTTACACCAACAGCTGTGTTTCTCTCCACCCGTCGGTCAAGCTCCTCAAGTTTGCGGACGACACCACCTTGGTAGGCCTCATCTCTAACGAGGACGAGTCAGCCTACAGGAGGGAGATCGAGCGGCTGCGGATTTGGTGTAACAACAACAACCTGGAGCTAAATGCCCTGAAGACAGTGGAGATGGTGGTGGACTTCAGGAGGGACCCAGCCCCGCCCCCTCCCATCAAGCTGGAAGGCATCCAGGTGAACGCTGTGGAGTCCTGCAAGTTCCTGGGGATGATCATCTCCAGTGATCTGAAGTGGGAACTTAACATCGATACCCTCCTGAGAAAGGCCCAGCAGAGGATGTACTTCCTTCGACAGCTGCGGAAATACAGACTGTCGAGGGCCATGATGACCCAGTTTTACACGGCCATCATAGAATCCATCCTCACTCACTCCATCATCACCTGGTTCCCCGCTGCAGCTGCAAAAGATCTCATCAAGCTGCAGCGGGTGATACGCTCTGCAGAAAGGGTGATTGGCCGTCCCCTGCCCTCCCTCAAGTCCCTGCACGACTCCAGGGCGCTGAGGAGGGCAAGAAAGATCATGGCTGACCCCTCCCAACCTGGCCACAGCCTCCTCACCCTCCTCCCCTCTGGGAGAAGGATGCGGCATCTGGGGGCCAAGACAGAGCGATACAAACGCAGTTTTTTCCCCTCATCCGCCAGGCTGCTCACGGACGCTGGTTTCCCTTTTTCCCCTGCCCCCTAGGGATACCAGAAAAAGGACTATAATGTGACTATGTTGCACTATTGGACTGAACACTACGGCACTTTACCTTATATCATATATTTATTTATTTCTTGCACGGTGTTTTGTGTTGTTGTTCGCATGTTATATGTGAAAAAAGTGGGTGAATGAATGCACACTTGTTGTTGCCAAAACAAATTCCTGTGTTCTACACAATGGTAAATAAAGGAATCTGAATCTGAATCTGAATCTGAAAGGGTATTTTTTGTTGCGTGACACCGTCGTACTATGCGTTATAAATTACACATTTAAAGAGATGGTACACATTTAGTTTCTTCAAATATTTTCCCAAAATAAAAAGGTTACTTGCCTTCTGTCTGTTAAAGTATTGTATCTGAAGGCCCTAGTCAAATGTAGTGCATATATAGATTTTTGGGTGTCAGGCATATTCGCCTGGAACATATTCGCCTACACGCATTTGGTCCTTTCGCCTGGCATTTTCGCCTTGGAGGAGAGTCTTTTTAGGCTGTATTGCGTGGCCGTAGGGGTGTAACAATATAGTAACTGTATCGAAATATCGTTTTTAACTTAAAAAATCGAAGTAGATCGAAATGAAAACAGCTAAAATCGAATCGAATCGTTTTGTTTTGTATCGTATCGAATCGGCAGTGCAAAGAATCGATTGTATCGATATTACCTACATGTGCATTGTATTGAGCATTTTTAAGAAGAAAAAAATAAAAGGAGGGGTTTAATTACTTTTCCTTTCCATATAGCTACACTGGTCTATCGCTAAACGTGAGTAATCTCTGGGTTCATGTCAAGGTGCAGGTTTGTCAATATACAATGACCATGTATTTGGCAGATAATCCCTGTGTTTACTTATTTATATCCATAATAATACACGTTTCCCTTAAAAACCTGCACTATCCACACCTTTCACACAGATTTAATTTCTTTGCTAAATAGTTACTATATCGATTTTAAATAATTAAATCGAATCGTATCGTATCGCCATGAATGAACCAATATCGTCCATGTATCGCATCGTCAACCATGTATCGTGATATGTATCGAATCGCTCTTAAAATGTATCGTTACACCCCTACGTGGCCGGTATCGTTCGGTTTCGTTCCCGCCCCATGGGCACTACATAAACTTTGCTTTATTAGAAAGATCTATTGATAGTAAGTAAGAAACAAAAAATTCTCCGCGTGTCACTTGCACAATCTTTGTCACCAGCCAGAAATGTATTTAATGGGAATAACAAAAAAACGAAAATCTTGTGCTGCTGTTTTTGCTTGTAAAGTTTGATTTGGCAACACAAAATCTTTCTCAAATGTCATAAATACATCTACCTAACATCTGAAACAAGTATTGGTGCCTTAGTATACTCATATGCAAATTTAGATCATGTACAGTAATGTAGCAAATTTGTTGAAGGAAACGCTTCAATGTAAGTGATTGTCAGTGAGTGTAATGTTATAATGACAAGTAAACTTGATGTCTATTTCATGGTTTCACATCAAGAGAAACTCAATGGAATAGTTATCTTCATGATTGGGTGTGTCTGGATCAATAATTTACATATTTCCAAGATGGACGCCACCCAAAAATGAGCTTTACTATGACTTTTACAGTGACAGCTGGCTGTTATGACAAAAGCAATATGAACACATTTGATCAGTTTTACCTCAGATTCTATCAAGAGTTGTGGGGATGATTGTGGAGAAAAATCTGAGAAAACGTACAGCTAAATGACATTTTTAATTCATCACATTGCTGAACCACCTACTCTCAACTGTTTCTTGTCAGCAAGCAAAGACAGACAGAAGTCCAGGTCTCCTGAGCACTGGGAAGTTGGAGATTCTAGAGACTTCATCAGATGGCCTGGCTGAAGACCTTTTACTTGTGTGGCACCTACTGTAGGTAGAATAGCTTCCAACCTCAGAGTTGCTGAATTCTCCTCCAGATGCAGAAGCTGGTTTACCTGGCTTTTCATCATTCTGTGTAAACTTCACCCACAGGCTAGCATTATTGGCTACCTTCCATTCATCCCAGCATCGCCAACTGATCCTTCTGTCCTCAGAAAAGAGATGAAACGACTCTTCACTACATAAGTACACCATTATCACTGGAGATCAGGCAACACCAAGATGAGTTTGGCAATGTAGTCCTGTTGCTGGGAGGCTTCCACCAAGCTCACAACTACTGCACATGAAGGCTATTTGCAAGATTATCAGGGATGGCAGGGGCAGATGATCTGCTTGTTGCAGCAAGTCTTGGTCGAGAAGGAACTGTCAAGAAGATTTTTGTAGAAAAGACATAATACTACCAAACTTTACATGTCCTCAAAGTCCTGTTTGAAAATGAGATAACTGGCAGAAGTTAGAAATGACGAGGCATCCAGAGATGGCAGTCTTAGGAGATCAGCTGCTGCTTTTCAGGAATCATTCAATGGGCAATCAACTGCAGTCCTCTGGGCAAACTTCCTGGAGATGTCAGATATTCTCCAAAGGTTTATCTACTACGAGCGAGAAGGTGACTGGACAGGACATCTCTGTGAATCAGCAAGAATGCTACCCTACCTCACTTCAGTAGGCCACTTCAAGTACGGGCAGCAATCTTTACCTTTGTATTTGCCTTAGATGAAGAAATTACCGGAAACAGCTTCAGAGGTACATGAAGCACTGATGCAGGTGTATTTGTTGGCTGATGAGCAGATGGCAGCCACAACAGTAGTGTTTCTTTTGACATGCTACTGGAACAGACCTATAATGCTGATGCCAAGGAAGCAAGCAGTCTGGATGGCATTACACTCAGCCCTGTCTCTGCAGAGCTCAAGTCTATGCTCCACCTCCACCCCTCCAACCCACACCATGTCAGCAGTGGACACTAACCCATCTACAGTGACCACATCATCCTTGCTCAACATATCTACAGGACAGTGTGCTGATTCCACAGTCAAGTGTTTTGCATGTTGTTCACTATAGTTGAAGACAAGCAAACCTGTTGTTCACTATAGTTGAAGACAAGCAAACCTGTACACTGTACAGTATGTCTGCAAGACTGTCTTGTACTGATTTATTTCACTGCCAGAACAGGTCGGAAACGGATTGCCAGAACTGTGAGAATGTTTCAAAAGAAACAAGCTTTATGGGATGATGACTCTGATTAAGCAAGGGTTATTAATCAACCATGCTGGCTTTTGGTGGAGATTTACATCGAAATATCTTTTTTGCTACAGACTTACCAAATGAGTGGACAATAATATATACCAGAAACACATAGAAGAGCAAGTCCATAACATGTGTGTAACTCTGAGAACCATTTGGTTCCATTTGTACAATCTCAGAGTTACTAGCGTACTAGTACTGGTTGGACTCCTAATATGCCAAAATGTTTGCAGACATTCCACTTCTGGGGGGACGGGCTAAAGCCTATTGACGTCACACACACACACACACACACACACACACACACCACACACACACACACACACACACACACACACACACACACACACACACACACACACACACACACACACACACACACAGGGAAGGGAAGGGAAGGGAAGGGAGGGGGGCTGGGTCCGGACCAGCCTTGGGAATCCACCAGACGCCAAACCACGTGCCCCAAGCATACAACCCTGATTGGCCAAAAAAATAAAAAATAATAATCTAAACCAAGTGGTACCAGACCGTACTACAACAACACTATCGCCAGGGGTGTTGTTTCTCGGTCTGGTTTACCAGGCAACCAAAATGTCACAATGTCTATAGATATTCTGAAGAAAACCTGTCGACTTCGAATTCAGTAATTGAGTCTTATGATAAAAAACAAGACATTAGAAGATATAAAATCAGCCACTGACACATTTTGTCCGTAGTACAGACATATTGATGACCCCTGGATGAAAGTGATAGGGATGAGTAATATACGCACCATGTCAGCATGTAAAATGAGCTAAATACTCGTTTTATTTCAAGATGACCTTTTGTGCATTTATTATTGTCTTGTCCATTTTGGGAATTCTTCCAATTTAGGGGGGTGTGATAGCAGTTTGATTGATTTTCATCCATTTCTGGCCAAGGTACTTTTCATTACACAGTTGGCTGTGAGATGTGTTATGTATGAGACATAAGCTTTTAGCTAAATGTACTATGTGTATGTTTCATTTTGCATTATCACATACATTGAGGCGTTTTCTTCAATAAATATGCTATATTTCACAATATAAATTCACATATGAGAATACTAAGGCACCAATACCTGTTTCAGATGTTAAGTAGATGTATTTATGACATTTGGGAAAGATTTTGTGTTGCCAAAATCAATATAGTACATTTTACAAGCAAAAACAGCAGCACAAGATTTTCGTTTTTTTGTTATTCACTTTTATATACAATTCTGGCTGGTGACAAAAGTCGTGCAGGTTTCGTGCGGAGAACTTTTAACCCAAAGTCCACAGGGGTATTGTCTATGCAAAAATGCATTGAATGAGTAGTGCCCAGACGTGGGAACGAAATTCATTTTCTAAGCACTTTTCCTTATAATGCAATACCGCCTATTTCACCTACCTGTCTGAGCCATTTCGCCTACCCTCAATGGCAAACCTACACACGGCTATCCTATGCACTCCATAGGCTTTCTAGGATCTCCTTTTAGTTGACCTTGTACCAGTGATTTGTACTGTCATGAAACTGTACTTTTTTCTATTGCAAACTTCTAATAAATTCTTCAATCAATCAATCAATCGCATAAATACAGAGCTATTGGAATCAGGTGTGCCCAAATAATTAATTAATCCATGTCCCGATACTATACATTCTTTGGTGCAGTATTGAACAGTATTGTAAAATGAACAGTATTGTAGGCCTATATTGTTTTAACATTAGGATATACAAAATATGTAGGCTATTAGCCTATATAGGTCTATATAAGATATATGCTACACCTAAATAGCCTTTAGAATCAACCTTGCCTGTCAACAGGCATAAAAAACTATTTTGCCATTTTTTAGGAATAAAATGTGATGTAAATAATAAATGTCAAATAAACTGTTAGATTCACTTGACACCACTGTCACAGTCACTATTATATTTAAATGACAAAGAGATAATATGCAAACATGGACAGTCTGACAGCAGAATTGAGGGTAGGCAAAATGGCTCAGACAGGTAGGTGAAAAGACTCTCCTCCACAGCGAAAATGCTAGGCGAAAGGACCAAATGCATGTAGGCGAATATGTTCTAGGCGAAAGTGCTGGTGACCGATTTTTGTTGTTGCTTAAAACAAAGAAAAGATAATGTAAAAAATAGATATGCATTTACTGTAAAAAAAAAAAAAAAGAAAAAAAAGAAAGAGAGACATGGAAATGTTAGCCTATAGTTTATATTATATACCTAAATATACAATTTATAGTATGTTTTACAGTAGGCTATTATTAATTTATGAATAGTACTGTAAAACTAATATATACAGTATATATATATATATATATATATATATATATATATATATATATATATATATATATATATATATATATATATATATATATATGTGTGTGTGTGTGTATATATATATATATATATATATATATATATATATATATATATATATATATATTTCAGAATTGATAGTGTCTCATCATGTCTTTCCACAAAATAACAGAAAATGCTCAATAGTGGGCTCGAAAAAAGCCCGGCTCGATAAGCATGATAGATAAGGTGCTCATTATCAATAAAAATTAACGAGCTCCATCCCTAGACCTGAGGGCAAGTAGAACATGACCTTTACTTGCCCGACAGGCAAGTGCCTCTGAGACCTTGGTTACTGAACACACAATCTATAGCAATGATTACTGTCACAATATAGAGCTATTTAACACTGTTACTGAACAAACACTCTATAGCGATGATTACTGTCACAATATAGAGCTATTTAACACTGTTACTGAACAAACACTCTATAGCGATGATTACTGTCACAATATAGAGCTATTTAACACTGTTACTGAACAAACACTCTATAGGGATGATTACTGTCGCAATATAGATCTATTCAACACTGTTACTGAACAAACACTCTATAGCGATGATTACTGTCGCAATATAGAGCTATTCAACACTGTTACTGAACAAACACTCTACAGCGACGATTACTGTCGCAATATAGAGCTATTCAACACTGTTACTGAACAAACACTCTACAGCGACGATTACTGTCGCAATATAGAGCTATTTAACACTGTTACTGAACAAACACTCTATAGCGACGATTACTGTCGCAATATAGAGCTATTTAACACTGTTACTGAACAAACACTCTAGCGACGATTACTGTCGCAATATAGAGCTATTTAACACTGTTACTGAACAAACACTATATAGCGACGATTACTGTCGCAATATAGAGCTATTTAACACTGTTACTGAACAAACACTCTATAGCGACGATTACTGTCGCAATATAGAGCTATTTAACACTGTTACTGAACAAACACTCTATAGCGACGATTACTGTCGCAATATAGAGCTATTTAACACTGTTACTGAACAAACACTCTATAGCGACGATTACTGTCGCAATATAGAGCTATTTAACACTGTTACTGAACAAACACTCTATAGCGACGATTACTGTCGCATTATAGAGCTATTTAACACTGTTACTGAACAAACACTCTATAGCGACGATTACTGTCGCAATATAGAGCTATTTAACACTGTTACTGAACAAACACTCTATAGCGACGATTACTGTCGCAATATAGAGCTATTTAACACTGCTACTGAACAAACACTCTATCGCGACGATTACTGTCACAATATAGAGCTATTTAACACTGTTACTGAACAAACACTCTATAGGGATGATTACTGTCGCAATATAGATCTATTCAACACTGTTACTGAACAAACACTCTATAGCGATGATTACTGTCGCAATATAGAGCTATTCAACACTGTTACTGAACAAACACTCTACAGCGACGATTACTGTCGCAATATAGAGCTATTCAACACTGTTACTGAACAAACACTCTACAGCGACGATTACTGTCGCAATATAGAGCTATTTAACACTGTTACTGAACAAACACTCTATAGCGACGATTACTGTCGCAATATAGAGCTATTTAACACTGTTACTGAACAAACACTCTAGCGACGATTACTGTCGCAATATAGAGCTATTTAACACTGTTACTGAACAAACACTATATAGCGACGATTACTGTCGCAATATAGAGCTATTTAACACTGTTACTGAACAAACACTCTATAGCGACGATTACTGTCGCAATATAGAGCTATTTAACACTGTTACTGAACAAACACTCTATAGCGACGATTACTGTCGCAATATAGAGCTATTTAACACTGTTACTGAACAAACACTCTATAGCGACGATTACTGTCGCAATATAGAGCTATTTAACACTGTTACTGAACAAACACTCTATAGCGACGATTACTGTCGCATTATAGAGCTATTTAACACTGTTACTGAACAAACACTCTATAGCGACGATTACTGTCGCAATATAGAGCTATTTAACACTGTTACTGAACAAACACTCTATAGCGACGATTACTGTCGCAATATAGAGCTATTTAACACTGCTACTGAACAAACACTCTATCGCGACGATTACTGTGGCAATATAGAGCTATTTAACACTGTTACTGAACAAACACACTATAGCGACGATTACTGTCGCAATATAGAGCTATTTAACACTGTTACTGAACAAACACTCTACAGCGACGATTACTGTCGCAATATAGAGCTATTTAACACTGTTACTGAACAAACACTCTACAGCGACGATTACTGTCGCAATATAGAGCTATTTAACAATGTTACTGAACAAACACTCTACAGCGACGATTACTGTCGCAATATAGAGCTATTTAACACTGTTACTGAACAAACACTCTACAGCGACGATTACTGTCGCAATATAGAGCTATTTAACACTGTTACTGAACAAACACTCTACAGCGACGATTACTGTCGCAATATAGAGCAATTTAACACTGATACTGAACAAACACTCTACAGCGACGATTACTGTCGCAATATAGAGCTATTTAACACTCTTACTGAACAAACACTCTATAGCGACGATTACTGTCGCAATATAGAGCTATTTAACAGTTACTGAACAAACACTCTATAGCGACGATTACTGTCGCAATATAGAGCTATTTAACACTGTTACTGAACAAACACTCTATAGCGACAATTACTGTCACAATATAGAGCTATTTAACACTGTTACTGAACAAACACTCTAGCAATGATTACTGTCACAATATAGAGCTATTTAACACTGTTACTGAACAAACACTCTATAGCAATGATTACTGTCCCAATATAAAGCTATTTAACACTGTTACTGAACAAACACTCTATAGCAATGATTACTGTCCCAATATAGAGCTATTTAACACTGTTACTGAACAAACACTCTATAGCAATGATTACTGTCACAATATAGAGCTATTTAACACTGTTACTGAACAAACACTCTATAGCAACCAGTAAGACTCCCTATTCGGGAGATAAGCGACCGCCAGGTCGCAGCGTGATTTTAGGCCAAAATGTGTAGGAGCACTGTCCAAAAATATGTTTGAAAAAATCGGCCTGATGGTGGCGCTAAATGGGACAGATCCATGTTGATGAGATGAGTGTAGACATACTGTGTACCGATTTGCGTGATTTTAGGGCAAAAATTGTAGGAGCAGTGGCCAAAAATGTGTTTTGCAAGAATCGGCCTCATGGTTTATGGTTTGTTTATTGTTTATTAAGGATCCCCATTAGTCTACACCATAGTGGAGACTATTCTTCCTGGGGTCCAAGCATAAAACATCACAATACAAAGAAAATAAAATACAATACAGTATTATATTAAATAATAAACAGCCTTTCCATGCTGGACTCTGCATGGCAGGGGTGTCCTCCTCCCTGAGCCAGGCCTAAGCCTGACCGCATACCAAAAAAACATAATCAGTGTTACAGACAAAACATAAACTTAGAAAATAAAATGTACATTAAGAATTGAAAAATAAAACAGGTATGTCCTGACCTAACCTAAAATAATGTCATTTTTGATTATTGCTGCCTTAAGCTAAAAGCAAATGTATTTCTTGATAGAATTAAATGTGGGGGGAGCACATCCCAGTATGCCATGGCTCTGTACATGACTGTTTTCTTAAGCGCATTGGTTTGGGGCGCAGGTAAAGTGAGGTGACCATTTAGTGCCTGTCTAGTATTGTAACTATGTCTTTCACTTACAGGTAGTACTTGTAAAAACAAACTGAATGGTTTCTGTGAGGAGTAAACATTATTTAAAAACAGAATAAGGCTGCATGCCAGTCTCTCATCCACCCTCATCCATGACAGACTGGCATGCATAGCATCCACACTACTCCTGACAGAGCAGCGCAGTGCTAGTCTTGCCGCTCTGTTCTGAGCAAGTAGGGGTGTCTTCTAAAAATCGACGAATCGACGCGTCGTTTTAAGCCCCGGGAATCGACGCCAATTGTTTGAGTCGAAGCGAAAATATATATTTTTTTATATCACCAGTTATAGCCTACTACTGCCAGTACTGCGGTGCACTGCTGGACTGGCGTGCTGTCATGTACTTCCAATGAGAAGTAGCAATTGGCGAACAGTTATTTATTGTCTCGCACCAGCGTCGGGTTGAAAGTGAGACGGAACGGCCAGAACGGTTCAGAACCGCCGCTTCGTTAAAACATTCAGAGCCGGGACAGTGTTCCGTTAAGAGGAGGAAGCACGCTGTCAAAATCCCATATTAAATAACCTGCCACAGCACAAACGCGCGTCCACGAAGTAGTAAACAATCTTCTAGTCAAATTAACATACACAAGTGTAGGCTACAAGTTACATTTTCTAATTAAAGTGCTTCTGAATTGTTCCAGTGTTGTAATCCATGATGAATGATTGTGTTTCGCTGTGTTTGCGTCCATGACATGTCCACACTGATGGCTCAAGCGGGAGCTGTGCCTCCACCTGTTTATGATCAGTTTCTGAAATGAATCCGTTCTCGACACTGACTCATTACTCTGTCAGTGCTCTGTGTCCCGCGACTGCGGACTGGATCCCATCGTTCATTTAAAAGAGCCGTTCAAGAGAGCGGAATCGTTCGCGAATGTCTCATCTCTACTGCACGCTGCAGACAGTGCAGAGACGGGGCAGAGTTGAAACAGCGGAGATGTTTTATTTGTTTTAACGGTGTGTTATAACTCTATGGTTGTACACTGCTATGCAGATAACATTTGTGCTCGCGCACCGATATCACCGAAAACACTGTGTATTCAATTCATCTCTTAATGTATTATTCTATTATGTTGACGTGGTTTAAAGCAACACTTTTTTTCTCCTTTTTTTTTTTTACACAAAGTAGACTATAAAACGATTCGTCGACGCGTCGGATTAACCCCCGCGACTCGAATCGACTTCATAAATCCTGTGTCGAAGACAGCCCTATGAGCAAGCTGAAGTTTGCCAATGTCTTGCTTTGATGCACTAGACCAGATAACCGGACAGTAGTCCAGATTTGACAGAACTAGAGATTGTATGACCAGTCTAATTGTTTTGTCATTTAGTAGATGAGCACTCCTTCTAATTGCATATATTCCATTACCCATTCTCACCACTATATTTTTAATCTGAGTAGACCAAGAAAGTGTTTCATCTATAGTGACACCCAACAATTTAATTTCTTTAACCTGCTCTATAGAGGCACCCTGCAAAGAGAGGCTCAATTTTTTATCTGTCCTTAGAGCATGTCTAGAGCCCACCACTATGCATTTAGATTTTTTAACATTCAACTTCAGCTTATTTTCTATAATCCATTTAGAAACCAGATTTAATTCTTGTTGAAGCACCTCATTAACATGTTCAATGCTATCTGATGATGCATTGAACATGTTAATGAGGTGCTTCAACAAGAAGCACCTCATGGCGCTAGAAGAGGGCCATGTGAGAATTGATGTGTGGAGGTTGTGGTTTGGCAGGCAAGTGTGTGTGCAAGATTGGCATGGATGGGGGCAACGGTTGCGGAGATATGAGCAGGGCAAAAGTGTGACGCGTGACGTGTGACCGACTGACGGACTGACGACGGGACGGACAGCTGGTCGGGGTTTTGATAGTAAATGCGACCTGACGGTCGCAATGATTACTATCACAATCTATCTGCCATTCATTTTTCCCATAGACTTTTACCAGTATTAGTATCTTAGATTTTTGGATTCGTCACAAAGACAACATACCTCAAGTTCTTTGTGGAAAGAGTTATTGAAATAGAAATAATAATCTTAAAGTCAATTATTGCTTATTTTAAATTAACCCTATTTTGGCCCTAGGTGAAAATATCAGATCTACAAGTTGACAAGGCATCGCATTCTCAATGCAACCTGGTGTGAGCTTGTAGATAGTCTTCTAATGTACAACCATAGTCTTCTAATGTTGTACTGGGATCTGACCAGTACAACCACAGTGTGTTACTGTTGTACTGGGAGCTGACCAGTACAACCACAGTGTGTTACTGTTGTACTGGGAGCTGGCCAGTACAACCACAGTGTGTTACTGTTGTACTGGGAGCTGACCAGTACAACCACAGTCTTATGCGTCGCTGTGAACTTGTAGATTGGTTATTTTCCTGAACATCTTTGCTCAAGTAAGGTTTTCCTGCACTTTTAAATAATAGTACCGGTCAGAAGACTCTGCTTTAAATGTTGACATTGACTAAAACAATCTTCGCTCCACAGCTCAACCAGCTAAAGATGTGATCTACATTCCACCACAAGGAGTCCTTCGCCTGCTTCCAGATACCAGCTCTGTTACTGAACCCATCTCTAGCATCCTGTGGAAACATGGACCCAATAAAGCAGCAGAATGGGATCTGGTTCTTGGTCCTGATGTGGATTACTACAGGACATTTAAAAACCGTGCAGAACTGGATAAAGTAACTGGACAGTTGGTCATCAACAATATGACCATAGCAGATGGTGGAGAATACTCTGTGCACATCAACGGTCGACTTCTGGACAAGACTTACACGGTTAAACAGATGAGTGAGTATGAACTGTCCTGAGAAGGTCATGTGTCATCATGGATCTATCATAATATACAATGTTTTCTGTGCACAGAAATGTTCATTTGAATTGAAGTTTTGGTTAATAAGAGTGTCAAAACTGGCAAAAGTGAAAAAGCATTTCCCCTATAGATTGAAAGCTATTTCTAGAAGAAATAAAATATTTAAGGTGTTTTAATTTGACATTGCAGTTATAGAGGACAAATATAATGTATTAATGCATATATGCCAGGGATCCTTTTAACAACAAACATAATGACAAAGGATCCTATGAGGTGTGTAGTCAGTAGTCAGTGGTGTAAATGTGGATGAGTGAAGCATGGTGTAGTGCAGGGTGTTGGTTGAAAAGTAAAGCTAAACAGAACTAAGCATAACGGGTGTGGAGACTGGGGTAGAGGCTGGTGGAGCAGGTCTGTGTCCTCTGGATCTCATCACAAGACTTGGGAGGGGAGGCTTCAGGCTTTTCTAGCCTCCTGGAGGCACCCGGCCCAAGTGCTCTCCAATGAGCCATTGAGGCCCCACCCTGCTCATCTACAGGGAGACAGTTAAGCTGGCCGCACATTTCCTGACAATTGGGCTGCCTGCGTCTGAAATGGACCCGATTATCGGGCATACATTTGGTCTAGTGTGAGGGCTCACAGATCCAACCTGAGCCCAGCCGAGTGGCTCGCAGGACGATCGGGGGTATCCTGACTCTTTTAAAAAATGTTTGATATTTTTCTGGATCGCTATACTGGTATGGAACATCAAGAGGGGAACCGAGAGAAAGACAGCCGCTGATCGACAGATCTCTCTCTCTTTCTCTCTCCATTTCTTCCTCTCTCTCTCACTCACACACACAGCGTGCAGACTAGGGGTGCGCGGATAGGCTGAACGGAGGTCGCTCTTACCCCATGCATGCAATAGCATTCTATTCTATATTAAGCAGCATTAAACACTAGCCTATTAAGCCTAGGCTAATTGTACTGCAAAAACATTTTCCCTATATGAATTTAAACATTTTGCTTAGAAGAACAGACTACTAGGGCATGAACTTAGATGAATATCATATTGCATAAAGCATAAGCGCCGCAGTACTTTTGAGCACATTGCTATGGGATATAACTATTGCATGATATTATTATACAACACAGAGAAGTATCTGGTTTTAAATAAACTCATGTTTATTTTTCCACAAATAACGCTTGGTCTTGGGTGAAATTGCCTATAAAAATGTCATTCCGCTATCAAGTAAACAGAGACTGGCCATTCAAGTAATAATAATAACACTGAAACAAATAATTTCACAGTGATGGAATCATTTCCCATTTCCCAACATAAATTAACTGAAATATATAAGCCTAAATTAGTTAACTGAAATTTAGGCCTAAATAGGCCAGGCATGTTTATTCACCAAAGTAAACACAAAATATGTAGCAACTTCTCGAACAGTCATGGGAAAAGTATACTTGTATTCTTTACTTCTCGAACAGTCGTGGGAAAAGTATACTTGAAGAGTTCATTTGCAAAAACAGATAACTCCGTTTTTATAAATGTTCACAAATCCAGTTTTTTTATTGTGCACTCAAAGTAATATCAATCAAACTGAAGTTGGGTGGATTTGACTAAGTAAAAATGACTTAACAAAATAGATGTATCATAAAAAATGTAACTTTATTAGAAAATAGTTTTTCTTTTAATTTAAACTTATTTTTTTGGCAAAAACAGATAACTCCAACAGTCGTTTTTTTTATCAAAAACAGATAACTCCACAATTGATGTTTCACCATTGAATTTTGCCATATCGAGGACGCAAAAAGGATTTCCAGAATTTTACAGGAGAGCAAAAACAAAGTTTTGACAACATACTTAAGTAGTCTGTACTTTTATAGGGGCCACATTTAGCCACCAGGGACACAATAGGGGACAACTCAGGGGCCCCTGGGGTGCTAAAGGTGCACCGTTGCTCCAATCTGCACCAAACTTGGCACAACCACTGTTCAGGGGTCTACCATGACAATAGTCACACCAGGGGCCACCTCACAGGCCACACCAGGGGCCCCAGTGTACCATATCAAGGGCCCCCGGGGGCCCCCGGGGGCCCCAGGGTGCCAAAGGCACACCATTGCTCCAATCTGCATCAAACTTAGCATGAACACTGTTTAAGGGTCTGCCATGACAATAGTCACACAAAGGGCTAAACCAGGGGCCCCAGTGTACCATATTAGGGGCCCCGGGGGTCCCGGGGTGCCAAAGGCACACCATTGCTCCAATCTGCATCAAACTTAGCATGAACACTGTTTAAGGGTCTGCCATGACAATAGTCACACAAAGGGCTAAACCAGGGGCCCCAGTGTGCCATATCAGTGGCCCCTGGGGTCCCCAGGTGCCAAAGGCGCACTGCTGCTGTGATCTGCACCAAATATGGCACAAACACTGTCCATGGGTCTACCATGACAATAGTCACACCAGGGGCCACCTCACAGGCCTCATCAGGGGCCCCTGTATATCAGGGGCCACTGGGAGCCACACGCCACATGGGGCCACATGGTAGACCCCTGAACATTGTTTGAGAAAATGTTGGTGCATAATGGGGCAACAGTGTGTCTATGGCACCCAGAGGCCCCTGGGGGCCACACATGGCCCCTGAGAGCCACACATGGCCCCTGGTGTGACTTTCCTCATGGCAGACCCCTGAACAGTGTTTGAGACCCTTTTGGTGCATAATGGGGCAACAGTGTGCATAATGGGGCAACAGTGCGCCTATGGCACCCAGAGGCCCCTGGGGGCCACACATGGCCCCTGGGAGCCACACATGGCCCCTGGTGTGACTTTCCTCATGGCAGACCCCTGAACAGTGTTTGAGACACTTTTGGTGCATAATGGGGCAACAGTGTGCATAATGGGGAAACAGTGCGCCTATGGCACCCAGAGGCCCCTGGGGGCCACACATGGCCCCTGGGAGCCACACATGGCCCCTGGTGTGACTTTCCTCATGGCAGACCCCTGAACAGTGTTTGAGACACATTTGGTGCATAATGGGGAAACAGTGCACATAATGGGGCAACAGTGCGCCTATGGCACCCAGAGGCCCCTGGGGGCCACACATGGCCCCTGGGAGCCACACATGGCCCCTGGTGTGACTATCTTCATGGCAGACCCCTGGACAGTGTTTGAGACACTTTTGGTGCATAATGGTGGCAACAGTGTGCATAATGGGGCAACAGTGCACCTATGGCACCCAGAGGCCCCTGGGGGCCACACATGGCCCCTGGTGTGACTATCCTCATGGCAGACCCCTGAACAGTGTTTGAGACACTTTTGGTGCATAATGGTGGCAACAGTGTGCATAATGGGGCAACAGTGCACCTATGGCACCCAGAGGCCCCTGGGGGCCACACATGGCCCCTCGGAGCCACACATGGCCCTTGGTGTGACTATCTTCATGACAGACCCCTGGAACAGTCTTTGAGAGAAGTTTGGTGCAAAACGGGGCAACAGTGCGCCTGTGGCACCCAGAGGCACCTGGGGGCCACACATGGCCCCTGGGGGCCACACATGGCCCCTGGTTTGACTATCCTCATGGCAGTCCCCTGAACAATGTTTGAGACAAGTTTGGTGCATAATGGGGCACCATCTTGGATCACATGGTCTAAACACCCTGCCCAATGGCTTTATCTGTTTCTGCAAACAAAGAGCTATGTCACTTGTCTGTTTTTGCTACAAAACCTGATCTTTGAGGGCGTTTAGAATGGGATATATCTGCCTTAACAACAAAATTGATTTTATATTCTAATAAAACTCTAACTTAACAGTTATTTACAATAGTCATCTCATTTTTTTCCAAAATGGCTTTTATCTGTTTTTGCAAATGAACTCTTCACTTGTATTCTTTACTTCTCGAACAGTCGTGGGAAAAGTATACTTGTATTCTTTACTTCTCGAACAGTCGTGGGGAAATTATACTTGTATTCTTTACTTCTCGAACAGTCGTGGGAAAAGTATACTTGTATTCTTTACTTAATGTTATCAAATGTATTTATAGTAGGCCTACCAAAAGTAGAAAGTGCTGATAATGCCGAATTTCCCAATTTCTCATGCATCGCGAGTCACACCGCATTGTGAGCCTGTTGATCGTCTATTTTCAAATGGAGGGACAAAAAATGAATATAGGCCTAGGGCTGAAGTTGGTTATGTATATTTTGTAATAATCCAAATCTAAAAGTAACTAGTCACTAAAGTTTTGAAATAATTGTATAAGTATAATAATTGTAAGTAAAATATTTGTCTCTGTGATGTAGTGGAGTAGAAGAAACTGGAAATTGTAAATACTTCAGTAAAGTAAAAAAATACCTAAAACTTGACTTAAGTACAGTACTTGAATAAATGTTCTTCACAAACACAATCTATCTATCTAGGTCGTCCTCAGACGAGCCCTCCATCGTTGTTTCCAGTCATCTCGGTTCTCCATACATCTGGCCAGCTCATTGGTGTTCTGTGTCCCTACGTCTTCCTTGAGTACGTCCACGTATGTTTTTGTGGGACGTCCTCGCGACCGGTGCCCATGTGTTGGCTCCCACAGTACCAATTTGCTGGCTGGAAGCTCCTGGTGTCTTTGGCAGTGTCCTGCTAGTCTCATTCTTCTGGTGGCAATTTTCTCGCTTACCTTTGGTATTCCCTCATACAGGCTCCTGTTTGTAACATGTGCACTCCTGTTGATGTTGAGTACTGCACGCAACATTCTAGTGTAGCACCCGTCTAGAGACTTCTGCAGGGTTGGCTTCAGGGTCCAGCATTCACTGCCATAGAGGAGAACAGACTCCACCGTTGCAAAGAAGAAGCTAAGTTTGATTTGGCGGGGGAGGTTAGAGTTCCATACACTGTTCATGCCGTTCAGGGCCCTCCAAGCGAGTGCCTTCCTTACTTTAAGGTCTTTCTCAGTTGAGTCGACCCATGCGCCCAGGTACTTGAAGTCCTTGACTTCCTTCAACACAGCTCCTTCTGTTGTTGTCAGAGGTGAGTGATCAGGTAGGTTATAGGTGATAACCTCAGTTTTCTTAGCATTTAGCCTGAGACCAACTTTGGCACACTCTATCTCCACCCTGTTCAGGAGTTCTTGTGCTTGTTCCATGCTGTCGGAGAGCAGGCTGATGTCGTCCGCATAGTCCAGGTCTGTCAGAACTACTGCGGGATGCCGCCTTGACCTCCTTGGTGTTAGCGTGAAGCCAAGCTCTTGTTCTCGTCCCCCTATGGCTTTCCTGAGCACATAATCTAGAACTATGATGAAGAGGTAGGGGGCTAGGGTGTCTCCTTGCATTACACCAGCTCGGATGTCAAACACCTCACTGCTGCCATCTGGGGTCACCACTTTGGCCCTTGTTTTTGCGTACATGGTCTCGATAGCCCGGAGAATGTTGGGAGGGACATTGTAGGCCTCAAGGATCTTCACCATCTTGCTTCTGTGGATAGAATCAAAAGCCTTTTTGAAGTCAATGAAGCACAGTACAGCTGCTAGGTTGTCCTTTTTCACCTCTTCTATTAATCTCCTTAATGCCAGGATCTGTGCTACGGTTGTTCTCTCCTCTCGAAAACCATTTTGGTTCTCTCTCAGGTGAGGGTCGATGGCATGCCGTATCCTGTTCAGTATCATTCGGTTGAAGACCTTAGCTGTGATACATGTCAGGCTGATGCCTCTGTAGTTGTCTGGCTTTGAGAGGTCTCCAGCTTTAGGCACCGGGATGATGTTAGACAGAGACCATATTTCAGGTTGCTTGTTGCTAGTCAATCCAATCCAAGCAACAAACACAATTACCGGTATATGGAGACATTTTACATATAAAGAAAGCACAGCGAGGCACAGCAGCATCATTGCATCTATGTAAATGTACAACACGGCAACATGATTTATTTTAATGTTAATGTTACATGCATTACCAAATAATATAATATTATATTATGTATTTAGGGTACCTTGTAGGCTATACCAGTTGGACTATATCCTAGTGAGGCAAAAGTGGAGGAATTCCATCCTGAACGCTGAGCCATACAGCACGTTCAGCTCTGTAGGCTCTGATCACCGTGTGGTCTCCATGAGGGTGCGACTGAGCCTCAGGGTACCCAAGCCAAGCCCCAAGATTCGGCATGACTGGAAGGCATTCACGACCAATCCGGGCCTTCAAACCAGGTACACGGAGGAAGTCAGGAAGCGCTTCCGGCAGCTTGATAGGGGAGAGGAGCCCAGCCGTGAATATGGGAGATTCATCACAGCGAATGAGGAGGCGACCAGACTGTGTGTACCAGTGTTGAACAGAGTAAGAGCACCACCACGGTCCAGACATCCGAAGGTTGTAGCAGCACGAGGCAGGATGGAGGAAGCACGACTCAACTTTGAGCGTGAACCAACAGAGGAGGGTCGCGAGACACTGAACGAAGCCAAACAGTCTCTCTTCAGCACCTACGACACCATCAAAGGGGAGGAAGTGATGGAAAGTGTGCGAAGAGTGCAGGCAGCGCAGGGGGAAAGGCAATACGGGGAGGCCTGGAAGGTAATAAATGAGATGACAGGGCGGAAGAGGGCCAAGGAGGGCCAGGTTGAGGGACACAGCCCAGAGGAGAGAGTGGCAACATGGTTCGACCACTTCCAAAGGCTCCTGGGAACATCAGTGGAAGAGGGAGAGGAGGAAAATATACCAACAGTCCTCCAGGGCCTGAACATCAACGATGGACCCTTCTCAATCAGCGAGCTCGCCAGGGCAAAATCCACCCTAAGAGAGGGAAAAAGCGCTGGGCCGGATGGCATACCTCCAGAGGTCTTGAAGAACTGCGACCTAGACAACCTCATCCTAGACTTTTGCAACAATGCTCTACAGCACAACAAGCAACCTGAAATATGGTCTCTGTCTAACATCATCCCGGTGCCTAAAGCTGGGGACCTCTCAAAGCCAGACAACTACAGAGGCATCAGCCTGACATGTATCACTGCTAAGGTCTTCAACCGAATGATACTGAACAGGATACGGCATGCCATCGACCCTCACCTGAGAGAGAACCAAAATGGTTTTCGAGAGGAGAGAACAACCGTAGCACAGATCCTGGCATTAAGGAGATTAATAGAGGAGGTGAAAAAGGACAACCTAGCAGCTGTACTGTGCTTCATTGACTTCAAAAAGGCTTTTGATTCTATCCACAGAAGCAAGATGGTGAAGATCCTTGAGGCCTACAATGTCCCTCCCAACATTCTCCGGGCTATCGAGACCATGTACGCAAGAACAAGGGCCAGAGTGGTGACCCCGGATGGCAGCAGTGAGGTGTTTGACATCCGAGCTGGTGTAATGCAAGGAGACACCCTAGCCCCCTACCTCTTCATCATAGTTCTAGATTATGCGCTCAGGAAAGCCATAGGTGGACGAGAACAAGAGCTTGGCTTCACACTAACACCAAGGAGGTCAAGGCGGCATCCCGCAGTAGTTCTGACAGACCTGGACTATGCGGACGACATCAGCCTGCTCTCCGACAGCATGGAACAAGCACAAGAACTCCTGAACAGGGTGGAGATAGAGTGTGCCAAAGTTGGTCTCAGGCTAAATGCTAAGAAAACTGAGGTTATCACCTATAACCTACCTGATCACTCACCTCTGACAACAACAGAAGGAGCTGTGTTGAAGGAAGTCAAGGACTTCAAGTACCTGGGCACATGGGTCGACTCAACTGAGAAAGACCTTAAAGTAAGGAAGGCACTCGCTTGGAGGGCCCTGAACGGCATGAACAGTGTATGGAACTCCAACCTCCCCCGCCAAATCAAACTCAGCTTCTTCTTCGCAACAGTGGAGTCTGTTCTCCTATATGGCAGTGAATGCTGGACCCTGAAGCCAACCCTGCAGAAGTCTCTAAATGGGTGCTACACTAGAATGTTGCGTGCAGTACTCAACATCAACAGGAGTGCACATGTTACCAACGAGAACCTGTATGAGGGTATACCAAGGGTAAGCGAGAAAATTGCCACCAGAAGAATGAGACTAGCAGGACACTGCCAAAGACACCAGGAGCTTCCAGCCAGCAAATTGGTACTGTGGGAGCCAACACATGGGCACCGGTCGCGAGGACGTCCCACAAAAACATACGTGGACGTACTCAAGGAAGACGTAGGGACACAGAACACCAATGAGCTGGCCAGATGTATGGAGAACCGAGATGACTGGAAACAACGATGGAGGGCTCGTCTGAGGACGACCTAGATAGATGTTGTGGTGCTGCTGATGGCTCGTTGTCGGCTTCTCCTCCATCCTTCTCCTCGCTCTCGCTGGCGACAGTCTCAGCAGTAGTAGGCCCACTCATTTCATTCAAAAGGCTGCGGACTTGCCTAATCACCTCCTGTCTGTCCTTTGGAGCTAACATCTTCAGAGATTTAAATTTGGGAGACAGAAACGTGGCAACTTTGTGGGTGGTCGTCAGGATCAGCTTCTCCTCAAGCGGCACGAGCACGGAGGAGGTCAATGTATTGTGGATCTCCAAACTTGGGCTCGCAATGCTTCTTGAGCTTATAGAACCAGAGCACCACTGAGTGAATTGTCGGGTATTTCTCTCCTTCTAGATCGGTAATGGCACTTCTGAAGAGAGAGAGGAACTCGATCAAGTGTTTCATTTGATCTTGGAAAATGCCCTCCATTCGGTGCAGCTGGTCCTTTTTTTTCTCCAGAATATTCCTGATTTCACTGTACTGTTTCAGGACAGATTCAAGCATGTTGATCTTGCTGTTCCAGCACACTTCACATACTTGCATCACAGTATTCTCTAAACATGCAACAGCCCCCGATTTCTTTAGAAATGTGACAAGATTTTTACACTTATCCAACATTTCCACTACATCTCCGATTTCTGGTGCATTCTGCTCAGAGAATGTATGCCTCAACACAGTGTTAAGTATGTGAGCAGAGCAGGGGATCCAGTTGTAGTTTTTAAGTGCAGCGTTAATGTTAGGGCCTAAAACGATTTTGTCCGCTGGTATATCATAACCTGTCAACACAGTGAGGATTTGCTCCTGGATATTATCCTGTGTTTTCTTTTGAGTAGGATCAAACTCCACTGTAGCCAAGATCCGACTCTTGATGCCCCTGCACTGTCTTGTCTCTTTCCCTTTCTCGTCAACACTGCAGCTGTTTTCATCCACATAGTGACATGTAAGGACTGTATATGCCCACTTATTAAACTGGTCTGTTCACATATCTGTGGTCCCGGCAAGTCCACTGTTTCCCATCACGTTCTGTATGACTTCAGCTAGTTTATCTTTTTGTGTTGCAGCCAGTTCCATCTCCCTGTCACACATAGTTTGTCGGTGGGGAATGATGGACTCCTTCACGTCAACAGCACCATATTAAGCTCCAATGTTGACAAGGGTTTGGGCTGCCTGTTTGAATCCTTCGCCAGTCGGCAATGTCGAGGCAACACAAGTCGACACAGTCATTGACAAAACGAGATTTAACATCAGCTGGTACAACGTTGCCGTCACGACGAACAAAGCCATCTAATTTGTTCTTCTGCGACTGTGCTGGCTGGCTTTTCCCCTTGGAACACACATGATGCACCATATTAGATGTGCCGGTTTTATGGCTGACATACACATAGACCGTCGTGCAACTATTGCAAACCACATATCCTGCACTTGACTCGTCAGCATCAACCACCTCACTGAACTTCTCCCACGCTATGCTCTTACTCCCTTCCTTCTTTTTGTTTTTTTAATTCACCCTTTTTTAGTTTTTCTTGCACGGCAGCGAGCTGAGCTGTTTTCTTTGCCTCATTCTTGTTTTGAAAATAAAGGACCTTACGCAGGCGCACAGGTAGGCAAAACAATGCAGCATGCGTGCCCGAGGTGGCTGCCTGGCCTGGCGGCTGGCTAATTTGTGCCGCATGAAAAATTACATTATCTTACAATAAATGCGAGAAATCTCTGCGTGTCTGCGTGCGTGTGTGTGTGTGTATGTAATCCGCGTTCGTCCCACCGACTTCATATTCGGCATGCGCGTTCCACGCCACGGCGCGGAGTGCAGTGCCGGGCCTCGACCCGACCCGATGCGAATCGGCGCAAAATGTTCGGAATCTCCTTATGCGGAGCTGATTGTTGACTTTAGGCTGTTCCGGAGGAAATCGGCGCAAGCGCTGACTCATTGTGACATCACATCATAAAAGGCTCTGACATCACGTACGCCACATGAGTCAACAAAAAATGCCATGGTTACGTATTGAATGTCATCAGTATGACGTGTTCTGATGTTCATATATGGGCATAAATGGACACAGGAAAACTGGTCAAAACAGCTCTAAAAACGGCTCTAAAACGGCTCTGATGACAAGAGTTTGCATTAAAGGGTAGGGCATTCACAGAGATCTCCATATATGGGCATAAAATGGATGCCCGTATGCGGAGCTGATGTCTGACATCAGAGTTTGTGGGGCATTCATTCCCTATTTCAAATTCGGCTCTCGCGTTCCCCGCCGCAGCAGGTAGTGCAGTGCCTGGCCTCGACCCGACCTGATACGCGATTTTCTGGAACCGGCACGAAAGGTTCGGATTCTGTCTGACATCAGGGTTTTCCGGAACCGGCACTGTGTCTGCATAGATGTCCATATATGGTCATAAAATGGATGCAGACAGACAGATAACTCCATATATGGGCATAAATGGACACAGGCAAATAGATGGTCAAAACGGGTCCTACAGAGATCTCCATATATGGGCATAAAATGGACGTAGACAGACAGATATCTCCATATATGGGCATCAATGGACACGGAAACAGATGGAAAAAAACGGATCCTATGACAACAGGTATAATGGGGTTTGCATTAAAAGGCGGGGCATTCATTCCCTATTTACATTGTTCCTTCGGGCGGCCGAGCTTCTAGTGTTACAAATTATACAAAATAACACACACATAATTTATTTCCTGCATTATTTCAACCGCGGTTATCCGAAATTAATTAATAATTATATTTGATTGACCCAAATCCGCCCAACTGCTGGTTAACCGCGGCAACCGCGGCTAAAACCGCCATCCGCGCCCCTCTAGCGCAACACACTTTTCATACCGTCCGTCCGTCCATTAGGTTGTAACATGATTGGGATGGGAATTAAAACTCAATGGTTGCGGGTTTGTTTTATATCAGCAGAAATAGTCACTACCAGTCACAGACTGGGAACAGCACACGAGTGACACGACACATCTCGCTTTGCTCTTGCAAGTCAAAGTACACGCCCAGAAGCCTGACCTACAAGCCCTACAATGTGGCTGCGGAGGGACACGTTTTGGGAGATCTATTGTTCTGTGCGCGACACTCATACGACTAATCATAAATCAGGCACCATGAGAAGCAGACCGCACGCAACAGCAGTGTTGACTAGTTTAGCAGTGGAGAGGGGGAAAGTCAGAGTTGAACAGATCATGGATGGACATGAAACATGTCAAAGTGAACTCATATTATCATCAAAATGGGACAGAAATTCCATTATTGAAGCGTTTTTCTTTTTTCAATCGGGATAGAATCCTGTATTGTGCGGGGTCCCTGACTTTTCAAAACGGCTAGTGTGAGCCTGTTTAGATTATCTGGTCAGATAATCTTCAACAATTATCCTGTAGTGTTTAATGCTACCCGATGTCATTGTGCCCGATGATCTGCTAATATAAGGCCGGCTTTAGAGTGGTTGGCACACCCCTAACCACCCATCACAAGAGTGTGAGGATCCAGAAATAAAAGGGGGATCCAGAAATAAAATGCAAAAAATAGAAAGAACTAACAATGGGAAGATTACGTTTATTACGTATATATATATATATATATATATATATATATATATATATATATATATATATATATGTGTGTAATAAACGTAATCTTCCCATACATGTTATGTATATGTTATGTATATATATATATATATATATGTGTGTGTGTGTGTGTGTGTGTGTGTGTGTGTGTGTGTGTGTGTGTGTGTGTGTGTGTGTGTGTGTGTGTGTGTGTGTGTTGCAGTCAGTTTGGGTAACTCAGTGAGATTGGGGTAAGAGCGCTCGTTTTGTAGTTCACCACACACCCCTAACACCACCTGGATCAATTCACTTTGATAGTCTCTTATCAGCGCACCTACTTGTGTAGTGGCTGACGTCACTTGTTTTCTTTGTTTATCTACTAGCCTAGCTCTGATGTGTTTAGCCATTAGCTTACTATGCTTTACTCTAACCCTAACCCTAACCTCCGTGGGGTGAGGCGCTATCATTCCTGCAGACGCTACGTTGTCGTGGATCAAAGCGACCGCTTGTTCCTCCCCGCGCCGCACGATGAGCACGCTCCGGTTCTCAATTTCACTGAAACTCAAAAACTGGTCTGGGAACAGTTGCATATGAATAGAAATTGTATTGTGAGTCATTGCAGTGTGACTATGGCTTTAACCATAACAGCACACATACATGTCAGCAGTGAATCACATTGTTTGATGCTGTTGTTGATAAAATGCAAGCTGTTAAAAATGTGAATCCCTCAAGAAAAGCGGTGTCCAGTCTGGCCTGTGTGATGATTTTGAAAAAAAACATACTTCCTTTAATGATGCCACTAACCGCCCTACACCCCTTACCTGAGGAAGATCACACAGCCAACATTTGTTTTGTTTTAACTGCAGTCTGGAGACAACATCAGCACTAGGTTATAAAGTTATATTCTTTGTGTTTCCTAAACAGAGGAAGTTCCAAAGCCAGTGGTCATCAGGTTACCTTGTGATTCTAACTCCACCACCTGTGTAGTGCACTGTATCTTTCTTGAGGACATCACAGAGTCAGGTCCAGTCACCTATCGCTGGAAGAAAGATGAAGGTGAATGGATGGTTTCTGAATCTGGACCAAACTCTAATAGGCTGATTGTCACCAGGGATGAAGATGAGAAAGTTAAGACATTAACCTGTGAAGTGAAGAACGAGTTCAGCATGGAGCGAAGTGATCCTGAACCCAACCTGCTTAAAGGTATGTAGTTTACTACATCATGTGAACACATTGAATCACTGTTACAGTCTTTATCATGAAGGTATGTAGTTTACTACATCATGTGAACTCATTGAATCACTGTTAAGGTCTTTATCATGAAGGTATGTAGTTTCTCAGTTAATGAGAGTTTATTAAAGGATCCCCATTAGAGGACATCTCAGGTTAGGGATCGCCAAATTGAGAAATCTTCTTAAACGGTCACCGTAAGCCTTATCGGTTACATAACCATTAACCGTTAAGAAAATGTGTTAAAAACCTCTATTTTACCCATTTAAAAAGGGGTAAATACACCTGTTTTCTTCCCTATTCCCTATTCACAACAATACAGCAAACAACAATACAACAAGGAGGAAGAAGAAGAATACAAATGCTTTCTATAAGAAATGTGTTTTTTGCAACAGCAGGATAGACATAATCACATGTCTGTAATGTAACGCGGCGGCTGCAACAGCAGCAGCGCGAGCCCTAGAACAGATTAACTCCCAATGTGTAAACATGTTAATGTAACAGTAAAATTAACAGTAAATAATTGCACAAACTGACTGTGTTCAGCGTAAACACATGGAGATGAGCAATAGTTAGCTCACTGCCTGCCACGTCTACAATGCAGTGTGTCTGTCCACTCTTCATCCACCACTAGCTCACAGTCACACAACTCATCGCGGAAGCGGTTTTGAGCTTGCAGATCGGCTACACCTGTCATCAACACATAACACTAGAGAGTTGTGTTTTAAGCTCTTCTTTTCTCTTTAAAACAGGATTCAATTCGACAGGTGAAGGGGGTCTGTTTAGGAAAATAACCAATTGGAGCATTTTTCGTGTCGTGGACAGGATGCATGCATGGTTGTTACACAGACATTGGTGTCTGGGGCTTACACAGAAATGTGTGACCGCATCGCTTATAGTTGCATGGGTGATGTTACACAGACATTGGTGTCCGGGGCTTTTGGTGTGACACGCGGGTTGATTTATTTTTTATTTTATTTTTATCGGTCACCATTAACTGTATAGTGTTTACCGGTAACACATTTCTTAGCGGTTAAACGGTAACATTTAACTGTTAGCTATCCCTATCTCAGGTGGATCCTTTAATACACATTAAACCACAGTGTAACATGTAGGACACATGATGTTAATGAGAACAGGCAGGAATCAAACCTGTGACCACAGGACTGTAACCATTTAAACACCACTGTTGATTTGATCGATGTCATTGTATAATGTTTACAGTTGTGTCATCATAGCTCCTTTCTTTTTTTTTTTTATATATTTGTTTATTTGGGTACAGCAGGTTATATGTACATACATTGGTTTGGGGTTTCGATATGGTTTAGTCCCTGTGTCCCCAATTTTTTCCTCTTTTTTTCAACAAACACCATCTACACATAAGACAGAACCGGACACAACATAAAACAAATGCAACAAAATATACATGAAATAAACAAATACTAAAATAAATGAAGCAAAACAAAACAAAAAGAGGTCACAGAAAGAAAGGAAGGGGTCACATCAGCTACAACAGTCCACAGACATGTCTAGTTTTCCCTCTATTGGTGTGGCAGTGAACCACTGCCCCAACCAACATAGGTTGTCAGACATGTCACTTCAGTCACTATCTGTCGGGAGAGGGGCAACCGTATCAGATTGTAAGTGATCAAGTAGAGGTTTCCATATTTTGGTAAAGATGTTCTCATTGCCTTTAGATCTAGCACTCATTCTTTCCATGGGTAGGATATTATATATATCTCGGTACCACTGTGCCACTGTTGGTGGTTTATCCATAATCCAATTAAACAGGATACATTTCCTGGCCAGAACTAACAATTTTTGGAGAAGCATAACATTGGATGAGTTCAGGTTCAGCGATAAGGGCCGATCTGGAAGGCTAAGAAGAAATAATCCTGGTTTCATCTTGATATTACATTTAAAAATATTGTTTATCTCTTTAGAAATTGAGGACCAGAATTTGGAGATTGCGGGACAGTCCCAAAAGCAGTGCATATATGTACCAGTTTTATCTTTGCATTTAGAGCATAATGGAGATCTTGTTGGGTCAAACTTGTTTAAGATGTATGGTGTCCTGTGTTGTCTATGTAGAATTTTGTATTGAGTTTCCTTGAGTCTGTTACAGCAAAATGTTTTACTACAGGAAAGAATGCTCGCCTTCCAGTCAGCTATTTCATATTTAGTTTTCAGATCCTTCTCCCAGTTTGATATTACATTATCTATGTTATGCTTATTCCAGATATCCATGAACTGATAGAAATATGAGATAAAGCCTTTAGGCTGCGAAAACTGAATGAGACATTCATCTAGTAGACTTCTAACCAACCCACCAGGGGGGAACACCATTTCAGTTTGTATGAAGTGACGTATTTGGAAAAAGGCAAATAAATGGTTGTTGGGTATTCCAAAATGAGATTTGACCTGTGTGAATGACATGAGCCCTTCTTCAGTAAAGAGGTCACCTATAACCCTGATTCCCTTTCTAAACCAGAAATTAAAAGTACTGTTGTTGATACCTGGTGGAAAGTTGTTGTTACCAGTTATAGGGGTCAAGGAGGAGGAGAATTCCTTTCTCCCCATAGAGATGGTGATTTCCCTCCAGGCCCTCACTGTATTAAAGATAAAAGATTTTTTAATGCTTGATGGTAACGACTTCGTACTGTCAGTCAGTAGACTCAACAGTGTAGCAGGTGAACAGCACCACGCATCTATATGGTTACATGTTCCACTGATGTAATCCTTTACCCATTCATGAATGATCTGTGCGTGGCAGGCCAGATTAAAATTTAGAATGTTAGGGAGTGCTAATCCACCTCTCTCTTCAGGAAGCTGTAGTGTCTTAAACTTAAGTCTGGGTTTTTTACCATGCCAAATGAATTTGGAAAGATCTCTTTCTAGGCTCTTAGCTACCTTTCTAGTTATCCACAGTGGAAGCATTTGTATAGGGTACAATAAACGTGGTAGGATGTTCATTTTTATAAGATTAACTCTACCTAGCCATGATATAGGAAGATGTAGCCATCTATCCAAGTCAGTTTTCACTTTTCGCAACACTGTGATAAAATTCAATCTAAACAGATCCTGTACATTTGGGGAGACCACTATCCCTAGATAAGTAAAACCTGCTGTCGACCACTTAAAAGGAAAGTTTGTAATATTGGGTGGATCAGTGGTGCCACCTACTGGCATTGCTACAGACTTACTCAGGTTAACCTTGTATCCTGATTCAGGACCAAAAGAGTCGATTACTGACAGAATGGCCGGGATAGAGGTCTCTGGGTTGGAAATAAATAATAAAATGTCATCTGCAAATAAAACGATTTTAAGCTTATGTTTTCCCACTTGAATACCGGATATGTCTATATTGCTTCTTATCGCCTCTGCTAAGGGTTCGATGGCGATCGCAAACAAGAGCGATGAAAGCGGATCTCCCTGCCTGGTTGATCTGGCCAGTTTAAAAGCTGGTGAACGTGTCCCATTAACCACCACACTAGCACTTGGAGAGTGGTAAAGAAGTCTTACCCATTTTATAAAGGTGTCACCTAATCCAAATTTATCAAGAGTCCCGAATAAGTAAGGCCACTCTATCCTATCAAATGCCTTTTCGGCATCGAGTGAGATGACTAAACCTTTATTTTGCGTCTCCTCTGCATGTTGAATAACGTTTAATAGTTTACGCATATTAGTCTGCCCCTGCCTATTTTTTGGAGCTGTGTGAAGCACAGGCTCCCTATACGTGGCCGTGTGTGTATCCGTGTATCCGTGTATCCGTGTATGTATGTGTGTATGTAGCCTGAACTTCCTAAACTTCGGCACGCCACTAGTCCCACAGTTTTGCCACCACACACTCGCGCCATATGTCAAATCGACCGGCTTACTCGGGAATCGTGGGCTATTACTTTTCTAAGAGAAAGGTTCTATAGTTTAATTGATATTAATTTATTAGTGAATTAATTTTCCCCATTGACTTATAATGGGAATTGCAAAAACTCACATTCAATTATTTGTCTCTCGCAAACCATAGGGGCTAGAGTTTCAAGACTTGGAGAGGAGGTTCATAATGATTTCAAGGATTAAATAAAAAATAATTGTGTCATTTGGCCGCATGGTGGCGCCATAACACCCCACTTTACGTTTTGGCCTGTAACTCTTGAACCGTAGGTCGGAAAATTAAAAATATGTTTTCCCTGGATTCCTTGGGTCATGACGCATCTCCCCATATAGGCCACGCCCATTTGCGCCATGATAGATTTTCCGCCATCTTGAATTTTCTCCAAAACACACTTTTTGCTCCTTTTCCTACATATTTTCTTCAAATGTCACAAAAATCGGTACACATGATCCACACACACACACACACACACACACACACACACACACACACACACACACACACACACACACACACACACACACGCACACACACACACACACACACACACACACACACACACAGCTCCACTTCACACGGGTGTGATTTTTATAAATCCACATTGGTCTATATTAATTATTTTAGGCAGCAGTCCTTCTAGCCTTCTCGCTAGCAGCTTAGAGAGCAACTTACAGTCCACATTAATTAGACTAATTGGTCTATATGATTCACATAGCTCAGGCGATTTTTTTTTTTTCAAAATTAGGGATATGTTTGCTGCGTAGAGAGTTGGGGGGAGGAATCCCTTTACAAATGACTCATTATACATACGTAGAAGTGGTTCCGCTACCATCTCTGCAAATGTTTTATAGAAGTCAGGGCCAAAGCCATCTGGTCCTGATGCTTTACCACTCTGAAGGGACCTAATTGTTTCAAGTATCTCGTCTTTGGTAATAGGTCTACATAGCAGATCTTTATCTTCCTCTGTTAAGGATGGAAGATTGACTTGTTCAAGAAAGTTAGGCGCTCCCTCTATATTATTGAGTTCTGAACTATATAATTTTGTATAGAATTCCTGCATGATTTTAGTTAGTTTTTTTGTTTCATATTGTTTGTTTCCAGAGCTGTCAATCAAGGAGGTGATGGTATTACTTTCACGCCTCCCAGCAGCTAAGCGTGCCAAAAGTCTGCCTGGTTTATTCCCCATCTCATAGAGCCTGTGTCTAGCATAGAGCAAAGAGGATTCTGCCTTTTGTGTTAATAACTCATCTAAAGCTGATTTAGTGATCGCTATTTTTCTAGAGAGGTTTTTAGAGGGGTGAGTCTTAAAATCTTCCTCAAGTTCGCCCAGCTCCTTCTCCAATTTTAGTTGTTCTTTAAGCGAGTCTTTTTTCTTAGCAGCACTGAAAGAGATAATTGATCCTCTAAGGACAGCCTTAGCGGCCTCCCATAGAGTTGAAGCATTTACATCTTCAGTGTCATTTGTAGACATATACGTAGCAAACTGCTCCTTTAAAAATGTTATAAAATCAGGGCTGCTAAGAAGAGTAGGATTAAGGCTCCACTGGAACGAACTTGAATCACGACGAGGTGAGGTGAGACAAATATGTATGGGGGAATGATCAGAGAGTGTACGAATCCCAATGCCACTATCCTTTATTCTATCTAATACCTGTCTAGAGGTGAAAAAGTAATCGATACGAGAAAGACTCTGATGCGGATTGGAAAAGAAGGTGAAATCTCTCTTTTGTGGATTTAGTACTCTCCAAGCATCGTACAGGTTGAGATCTGTACATATTTCTAGAGTTGTCAAAGCTTTCTTGGAGGGGGGTTCTAGTGACGATGGACTGTGGTCGGCCTCAGGAGACAAAACACAGTTAAAGTCACCAGATAAAATAGTAAGTGGAACCAGCATCGGAGAGATATCAGCTAGCAGTTTAGAGTAAAATTCGCTATGGTACACATTTGGAGCATATACACAGCCAATTGTAATTTTCTCACCATATAACGTACCAGTGATTAAGACATAGCGCCCTTCTATATCCTTAATACATGTTTCTAGAATAAATGGAGTGTTTTTGTTTATAAGTATTGCTACCCCTCTTTTACTTGAGCTGAAAGAAGAAAAAAAGACTTGACCTACCCACTCTCTTTTAAGTTTCTCATGCTCAATGTCTATCAGGTGGGTCTCCTGTAGTAGTGCTATATGTACTCTCTCTTTCTTGAGCCATGTTAGAATTTTCTTTCGCTTGATCACATGATTAAGCCCCTTTACATTATTTGAGATTATTTTAGTTGTACTCATGATGACCCTTAGTTTGTTTACCTATTAATACTGTTGTTATCCTGGGATATTGACATAAAGACATGTTGAGCTGATGTGACCCACTTTCAACGTATATAAGCAAAAATGACCTTAAAAAACATAAAAAGAAAACCTCAAACATACACTGTGGAAAGGCTGGTCGACGGTTCGAGGCTCCACAAAGCAGACAGGTCCATGAGTACATTTTGTTGGTATTTTATTTACCTCCCAAGACACAGACAGTGAAAGCCGGCGACAGTACAAACAAAAATAAAGACTGGCCAAAAGTAAACGTTCCAAAATTAGGAAACAGAATTAACACTTGAAACTAAATTTAAGAAAAACAACAAAACAGGAACTTGAGATACTGCTACAAGGCTATGCCTCCATGAGGCCCCTAGCAGCTCTCCCCTGATGCTGTCTCTTACTAGCCTCAAGACATACTGAACTCCCCTCACCTGCAGCATGCCTGCTCTTAAACAGGTGGGGCAAACCAAGCACAAAAGTAATAATTGAATCAATTATCTCAAACAAGGCAAACCATGGCCCATGAGTTGATATACAATTACCTGTGCTTCTTTAACTCATTTTCAATAAATGCACTTCCATAAATAATTCAGGCACCAAACACAAACAATTAACATATACAAAATAACCAGAACAGACACCCCTCCTCCTCTACAGTGCTTGGCCCATTCCAATCAACAGGATTGCCAGCACTGCAGAGGAGAGACAGGTGATCAACACATCAATTAACTTCAGTGACAATGAACCCACATAGACATATTTACACTCCGTTAAATTACTTAAAATTGTCCTTTGTACAAATATATGCAACACCATTGAACTGTCACTTCCAATCCAGCTGGTTGTCAATTGATCAGGTTGACTCAGCTATGAGGTATGTGTGCACGGTCCTTGATTGTGTGTGTATGCATGTATAGGGCACGGCTGCCCCGTGACATACACAAAACGAAAAACAACAAGAACACATATTCCTGAAAACTACATAGGCACGTGTTGCTGAGAGGTCCTGACCTAGCAAGCAAGAGATAAAACGCTCCTACCCACATTCTAAGAACACTTGTGTTCTCCATCCTAGTGGGTAACATAATAATAATAATAATAATCTGTTGGTTTCATGCCACTTCAAATTTAACTTAATATAGAACAACAACAAAAGACACACACACGATAAAATGTGTGTTAATGCAATCTGTGTTTGCTTCATCACATTTACCAACTTGAACAGCAAAATATTATCTATGACTGTTGATGAGCATATTGTGGGCATTCTTCTAACCAGCAGCACTGTATCAATCCGTTTTTTTTTTTTTTTACTCTAAAACCGTCTAAAGAAAAAAAAAGAAAAGTATATAGTTTCCCCTTTTCCTTTTTCTTTCCCCTCCCCCCTATGCCCTCCCGCCAAATAATAATATGTTACTTCATATAACTCTTTAACAGCCTCTCAATGAGAGAGTAAACAATAAAAAATAAAAGAAATTAACAGAAAAATAAGAAGTAAAGTAAAATTAAGGTAATAATAATAATGATAACTGAACTTTATAATTGGTTATTTTAAAAAGAAATAATAAATGAATAAATAAAAGGGAAAAAAGTAGGAGGAGAGAAGGAGAAAGAGAAAAAAAAACAGAAAAGAAAAGAGGAGGAGAGAGAGGAAAAAAAGGAAGAGAGAGAAAGAAAAGGAGAGAGATAGGTAACCCTAGTCTGATAGTGAACATAATTAGGGGGGGCAGCCCTTTTTTTTTATATTATAATTTTTTTTTTTTTTTGTTGCCAGCCCTAATTTTTTTTTTTTTTTTTTAAGTCCCTCAGCTCCCCCCCCCCCCCCCCCCTCCCTCCCTCCCACCCACCCCAAGGCAGCAGTCCATCATCAGTTGCAATTATGACACTATTCCTTAGCAGACAGATTTTCATCCTTAGCCTACAGATCATTTCAATGATTACGTTTTTATCATGAGATCACAGACCTGTATGTTAGGTTGATGGTTCTTCAACTTCTTCCCAGCTATCTATGAAAGCTTGTGCTTCTTCTGCCTTTATGAATGCATGGTTGATGCCTTCGTGTTTGAAGGAAAGAGTGGCAGGGAAAATCATACGGAATTCGATGTTCTTCAGGATCAGTCGGCTGCAGACGTCGTTGAAGCATCTTCTTTGTTTGATGACACTTGCAGGGATATCGGCTCGGATGACAAAGTCTACTCCATCTTGCTTCATGGGCTGTTGTGATTTGAAGGCGGACATAATCTTCACCTTATCAGTAAAGTTGTGCAGCTTGATCATGACCGTACGTGGCTTGTTGTCAGCTCTTGGGCCACCTGTGCGATGTGCACGATCCAATTTTATTATCCCATTTTTTGTTTGCAAGTTCAGAACCGTTGGCAGCCAAGACTCAAAGAAGGCAGTGGGCTGGGGCCCTTCCAAGCCCTCCCGGAGCCCTGTCACCTTTATGTTTTCACGACGGCTGCGGCTCTCTTGTTCTTCAGCCTTTTGGACCAGCATGATAATGGTCTTCTCGGCCTGGGTTAAGGCTAGCTTCATCACAATCAAGTTGTCCTCAGCGTCGGATATGCGTGACTCAGCCCCCTCCATGCGTGCCTCTGCTTCATCCATGCGCTTGTCATTCTTCTCCAATCGTGTGGTAATGATGTCCAATGCTTCTGTGAACTTAGACAGTTTCACCTCTAATGCAGCAGCCACTTGTGTAGAGATACCTTGGATGAGCTCAGCATTGTCATGCGGGGTCGCCATCGCCGTCACCGGTGGTGGTCCCGTGGTAGTGGGTGAACTTGAAGTTGAACTTGAACTCATTGTCTTGTCTCGTCTCGTCGGCGATCCGTATTGCCTTGCAGGGTCGGAGCCGCGGCCGCCGCCGTCGCCGCCGCCGAGGGTGGTCCCGCGGCAGTGGGTGAGCTTGAAGTTGAACTTGAACTCATTGTCTGAGAGTTATTTATTCTGCCTTCTTGTCGGCGATCCACCTCGGCGATAACTTTCGGCCTCGGTGCGGCCGTGGGTTTAGTAACAGCCGGGGCTAGGCTTGGAGTTGATTCCATTGTCTGAGAATTGTTTGTTCTCTGTACCTGCCGTCGAGCCTCACCCCGCGTTATTCTCGGATCTCTGGGGATGTAGTGGCTTGGTTTTCCTCTAGACATAAGTTGACTTAATGGGTAATATGTCAGATTAAGCCAGTATGTCTCAGATGACGAAAAACAGATTAAAAAACACAATTTGTTTTACGGGAGCGGAGGAGCCGGGTGCGTGCCGTCCTCTCAGTATCTCCGCATCACGTGACATAGCTCCTTTCTAAACCACTCACTCCGCGGCTATGCCGCTCCGAGATGTGGTTCCTGCTCATAGCATGCCCAAATGAGCTTTTTCCTGGGGTGGTTCGCCAGATTATCAACTGCTCTTACCGCCACTAAGCGTTAATTGTATCCAAAAAGCAATGGTCCTTTACCCGTCTCTTGCATCACTACTTTTTTAACGGCGGGGGTAATCCAAGCGATGTGTTGAAAACAATACTTTAAACATGCTCGTTTTGTCAGCCAGTTCTGTGTGTTTTTTGTCAGCCTGCGGCCATTTCTCGCTCCGACCGCTTGGTGGCTGCAACACACATTAATGGTGAGTCACGTGATTGCTTCCGTAACATTTCACTGGGACCATTGCTTTTTCGATACAATGCTTGGTGGCGGTAAGAACGGTTGATAACCTTGCGAATAGCCTCGGAAACCCAGACTTATTTTGGCGATCGGACAAAAAAGAAGACTGGGCGATCGCGTTATGATCACTGTTGTAGGAAGTGTAGAATTTCCCTAACCAATCAGAGTGCAGAGAGCGTCTCACCAAATGTGTTGACGTCATGACGCAGCTGCGTTCTCTGCGCTGAGCAGAGGAGCAGAGGGGGGTGGGGAGAGGAGAACACATGCTATAGATGCCTTAATGGTCCACGTCACATTGATATAAACCAGTATGCGCACGCCGGTCGGCACCAAATGAACCCCACCGTTCATGGGATGCAATGGATGGCACTCGTGTTTAAAAATGCAAACTTTCAGATGCCGTTTTTCTCCCAGTGTGGAGGAAGAATGCTTAGGATTTTTACTGTAAATTCTCACTCTTGAAATATATAATCCTTAGTTTCTGTTGATTGTAAACAATAATAGCGATTCAAAACAGTTGTCCTTCAAACCCCACCTCTATTCACCATCATCAGAACAGAGGGAGCGCTCCTCATGATCACCCACCCGATCCACTGGATCACCAGAGCGTCTACTGCTCGCCCAGCTGCAGTCCATGAAGCCTAATTATGCTCCGTCCTGCGACGGTGTCGCGCGCAGAGCCGCAGACCTCCAAGCTCAGAAGGGTTGCATTGGTGACGCGATGTGAGTTTGTATATCAGATACTCTTGACGTGGAACACCGTTGCGCAATGAAGTATATATGTCTCGATAAGGGCGCACCCATGGGAGCACCTCACTAGCACACAAGAGGTCGAGGTTGAATAACCAGTGCTCCCCAAAACAACAGGTTTGGGGATCTGTTGGGAATTGATTACATGATACAGTCAGCTGTGCATTCAGTCTCAATGTTTGTAAACAAATAATTGGTCTATTGGCTGGAGACTTGCGGAGAGACTCGCCGCGCCCACTCATTTGGGCATGTTATGAGCAGGAACCACATCTCGGAGTGGCATAGCCGCGGAGCGAGTGGTTCTGAAAGGAGCTTAGTGTCATCATGACTCACATGATCTTTTAGCATGTCTTGGGTAATTGTACTTGCTGTACTGTTTGAAACGTGTTCATCAATCAATCAATAACATCAATCAATCAATCAATCAATCAATCAATCAATCAATCAATCAATCAATCAAACTCACTGTGTTTCCCACAGTGAGAGGATCAGCTGGAACAATGACTGGGGCAGTGATTATTGGATGGCCTTTTTTTACACTGATCATCATCATCATCATCATCATCTTAGTGGCAGCAGGACTGGGATATAAGTACTGGAAGAAGAAGAAGCAACCTGCTGGTGAGTCTTAAACTGATTATTTATTTCATTGAATCTATATTTGATAAATCATTCTATGTATCTATAATCATAACAATGATAAATACATTATACGAATCTATAATCATAATATCTATATTCATATAAATCTTCCAACTATGTCAGACGCTTAGCAATAGGCAAAGCAGCCAATGCAGTCGCATTAGGGCCTGGAGGGGGAGGAGGCCCGCCACTGCTCCCGGGGAGAAAAAAAAAGAAGACATTTATTTTGAGAGGGTGAAAACCTCGCATTGGGGCCCGGGGGGGTTGCTACACCTCTGATCTATGTAGATCTATAATGATAACACATCTATATTTTATAAATATTATTATATATATATATATATATATATATATATATATATATATATATATATATATATATATATATACAGTGTTGGGTAACGTATGGGGTTATCTTTGTGCCATAATTAATTCGTATTCGTACTTTTCCTTTTTTTTTACTCGTAAACATTTTTACCCAAAAAATTACACGTAAACAAATTAATTCGAAAAAACTATACGTAAAAAAAAAAAGTATGAATATTTTTTTTGGAAGCTGCAGTGATTATTATGCCAAAACTAAAAAGGAAAGCCAAAATATGAATATTTTCTTACTGTTTTACGAGTTGTTTTTTTGGTTACTTCATCACGAATGCTTTCATCAGATGCACGACTGCAAATCTCAGTCAGCAGTTAGGAAACTGCCAAAAATCACATGATCAGCAGAGAGCCAATGATGTGAGGCCTGTCCCACTAGCCAATCAAAAGGCTCCGGAGTTGGCATGGCAACCAGCTGTTGCCATGTCTTGTAAAAGTGAGTACTCTGGGCTTTCTTATACATAATTTTAGCTAATTCCATCACCAGTCCCTATGGAAGTCTAAATGCTCAAAAAATAATACATAAATACTACAATGAAATGAAATAAAAGAAATAACAAAATGATATAAATAAAAAATAAATAGTTCTATAGATCTAATCATTTCTATAATTGTATTAAATAAGAGAAGTACTCTTTGTATTGTACTTCTTTTAAATAAAGGGGCCTCGGCATCGGCCAAGGGACCCCCCGGGGACCCCCTGGAGCTCTGGGGAGCTCCGGGGACCCCCGCGGACCCCCTGGCGCTGCCGCAAAGGGGCTCCGAAGGGGCCCAAAAATAGGAGCGGCACTTTCATGGGAAATTTGGGACTTTGACCGTGCGGACCCCCTCCATGGGTGACGGGACCGGGGCAAACGTGACAGCGCGGCCTGGTGGCGGCCCCCCGGTACTGCAGCGCAAATAAAAACTCATAACTCGGGCTAGGAGCGACCGTTCGAGACGGGACTGGTACCCACATGTCCGGCTCGGGGCCCCGGAGCCGGCCGTGGAGGAGCGCCACCTGGCGGCCGAACGCCGGTACTGCAGGCGGGTAAAAAAGGCCGTAACTCTGCCCCCGAGCCACCGGGAGAGACGGGGCCGGCTGCGGGGGGGTCCTTGACCTTAATTGGTGCGACAGGAAGTGCCCTTCGCCAAACAGGAAGTGCCTCTATATCTCATGAACCGTTTGTCGTACAGACGTGTGGGTGGCGTCATATCACATGATTAAGAGTCCTTGACCTTAATTGGTGCAACAGGAAGTGCCCTTCGCCAAACAGGAAGTGCCTCTATATCTCATGCACCTTTTGTCGTACAGATGCGTGAGTGGCGTCATATCACATGATTAAGAGTCCTTAACCTTAATTGGTGCTTCCTTCGCCAAACAGGAAGTGCCCTTCGCCAAACAGGAAGTGCCTCTATATCTCAAGAACCGTTTGTCGTACAGACGCGTGGGTGGCCTCATATTACTTGATTAGGAGTCCTTGACCTTAATTGGTGCAACAGGAAGTGCCCTTCGCCAAACAGGAAGTGCCTCTATATCTCATGAACCGTTTGTCGTACAGACGCGTGGGTTGCGTCATGTGACTTGATTGGGAGTCCTTGACCTTAATTGGTGCAACAGGAAGTGCCCTTCGCCAAACAGGAAGTGCCTCTATATCTCAAGAACCGTTTGTCGTACAGACGCGTGGGTGGCCTCATATTACTTGATTAGGAGTCCTTGACCTTAATTGGTGCAACAGGAAGTGCCCTTTGCCAAACAGGAAGTGCCTCTATATCTCATTAACCGTTTGTCATACAGACGCGTGGGTGGCGCCATATCACATGTTTAAGAGATATAGAGGCACTTCCTGTTTGGCAAGGGTACTTCCTGTTTGGCGAAGGAAGCACCAATTAAGGTTAAGGACTCTTAATCATGTGATATGACGCCACCCACACATCTGTACGACAAAAGGTGCATGAGATATAGAGACACTTCCTTTTAGGCAAAGGGCACTTCCTGTTGCACCAATTAAGGTCAAGGACTCCTAATCAAGTAATATGAGGCCACCCACGTGTCTGTACGACAAACGGTTCTTGAGATATAGAGGCACTTCCTGTTTGGTGAAGGGCACTTCCTGTTGGCGAAGGAAGCACCAATTAAGGTTAAGGACTCTTAATCATGTGATATGATGCCACTCACGTGTCTGTACGACAAACGGTTCATGAGATATAGAGGCACTTCCTGTTTGGCGAAGGGCACTTTCTGTTGCACCAATTAAGGTCAAGGACTCCTAATCAAGTAATATGAGGCCACCCACGCGTCTGTACGACAAACGGTTCATGAGATATAGAGTCACTTCCTGTTTGGCGAAGGGCACTTCCTGTTGCACCAATTAAGGTCAAGGACTCCCAATCAAGTCACATGACGCAACCCACGCGTCTGTACGACAAACGGTTCATGAGATATAGAGGCACTTCCTGTTTGGCGAAGGGCACTTCCTGTTGCACCAATTAAGGTCAAGGACTCCTAATCAAGTAATATGAGGCCACCCACGCGTCTGTACGACAAACGGTTCTTGAGATATAGAGGCACTTCCTGTTTGGCGAAGGGCACTTCCTGTTTGGCGAAGGAATTACCAATTAAGGTTAAGGACTCTTAATCATGTGATATGACGCCACTCACGCATCTGTACGACAAAAGGTGCATGAGATATAGAGGCACTTCCTGTGTGGCGAAGGGCACTTCCTGTTGCACCAATTAAGGTCAAGGACTCTTAATCATGTGATATGACGCCACCCACACGTCTGTACGACAAACGGTTCATGAGATATAGAGGCACTTCCTGTTTGGCGAAGGGCACTTCCTGTCGCACCAATTAAGGTCAAGGACCCCCCCGCAGCCGGCCCCGTCTCTCCCGGTGGCTCGGGGGCAGAGTTACGGCCTTTTTTACCCGCCTGCAGTACCGGCGTTCGGCCGCCAGGTGGCGCCGGGGCCCCGAGCCGGACATGTGGGTACCAGTCCCGTCTCGAACGGTCGCTCCTAGCCCGAGTTATGAGTTTTTATGTGCACTGCAGTACCGGGGAGCAGCCACCAGGCCGCGCTGTCACGTTTGCCCCGGTCCCGTCACCCATGGAGGGGTCCGCACGGTCAAAGTCCCAAATTTCCCATGAAAGTGCCGCTCCTATTTTTGGGCCCCTTCGGAGCCCCTTTGCGGCGGCTCCAGGGGGTCCGCGGGGGTCCCCGGAGCTCCCCAGAGCTCCAGGGGGTCCCCGGGGGGTCCCTTGGCCGATGCCGAGGCCCCTTTATTTAAAAGAAGTACAATACAAAGAGTACTTCTCTTATTTAATACAATTATAGAAATGATTAGATCTATAGAACTATTTATTTTTTATTTATATCATTTTGTTATTTCTTTTATTTCATTTCATTGTAGTATTTATGTATTATTTTTTGAGCATTTAGACTTCCATAGGGACTGGTGATGGAATTTGCTAAAATGATGTATAAGAAAGCCCAGAGTACTCACTATTACAAGACATGGCAACAGCTGGTTGCCATGCCAACTCCGGAGCCTTTTGATTGGCTAGTGGGACAGGCCTCACATCATTGGCTCTCTGCTGGTCATGTGATTTTTGGCAGTTTCCTAACTGCTGACTGAGATTTGCAGTCGTGCATCTGATGAAAGCATTCGTGATGAAGTAACCAAAAAAACAACTCGTAAAACAGTAAGAAAATATTCGTATTTTGGCTTTCCTTTTTAGTTTTGGCATAATAATCACTGCAGCTTCCAAAAAAACATTCGTACTTTTTTTTTTTTACGTATATTTTTTTCGAATTAATTTGTTTACGTGTAATTTTTTTGGTAAAAATGTTTACGAGTAAAAAAAAGGAAAAGTACGAATACGAATTAATTATGGCACAAAGATAACCCCATAGTAATGCGCATTACTAATATAACGCATATTACTAATATATTACTGAAATGCAGTAATGACTAATATAACGCCCTACTAAAAAAAACATCGGTAATATAATGCAGTAATGATAACTTTTTTTCTTCATTACTTTCCGCATTACTTTCCACGTTACCAACCGTCCCGTCGTCCCGTTTTGAGCCAATATGGTACGGATTTTTGTTGTGGGATCCATACCTCCTGTCTGTGCCTAAGCTTTCAGCCTTCCTCTCAAGTTTTGTTTCTGCTGCGCTGCTGCTGCCCTGCACAGAACGGCACTGATACGCAGGGACGTGCAGAGAATGTTAGAGAGGCAGGGGCTGACATTTCTAAAGGGGCCTTTTGGTGGACAATGAATGCAGCCTTCAGCCTCTAAAGGCTCTAACCGAGTCCAGGTTGAAGAGCTATTCACTTCACCTCGGTGTAGTTTTCTAGCTATCACCTAAATATACATAACAAAGCCTAGGTGATAGCTAGGAAACTATAAAGCTGTGAAGTGAATAGCTCTTCACCCTGGACTCTGATAGAGGCTTTCAGTTATGGTATGGAAAGAGGGCATTTGCATATCTTTTACCATAGTAAAAAAAATGGTCTGAAGAGGGCACTTTTTAGAGATGGATAAAGGGGCAGGGGCTCAAGCCCCCTTTGATGTCTATGCGTGCACATGCCTGAGCCACGCACTGTGTGGTGGAGTGCCTGGAAACCATTGCGCACAGCGAGTCAGCGTGCCCAGGTGTTTTGAGTGATTATTAGCCTAGTAAGCTACTAAATTCCACAACATCAACAACTGAATAGAAAAGCTAAAATGAATGCATTACTGAGAACTATCAAATGCCTGGTTTGACAGCATTCAGCAGGTTGACTGTAGGCTGCTTTGGTGGATGGTTTCTCCGACGCACGGGCTGTCAGATAAAACATGCCCAAAACAAGAGCTATCACTCACATAACGTAACGTCAGAAACACTGAACACCCCAGCAGCACGCAGCAGTGTCACACAAAGCATGTCCGGATGTATGGAATTATTGTCCTAATCTGATAAATCCGATCATTTTCGTTGTATAGCAACTGGGTGTCAATGTACAGGGATACTGGACATATGGGCAGCTTGATGTAAAATGTGCTCTTTTGTCCAAAATGTTAACTGAGTTACTCAGGTTTGTGTCTTGTTGTCAAACTTGTCATGTCATTATAGGCCACATTTAAGAAGGTATAGGTCTATTGTGTTTCATATGAAAAAACAGACAATAAAATATATAAAATATATAAAATATCTAGATAATTATTTGTTCAATTTGAGCGTTTTTTTTTTCTTTTTTTTTCTTCTTTTTTTTACCAAAAAGTAATAAGTAAAGTAATATTAATATATTACTCCTACTCGGGGGGTAATATGTAACGAAATGTATTACTTTAAAATCAAGGTAATATGTAATCAGTATATATTACTAAAAAAAGTAACGCTACCCAACACTGTATATATATATATATATATATATATATATATATATATATATATATATATATATTAAATAATATATTATAATATAATATTTATGTATATATATAATGATAATGTGAACAAGTAAATGATTAATGTCTCCACATTGACCAATCACTAGTTGCGTTTCCATAAAGCCTCTTAATGCGCATTAAAGGAGTAGTTCACTCCCAAATTGACCTTTTTTCTATTGATTACAGTACTCACACCATGGAGACTTGAATTCAATAATATTTTTTTGTATTTACATAATTTCTGTATAAATAAATAATTTGATTACGAATGGGTACCCAAATGCATTCGGGTCCCCATCTGGAATCAACTGAGGTAAATTTATTGTAATCAAATCATTGGTTTAGGAATACGACAAAAACTAAAAATGTCCATAAATTCAAGTCTCCATGGTGTGAGTAATCAATAGAAAAAAGCTAATTTGGGGGTGATCTACTCCTTTAAGGCTTTTGCGCATAAATCTTTTTATGGAAACACTTCAAAATTCGAATAAACTGTCAATATTCTCAAAAACATTTATCCGCTTGGAGGAGGTGGATTTTGAGGCTTGTGTGAGTAATCAATAGAAAAAAGTTAATTTGGGGGTGATCTACTCCTTTAAGGCTTTTGCGCATAAATCTTTTTATGGAAACACTTCAAAATTCGAATAAACTGTCAATATTCTCAAAAACATTTATCCGCTTGGAGGAGGTGGATTTTGAGGCTTTATCGAAAAAACTAAATGCGCATTAGTGAATGGAATCGGGTCAGCCAATACATGCAAATAAATGAAGTGCTTTGCTGTGTTCAGTTGGACCGTGCGGAGCTGCCAAAAGTCGGGGGGGGGGGGGGGGGGCCGAAGATTTACTATTATGTCCATAGAAGCACATAAGTAGGTAACGGCGCTGAGTCGGCTCATGCGACCGTCGCTAATTCGAATGAGACCTGCAAATGGAAACGGGCAAAATTCGCTTTGTCTTAATGCGAGTTTCTGATAATTCACTTCCTATTTTTGAATAAGCTTATGGAAACGGAATTACTGTCTCACATCTACTTGTACAGGACATGTCAAACCTTCTTCAATATATTGATTATATTGATTAAACATTGTGTGTGTGTGTGTGTGTGTGTGTGTGTGTGTGTGTGTGTGTGTGTGTGTGTGTGTGTGTGTGTGTGTGCGTGCGCGTGCGTGCATGTGTGTATAAGAGTTAACATGATGTGTATCATATATTTCTCCTCTGTAGATGTGAAAGTGACTCGTTTTGGTGCAGTTAAGATCAACTCCATGATGTGTTTAGATGGGGGAAATCTCGCTTTTTCGACGTGCCAAATGTTCGACGGCCCGCAACTTCGACGCGCCGATAGTTCGACTTAGGGTTCGCAAGATTTCGGCGCCGCTGTTTCGACGGCACGTTTTTTCGAAAAAACTGACGCCGGTCTTTCGACAGGGCGGCACGGTCTTTCGACTGGCCGGCACGGTCTTTCGACAAGGCTGCACGTATTTCGAAAAAGAAAAAAAAAAGTCTCTCTCACACACACGCTCACCGCTCCTAACCCAGCCTTACCTCCCCCGACCCTATAGTGTTTTGTTCTTTCTCGTCTCTCTCTCTCTCTCTCTCTCTCTCTCTCTCTCTCTCTCTCTCTCAACATTACCTGAGGACGTGGGATAAAGTAATCTTTACGGGATAAGCAGGGCCGTGCTTAGGGCCTAGGAGGACCCAGGCAAACCCCAGTTTGAGGCCCCTGGGTCGGGACCCATGTGTGGGTTGCGGACCAATTTCTAGGAGTCGCAAGTAAATGCCTGTTTACATTTGGTTTGCTAAACTTTTGTTTTTAATTATTTGAAAATATTTTCAAATAATTAAGATATGAGAAAATAAATCATGAGTTTAATGCAAACTAGCATTTTTTCAAAAATAATTCCATATAAACAAAATAAGAAAAAGCAATTGTGCTTCACTCTCACATGAATTTTTATAGCTACAAGATAACATAATGGGAATATCAGAGTTATTACCTACAAATAACTAACTACCTTAATGATAATAAGAACAAGAATAACTTTTAAGTGCCTGTTTTGCAGTGGTTCTCAACCTTTGTCTCACAATAAATACATGTAAATGGATGTGTGTCCACAGGCAGCCTGTTAATTATATTTCAATTCATAGCTACTTCAAGTATTGCCTTTATGCATTGCAGACAAATACATTTACTGCACCCAGCATTTAGCTTGTCAGAGTGGTCTTGTTGGAGTGCCTCTGTGCGGCTGCAGAGTTCATGTGCAACTTCTTCCAGATAGATTGATTGATTGATTGATTGAAGACTATTAAAAGTACAGTTTCATGACAGTACAGTTCACTGGTACAAGCCAAGGTCAACTAAAAGGAGATCCTAGTAAGCTTTTCGGCTTATTTACACAGGAAACCTTTATGTATCTCATATAACCTTGAATGACGGACGGATAGAACTCCATCATTTGCAAAAGGGGGGCCCTGCGATTTTCACTTGCAGGGGGGGCCTGCGATTTTCAGGGACTATAGTAGATTAAATGGTTAATCGGTTATTCAATGAATTTATACATGCATATCAATACCTATTAGATATGTCACAGCAGGGCATGTATGCATATCAATAGACCATTGTCTGAACCTGTTAACTCATGTAATGTATGTGTAAGTGCCGGCCACTTGACATCTTTCAAATCCCCCCCCCCCCCCCCCAAACACTGAATTACCAATGCAACTGCTAGGTAGTCGATGGTTCCACAAGGTGCCCTTTTTTTCACTTGAGCACCCCCCCCTTCAAAATGTCTCTGCACGCCCCTGCCTCTTAAAGTGATCCCTGACAAGTAAGCCATGTAGGCCTTAATATGTTATAATAACCCTCTTTAACCAAAATATACCATTTAAAACACTTACAATATATTCCTTTGAGAGAAAAAAAGTTATATTTTCAACCCATGGGGGGAGCCATTGCACTGTTCGTCGCATGCAGTGATGACGTAGAAGATACATTTTGGCTGGTCGGGCCCATAAGGTTAATATGGAACGTCAAAAGAACGTTCTCTTTACAATATTTAAAACATTGTCTTGAAGCTCAGATTAACTGTAGTTAGTAGTATGGTGCTTTTCTGTTCTGTTCAATCAAGTAGGATGTTTTGCCGGGTTAGTAAAGTGTTTAATTCAACATCTAAAACTTGTTTACACCGCCATTTTAAATTGGCCCGTCCAGCCAAAATGTATCTTCTACGACCGTCATCACTACATGCGACGAACAGTGCAATGGCTCCCCCCATGGGTTGAAAATATAACTTTTTTTCTCTCAAAGGAATATATTGTAAGTGTTTTAAATGGTATATTTTGGTTAAAGTGATCCCTGACTAATACGACAAATATGTCTTAATACATTATAATTGTCCTCTATAACTACAATGTAAAATTAAAAACACCTTAAATATTTTATTTCTTCTAGAAATAGCTAATCTTTCACTCAGTAGGGGAAATGCCTGTCGCACCGTGGCGGAGAACGTGCGTGCCGAATCTGAAGCCGGTGGGACGAACGGTTCTCGAGATACGCGGATTACATACACGCACGCAGACAGACAGACAGACAGACAGACAGACAGAGATTTGTCGCATTTATAGATAGATTAAGGCCTACAGTGGGATACAACATTTAGCGTCGCCAAGTCTAAAATGACACCAGTAGACACCTCGCGCCACCTAGAGGTACCTCTGTCAAACACGCCTCCAAATTCTTAGCCGCGCCCCCTAGAAATGTGATATTTTATTTCAACGTGTAGTGTGGCTGTTCAGCCACGGGGTGGCGATTCTTCAATATGAGTCGACTATTCGAGTCTATTACTTGTTGGTTACTTGTTATCTCTACCTGCATTGTGAGCTTGTAAATAGTTTCTTTTCGAGTTATTTTTGCACTCAAATTGTAATTATTTGTTTAACCCATTTAGGCCTAGGATTATTGACTGCTTTAACTATTGAAAAATAGCAAATATACAAGCTCACATGTAGATCTGCTATTTTTTTTAAATCATGATTTTTTTTGCAAGTCTTTGAATATATCTACTTAAAAGCGAACATTTGTAACTCAAATATTTGCTTCTGGGGGGTCCCTGGAACAACATATTTTGAGATGGGGGGTCCGTGGCCAAATACCTGTAATTTTGGGGGTCCTTCACATGAAAAGGTTTGAGAACAGCATGATTTCGATTTTAGAGGAAGGATTTAGAAGTCGGGTCAAAGATCGGGTCAAAGATATTCAAAGACTTGCACTCATTTTCACAATTTTTCAAAAATAGCAGATCTACAAGCTCACAACACCTCACACTGCAAAGTGTTGTGAGCTTGCAGATTGGCTATTTTCGGCAAATACTTTAGGTGTGGAGGGGAAAAAAGAGCATACTAAGCAGTAAGCACAGAGGTTGAGGTACAAAAGGTTGTGGGGGTCCCTGCTTCATCTCTCTCTCAACTAAGGGGTCCTTGATCTGAAAACGTTGAAGACCCCTGTATTAGTGTATTTTTCTTATTGAACTTTTTTTCCCCACATGATTCCACAGTAGCTTAAGGTGTCTCCGGAGACTACCCTTCCCCCTCTTCACACCTCATACAGACTGGTTCTCTCTTTGCATTGACTCATTTGCTTCAGAACACAACATGCTGTCTATCTGTGTCAAACAACACTGTTAAATGGCTATTTCACTTTAAAAGGCTCATGTCTCACCACAGATATCATGTTTGCTTTTAGTCTCTGAGCACATACACTTTTCTTTATAAACTTTAAGAGAACTTTCAGGTCAACCGTAGCCTATACTCCTATTTTGGTTCAGTTTTGTGAGCTTGTAGATCAGCTGTTTTCACCAGTTTGTTTCCTGGGAAAATGTCTAATTTCCAGAGACTCTGTGGGTTCATTTAGGGGGGTGGTCATTTGTACACAGTCAGAGTTAAGGGGAGAGAGACCTTGAAATTTGGAAGTTTGAGAAGCACTACTGTAGAACATAGTTAATAAAAACGTAGTATACATTTTTTGTATAGCCTCCTCTTATCACTTGATTAAAGAAAACATTATTAGCACATGTTTAGCACAGTGGTTCCCAAACCTTTTTGGTTGAAACCCAAAAGAACAATTAGATGTTTTCCCTGGACCCAAACTAGTGAAAACAGGAGATCTACAACTTGACAATGAGAAAGCAGGGACCCCTTAGCTGAGAGAGATGAAGCAGGGACCCCTTAGCTGAGAGAGAGATGTAGCAGGGACCCCTTAGCTGAGAGAGAGAGAAAGCAAGGACCCCTAGCTGAGAGAGAGATGAAGCAGGGACCCCTTAGCTGAGAGAGAGATGAAGCAGGGCAATGCATCCATCGATAGAGAGACTGAATGTATATATGCTACCACATCCAGGTGAGGTGTCAGATGAATAGCATAAATAACAAAAGGACACTGATTACCCCCCACGGGCCCTCTCAATCTCCTCCACACACCAGAGTTTAAGTTGATGCCAATACTTTGACCAAAGTAAATTCTGAATATCAGACTTAATTGTAATTGAGTTCTATATTGTAAAAGTATAGCCGGTATTGTGTTTGTAAACCCATGTAAAGGAGTAAACAAAAACAATAAATATGAGACAATGTCATTTAAATTAAAAGGGTAATAATAATAATAATAAGCACTGGGTTATACTGTAGAACAGTGGTTCTCAAAGTGGATTCCAGGGACTCTAGGAGTTCTTTTAAGGCAGTGGTTCCCAAACCTTTTAGCTCAAGAGCCAAAGTAGAAATTATAAGTTTGCCTGGGACCCAAACTAGAGAAAACAGCAGATCTACAAGCTCACAACATGTTGCTTGTGTGCCGTGTTGTGAGTTTGTAGATCAACTTCTTAAACACTTATTTTACAATTTGTGATTTCTTAGTTTCTTCTTTGATTTCCTCATGAAATTATTGGTAATGCTTTGAAAATGTTTTGAAATAATGAAAAAACTAAAACCAGTGTTTATTTTTAAATGGACCCCAAGTCTGTAACTCTGACAGTGTATTCACCTCTATGATCTAGTTTGGTACATTGAGTGCAAGGGGACAGGGGAGACCTGGTTAATCCCACAGGGGAAATTCTCTTTTAAGATTCACCTAACTGATATATGATATGATATGATATGATATGATATAGTACTTTATTGTCAGTTCACTGAAATTTGTCTTACGACACAGCAGTCATGTATTCAAAACATATATACAAACATTTGTAACACATCAAGGCATACGTGACACGCTGAGTCGCGGTGCAGCCCCTGTACCAAACTGATGGTGCTCAGATGGTTCTTGTGGGGGCTCTCAGTTAGGTTAAGTGAATTGCTCATGGACACGTCATCACATAAATAGCCAGAGCTGGGAATCTAACCTATTCGATTCTATCCAAAAAATTAAGGCCTCTAAATTTGATGAATGATTGAAGTTTTGAAGTACAACAAAAAGGTCTCAACAAAAATCATCTCGCCTTGTGGGGCAGGAGTGAATGTCAGAAGTAACACAAAACAATTAGGAGAATTAAGGGGAATATAAGGGGAATGTCTTGTTTGCATTTATTTAAAGAGAGGAGAAGATGGCTATCTGACTGTGAATACATACAGAATGTATCTGTTGTTTCCAGTTTAAATGATCCTCTAGAAAACTATAAGTTCTGTCAACTTTAGAATGCACAAACAAAGCAACAGAGAGATAAATCTACTTGCTCAACTCCATGCTCACTAAACGTCAATCTCCGTAAAAGAAGATATTGGACTAACCGATTGTTTTCAATTCACGCAAGCACAATTGCCGGCCCACAGCTCGTAGTGAATCATACATTAATACATTATTTCCACATTTTATAATACCACATCCTATCTACAAGCTCACAATGTATTTTGATGCCAATACTTTCATACTTTTTGAATTATGTACTTTAACAGAGTATTTCTACATTACAGTATTGATACTTTTATCCCTGCACAGGGTTAGGTGTGTTCTCTGTGAAAAACCCACTCACCACAAAAAATGTGATTACTTTTTCCACCACTGGGTATGAGGCCAAATCAGTGATCCAATTCTCCCCCGCACATAAGTGAAACCTGTTTTACCAAGTATTTGCATTTACTGGTGTGACTACAGCAGGTCTTGATGCTTAGTATTTCCCCAAGTGGCACGTGAAAAATATAGTAATACTGGTACATGGGCTAAATAATCTTAGGAACTCAATGAAAGGTTATCAAATGTTTTCTTTAATAATGTGATATGAGGTCAATGAGGAGGCTATACTAAAATGTAGGGGAAAGTCCCGAAAGCGCGAAGCCCGAAAGCGCGAAGTGGGGAAATGTCTCCTACCGCACCGTTAGCGCGAAGTGGGGAAATGTCTCCTACCGCACCGATATTGTATGGTAGTACAGCTCCTTGTGAACGTTGATAATATGCAGTGCTCGATATTGTATGGTAGTACAATGTCTCTCTTTTCATTCACATGCTCCACTGTGCACGCACTTCCTTGTGAACGTTGATAATATGCAGTGCTGTCTGCACTCAGCTTGTCTCGCAAAATAGCTGATCTGCAAGCTCACAACACGTCGCATCCACGAGACAACGTGAGCTTGTAGATCATTTCTCTGCCTTCAGCCCTTCACAATAAGGGTCCAGGAAGATATATTGTGTGGTAGTACAATAGTTTCGACAGGGGGCACCCTTTTTCATTTAGTCAAATATATTGTGTGGTTGTGTAGTTTCTTAGGGCTTAAAATGTCCTCACGCCTCCCCTCCCCCCGCAAAGTGAAGCCGATAGCCGAAGGGTGCTAATAGTCGGCTAATAGCCTGCATTTGCATGCATATAGGTACGCGTTCGCGCTAACGGTGCGGTAGGAGACATTTCCCCACTTCGCGCTTTCGGGCTTCGCGCAAAAGGTACGCACCCAAATGTAGCACTAAGTCCTATTTGCACTGCATTTTTATGAACTATGTCAGTGTTTCTCAAACTTTCAAATTTCCAGGTCTCCCCTTAACTCTGACTGACTCTGATTAGATGATTTCCCATGCAGGACACAAACTGGTGAAAACAGCTGATCTACAAGCTCACAAAACTGAGCCAAAATAGGAGTATAAAGATAACTTTATAAGTAAAGTTATCCCTTAAAGTTTATAAAGAAACTGTATGTGCTCAAAGACTAAATGCAACCATGGTATCTGGGGTGAGACAAGAGCCTTTTTAAGTAAAATAGCCATTTAACAGTGCAGTTGTTTGACACTGTTGACAGACAGCACGCCATGTTTTGAAGCAAATAGGTCAATGCAAAGAGAGACCCGGTCTGTATGAGGTGTGAAGAGGGGGAAGGGGAGTCTACCACCTTTCACAAAGTGAAAAACAACAACACTGACAAAAAACTAATTAGGAAAGATATCACTTCAGTAAATTGGTAAGGAATTTATTACCAGGGTTTTATTAAAATTCCCTGACTATTAGCAAAACAATTGAAAGCTTTGTTTTATTATTATATTTGATATTATCTTGATAAGTTCCTCCCACGCTGAGAAAGGCTTACACCGAAAAGCTATGCGAAAAGTAATGGCACACAATTCAATTTCAATTCAAAGGTGATTTATTGGCTTATTGACATGAGAAAACATATTTTTACATTGCCAAGCAAGAGTTAAAATATAATAAAATCTTAGTTTCTTCATGAAATTATTGGTAATGATTTGAATTTGTGTAGAACAAAAATTACCCAGTGTTTATTTTTAAATGGACCCTTACAAATACAAATGAGACATTTAATTAACATTTAATGAAAAAGTCCTATGCCAAAATGTATTTTTACACCATTTAAAGTATAATTACTCTCTAGTATCTAGTCTCTTCTGTGGTTCATTTCAATCCCCAGCAAAATAGTTAAACTAATTGCTCTGCTATGCCATCTAGTGTCACTTAACTGTATTGCAGAAGATAAGCTGAAAGGACGGCCTCCTATTTTTAGACACACCCATCACCAGAGAGACCGGTGGGTGGCCAGAGGTACCTACTGCCACCTGTGGCGACGAAAATTTCTGTACTGTACTGTACATGGCTTACTAGTCAGGGATCACTTTAAAGATGTATGTGACATCACAGAACACACATGAAGGAACTGCTTGGGTGATTAGGGCCATTGTTATCTGGTCTGCACCTTTGAGAGCCAAGCTCTTTTCAGATTCTAATGAGCTAATATGTCCAAAGCAATTATTTCATGTTAACCCTCACTTCAACTGTTCTCTGTTCAACAGCTCAACGGGGGCCCATGCCCATGTTGGTTAAAAAAATTATAATAATCTCATGAGGCCCCCAGCCTGTGTGGGGCTGCCTATTTTGCCTGTATGGACTGCACGGCCCCTGTTTAAGAGCCTAATGAATGGCCACAGTCAGTGCGCAGCAGGCTCCACCAATCACTAGCTTACTTGTTAAAAGCAACATATTATTAAGACATGACAGTAATATGGGTGCAAAATGTACTAGCCCCATATAAACGTAAAATATACTCTCCTCCCTAGCTGTGGGCATATGCCATAGGCCTATATGCACATATGAACCTGCCGGTCTGTGTCCAATAGAAAGCTGCAGAGCATGGAGTTTTTTTTAAACAAGTACAAGGTTACATGCGCAAAAATAACAGATTTACAAGCTATCAACACCGTCGGATATACAGGATGTTAGCTAAGCTTGCAGATCTGTTCTTTTAAGCATGTGCCACCGCGCACACAGAGAGAGAGAGAGGAGAGAGAGAAAGCGAGGAGGCGAGAGACAGACAGACAGACAGACAGACAGAGGATGCGCGAACACCCTGTGATAAGTTCTGTCGGGACAGTCTGGAGGTTAAAGAGGTTATTAGCCTAATCGGCGATCACTCACGTACTCCAGCTAATAAATCCACGGGGCTTCTAAATGGAGACCCACTCCCCCACAATTTGCCACAGCACCCCTGCCTACAGTTCATGTTCATAGCCTTTTTACAAAATAATTCCCAATTTGGCATTGATTATATAGGCTACTACTTTCAGAGCGTTTGGTGTGTGTGTGACTGTGTGTGTGTGACTGTGTGTGTGTGTGTGTGTGTGTGTGTGTGTGTGTGTGTGTGTGTGTGTGTGTGTGTGTGTGTGTGTGTGTGTGCATTGCAACCCGGTCTCCACAGAAAATGGTGGTTTGTCTGTGCGTATGTGTGAGTGAGTGAGTGAGGGAGAGAGAGACGAGAGAGAAAGAAAGAGAGAGAGGGAGAGAGACAGACAGACAGACAGACAGACAGACGGACAGATGGACGGACGGATAAAACACAGTAGGCCTATGTAGATAGGCAGAACAACAAATAGCCTAGAAACGATAGAAGGGTCGGGGGAGGGGAAGGCTGGGTTAGGAGCGGAGAGAGGGCGAGATCATTTAGCGATCTACAACCGGGTTGCTCGCTACTGGAGGCTGGAGCGTTGGCACCATGAGTCTGTCGGGGGGAGCGTGTCGCTGAGAGACTTGTTTTTTCATTGTCGAAATACCGTGCTGCCTTGTCGCAATACCGTGCCGTCTTGTCGGACAGTTGTCGTGTCGAAACATTGCCGTCCCTTTTTTCGAAAAAGGGTGCCGTCGAAACAGCGGCGCCGAAATCTCGCGATCCCTAAGTCGAACTATCGGTGCGTCGAAATTGCGGGCCGTCGAACAAATGACACGTCGAAATAGCGACACGCTCCCTGAGTTCCTCTGCTGTACTGCATCTGTCACTTTATTATGGTTAAACTAAATAAAGAATCAATAATTATTAAATTAAGTGTAGATCAACACATGGTTTTACTCTATTGTGTTTCAGAGATGGTTCCATTGGTGAATCCATCAGACCAACCTATCACGTATGAGACCCAAACCGATATGCACTTGTCCCTCGGGTCAGGGTAGGGTAGGGTCTAATTGCCTCGGGTCCGTTTACCCACAAGGATCCGAGAGGACCCGGGATTTAAAAATATACTGTGTATTTACCCTTCAACTTTAAAATATATTGTTTTTATTGAGACATGCATTGTAATTACGCTCCCAAATCCATATTATCGTCTGTTCTCGCTTATTGAATGTGTCATTTTTGATAGTCCAAATGGTTTAGTATTTGTTTTCATAGCTCCTTCAGCTGCTGTGTTTCTATAATATTCATGCGAAGACGCGATTGCCCGCCCTCCCTAGACAGACACTAGGAAAATACTGTAGTTGCTAATCACCACTAGTCGGCGCCCAAGGCCCACTTATAGACTATAAGGTCCCCCTAAAAGTTTGGCTTGGGGGTCCCTGACTGGGGGGGACGGGGGGTCTTCTGGAAGTGAATGGAGGGGACGAAATTGGACCTGGAATGGGACGAAAACCCCTTGTCACCCCCGGCATTTTCGCGCCTGACTCCATGGCTATTGGCTAAGACAGAATTAATTTGCAAATCAAGACTGCTGACTATCATCACCTGGATCTCCATATATGGAGCAGACCTCTAAATCTGATTCCCAGATGATGCCCTGTTATTCCGCCCATATCTGGGAATATTCGGTACCGGCCGGTATAATCGGCCAGCCGGCCGGTAGTACCTCGGACGGCCGCTAGTAAATTCAGACGGCCGGTGCTATATTCGGCCGGCCGGTATATTCGGCCAGCCGGCCGGTCTATTCGGCCTATTAGGTCTATTAGCACCGGCCGGCTGAATTTACTAGCAGCCGTACGAGGTACTACTGGCCGGACTTTGGCACTCGCCCTTACTGGAATGTGTGCTGAACTAGAAAACTAGCGCTCCTTTCTCAATTCTACTTTTTTTTCAAATATACTATAACATATATATTAATTTGCTCTATGCCTTAAGCAACGATTTAATTAAATGTAATATTGATGAAGTGTTACCACACATAAGCTCCAGTAAGCTCCAGTCAACAGATTAAGTGCAGATCAACACATGGTTTTACTCTGATGTGTTACAGAGATGCCTCCATTGGTGAATCCAGCAGACCAACCTATGACGTTCTCAGGTAAGTCTTCTGTTTAATCGTCTCCACCAGCCGAAGGCATGGGGGAGAGAATGTGTTCGCCTTCGTCCGTCCGTCCGTCCGTCCGTCCGTCCGTCCGTGTGTCCGTCCGTCCGTCCATACAGTTTGTTACCAGCTAATCGCCGGCGTTGTTGGCCCGGTCACTGCCAAACTGAGCACACACACTCCCTGGATGCCAATTCAGAACCTCTGCCCCACATCTTTCACATGGGGCTGATCTAGCGCCACCATGAGGCTTGCAAAACATATTTCTGTACACTACTCTTAGAGATTTTGTCCACAAATCCTACAAATCGGTAGACAGTATCTCTACAGTCATGTGATCGACACGGATCTGTCCGATTTTCCATATTCCATCCTGATTGGCTTCAATTGGCTTCCAAAGTTTGCAGGATTGCTCCGTTTTGAACAAAATGCCTCAAATCACAAACGCAGAGTGCAATCACAGTGAAATTGGCCGTGCACATTCCCACTAGGCAGAGGAAGAAATGCCACTCCAAATTTCTCAAATCAGCCTCATGGTGGCGCTATAACAGGGCAATTTGTGTTTTTACCCCACCGATAAGTGGAAAACGTTGTATGCACACTCCCTAGAGACTAAGGATAAACCTTTGCCCTGCATTTTTTACTTTTGCCTTTTATAGCGCCACCAGGAGGACAACTTATGTAAAACACATTCTTTGCTATTACTCCATCAGATTTTCTCCAACAATCATGCAAATCAATACACAGTATCCCTATAGTCATGTGATCAAGTCCGATCCGTCTGATATTTCATATTCCATCCTAATTGGCTAATATTGGCTTCCAAAGTTTGCAGGATTGCTCAGTTTTTGAACAAAATGCCTCAAATCATCAACGCAGCTTGCGATTACCGTGAAATTTGCCACACATATTCCCACTACGTCAAGGAACAAATGCTACCCTTTTCACATTGGCCTGTTATAGCGCCACCAGAAGGTAGACTTTAGCAAAACACATTTTTGGAACACAATGCCTCAAATCATGCATGCAGCGCCTGACTGCCATGAAAGGTCTAAGATTGGCGAAGAACACATGCCACCCTTTTTACATTGGCCAATTATAGCACCACCAGGACGCCTGGCCTGGTGGAGACCTGTGCTCGTAAGAGCACTGCTTCTAGTTATGTGTCTGTATTCGGAGGTGATTCAGTTCTACTGGTTGTCTCCACCAGGCCGACCCATCCTGTTACCTTCTATTTGACCAACTATTATAGTTATAGGCTATTTGTTAACTCATTTAGTGCTCCTGAAATTAACAGATTAAAATGTCCAGCGTGCCTTCCGCAGGCTGCATCCACGACCGTTGTCTTATTTTGAAGGCCAGAAGTCCATAGCGTAAACACTTCCGGTTTGACGTCATCGCGTCATTCACAGGAAGCGGTCATCGTCAACATGTGGTTGTGTAATGGCGGATTGGTGCTTTTCAACATGTGTTATATAAGCGAGAATCTACTGCCATCCTCCCTTTAAAAGTGTTGTTTTGAGATAATGGACATTAAAGATGAGATTCCCCGTCTGCCTCAATGTTATGGGATTACTATTTTGTGCTTGTGGATCCGTGATGATGATGAATCAGCGAGGCCGATCGTGTCAGGACCTTCCGCGCACCAACAGGTAATAGAGTACCGCCGTTACAGTAATAGAGTACTTTTCACAAGTATACTCAGCTCAGCAGCATGTGCTACTCGAGTATTTTTCACGAGTATTCTCGGGATCGGCGCTAATTGAGTTAATAGGACCACGTGGTCAACGTTATGATGTCAATAACAGTAATTAAATTCACTGACTGTAAAACAATAATGCACAGTTAATGATGCAAATACAGTGAAACACTGACTACTGAGGATCTGCTGACCTGAACAAAAACTAGGTGATGGTACCAGACTGACTGCACTCTGTCCAGGGGCCAACTTGCACTGTGGCCCAATAGCCATTAGTGGCCATGTATGGAGCCACGGCACCCTTGACCATATATGGAGCCACGGCACCCGTGACCATATATGGCACCCGTGTCATCTGTTGTTATAACAACACACTTCAAATGATACATTCATACATTACTGATGCTGTCTTCTTTCTTTCTTTCTTTCTTTCTTTCTTTCTTTCTACATTCATCAGATCTCATAACAAATGATGAAGTAATTCGTATTGTGATGGTGGGGAAGACTGGAGCTGGAAAGGGTGCCAGTGGAAACACCATCCTGCAACACAAAACATTTACATCCAGGTTTACACCCAAATCAGTGACAGAGACCTGTAATGCAGCCAGTGCTGTAGTGGATGGTAGAAAGGTTTCTGTTATTGACACTCCAGACTTGTTTGACACTGGGGTCAGCAAAGATGAAACCATTAAAGAGGTCAGAAACTGTATAACTTTTGCTGCTCCTGGTCCCCATGTGTTCCTGGCTGTGATCAAACTGGGGAGATTCACAGAAGAGGAGAATAACATTGTGGCAAAGATTCGGAAAGCATTTGGACAATGTTCAGACAAATACACCATGATCCTCTTCACTCATGGTGACCTGCTTAAAGGTTCCAAAATTGAAGAATTTGTAAAAGGTTCTCCAGAACTACAAGAATTAATCAGCAAATATAGTGTTTTTTATCATGTCTTTGACAACAAAAGCAAGGATCCCTCTCAGGTCACTGAGCTGCTGGAGAAAATCAACCAGATGGTGGAGAAGAACGGTGGAAGCCACTACACCAACCAGATGTTCCAAGAAGAAGCAAGGAGACAAGGTGAGAGAAACATACTCTTTAATGGAGATGTCAATGAGGACTAACTGGTGGGAGATCAGAGTCATGTCATACAATTTGATTAATATTAGTCTGTTAACTATTTGATTTGATCCTACGATGCATCTTGATTCATCTACATTTTCTATATTACTGCACATGGATAGTTTTTGTATCCATCCAAATATACGAGGAGGCCATATACATATAATATGTATGAGGAGCCAAACGTCACAGATTACATACTGGAGGCAAATTACTCTAGAATGCTCTGTCCTGCCCCGCCCAGGGACCTTTAGATTGGAAGCCACTAGTCCCGCCCCCCACCAGCACTGACCAATCAGAAGTCACATTATTTCTAGGCTGAGAAGTGAAGTGAGACAATAATTATTCTGAGTGAATCAGTCTGGATTCTAGGCTAAGTAGACAGACAGTAAAATGTCAGTTTAAGCAAATGGACCCGTGAAGCCTTGTGGTACGATGGTATCTCTCAATGATAACGGCAGTGGCTCAGGGATAGAGTTACCGTCATTGGACAAGGAGGGTTCCTGAAGGGTTCCCAGTTTGAAGAGTCCTTGTAGTCAGGGACCCAGTCCCTGATAATGGCAGAGGACCTGTGATGTTCTGCCGTACTTTTTATTTCTGTTTTATCTATTAGTTTGGTCATTAAGGTCCACAGAATGAGAGGCCTGCTCTGCCGGAAACATCGCGAAAACATTTTATGGCCATTTGTATATTCACTGTCCCATCGACTTCACTATACAGGAAAATAATACAAAAGATAAATGTGCTTTAAGTAGCATATGAGGGGTCAAACTATGGGTTCTTCATGATTCTGAATCCATTGCAAGCATTTGTTTTGCATGAAAAACATTCCTTGGGCAAAGTTTTGGCCCCCCAAAATTGTAAAAAGTGATGAGTCATCAAAAAATCTACACTTTTCACAGTTTTGGTGGGCCGATATTTTGCCCTGGGAATGTTTTTTATGCAAAACAAATGCTTGCAATGGATTCAGAATCATGAAGAACCCCTAGTTTGACCCCTCATATGCTTCTTAAAGCACATTTAATTTATTTTTTTAATATTTCTCTTTTCCTGTATAGTGAGGTCGATGGGACTGTGAACCTTTTTTGCGATGTTTCCGGCAGAGCAGGCCTGTCATTCTGTGGACCTTAATGACCAAACTAATAGATAAAACAGAAATAAAAAGTATGGCAAGACATCACAGGTATCACCCCTATTCCTTGAGCTTTTGGGCTTGTGGGTCCCTGACTATTGAGCAAGACTCTGATCCACTAACTGCGCCTAGTGAGCAGGTTGGTGCCTTGCATGGTTTCCTCTGCCATTGGTGTATGAATGTGTGGGTGAATGTAATGAATTTGTATGTGAATGTAATGAATGGGTGTGTGTGTGTGTGTGTGTGTGTGTGTGTGTGTGTGTGTGTGTGTGTGTGTGTGTGTGTGTGTGTGTGTGTGTGGGTGAATGTAAAGAATGTGTGTGTATGGGTGAATATAATGAATGTGTGTGTGAATGGGTGAATGTAATGCACAATCTGTGTAAAGCGTCTTCGATTAAGGCGCTGTATAAATGCGCCATTGTCGTATCCTATGAAACCATATTCACCAAATATTACCATGAATTAGATATTGTGTACTATACTGTATCATTTCTACAGGCTCAACAAATGGTGTTTACAATCTGGAGTTGAGCTGATGTGGCATCTGCCTACATCAGGGTGTGATATTAACATTCCTTTTGTTAAGCTAGGAGCTGGGAGGCGAGTGACCCCTTGAAGTGTAGATACCTTTTGTTTAGACAGAAGACAATTTGCTCACCATATGCTAAATCTAATCTCAAGAGAGAATCAACATGTCTGGAGGTCTGATCCAATGGGATGGCAGAATGTGTCTCAGCTAACTCTGAAAATGTATAAGAAGGAAACTAAACGTTGTATTTGGGGTGCATTTCACGGTAGCCGGCAGGCTGTCCGGTGGTCTAGAAGGCTTAGGCCTATAGGCTTCATAACTTCATGCAATAAATCAACCTGGCTGGAAACTCTAACCATCTCAGAACATCTCTGCTCTGTCTGTATTCCTGCCTGCCTGCAATTGCATGCCTCTCTGCTTATCTTCCTCCAAGCAAACAAGGTTGAGCAATTAGTTAAACTCATAGTCATTAATATACCTCACCATTTACCATTCATAACAGACCTACCTTATAAGTTCATAACGTGTCACATTCGAATGCATTCTGAGCTTGTAGGTCTGTTGAATGTTAGTAAGATATGATATTTCCTAAATTTGTGTGCTACTGTAAGGTTGCCACAATGCCATCATTGTGTCGATCCATAATGCAACTCGTTATGAGCTTGTCGATTCAATATTTTAGAATAAGCATGAGGACTGCCTGCCGCTCCGCTCAGGGCAGCGTACCACATGTTTGAGGCCCGCATGCGCACGATCAAGATTTCATTCTTATGTATCCATAATCCACACAAGTATGTTTATTAATACCTTGTGGCAGTTTCTTTTTTTTATCCCACAACAAATATATACAGAGCATACAATTAGCCAGTAGCTATGCCCCTCCCGAAAAAGCTTATGTCCGATGCTAGCTTAGCAACCGGCAGCTTGCCAAGGCTGTTGCCAAGGCAAGCCTTGGCAAGTAGGAAGTTATTCTAAGCTAGCATTGGACAAAAGCTTTTTGGGAGGGGCATAGCTACTGGCTAATTGTCAATACTTTTACTTCTACTCCACTACACGGCCAATCAAGCTCACAACGGGTTGCATCGCGATTGGTTATTTTCAAACATTTTAGTACTTTTACTTTTGATACTTTAGGTATATTTTGATGCCAATACTTTTGTACTTTTACTTTGAACATTGCACCGCCCCAGCCCTAGCTATCACACTTTAAATCAGATGAAGATTTCTTTTCAAGGTTTCCATTACATACATAATGATACAACATAATTATTCTACGCACACACCCACATGGCCAGGCCATATTATACCCCCCCCCCCCCCCCCCCACACACACACACACACACACACGCGCGCACACGCACACACACACACACACACACACACACACACACACACACACACACACACACCACCCCCACCACTTTAAATGAGTGGTAATGGCTGACAACAAGTTCACAACGTGACATGTTGTGAGCTTGTAGACCGGATATTTTTATTTGTCGTACAAAGTGGTTAAAGCGATGATTTAATAAATTACTAATATCATATTATATTGATCATATCATATTTTCTCTTGTGTTTCAGAGCTGAAGACATTGATGGATTCATTGAACCCGACTGCAGCATCTTCAGGTGAGTTCTTTTTTTATTGAATTAACTGTTATTCAGACAGACTGAGAATGAACTTGAGACAAGCGTTCATCACGAGTCCTATGATTCCTAAAATACCTGACATAATGACTCTGGGCTGGTTTGGAATTTGACGCTTTACCTTGGAACTCAGGTCTGTCTATCATTATGTGGATGTGTGTGGCGTGCTGCACTGATGAGGAGAGAAACGCAATGAAGTGCTGTTTACACTAGAAAGATCTGGCTCAGTCATGCTAGTGTAGGATCAGATTACTGCAACATATTTATATTGTATTCATTTCACATGCGCTTTTCTGAAGGGGTGCCTGGGTCGAGTCTCTCGGAATCTCTGAAATAATCAGATTTTCAATTATGGTACGGATCCCATAACTGCTCGGCAATTAGACTAAATTGTAATGGATCTATCCGAGTTTTGTTACTTTTATTTTGCAACTAGATTTTGTTTTTACCCGGAACGGGTTGGAATCTCAGCAAATTCCACAGGTCCATTTCGGTTGGGGTTCATTTTTTGGGACCCGTGAAGAGCTCTAGTCCAAAGTGTTTTGGGGAAGGGAGAAGAGTCTGGGACGTGTGGAGCGTCGTCCAGGGTGTTTTAGGGAAGGGAGAAGAGTCTGGGACGCGTGGAGCGTCGTCAAGGGTGTTTTAGGGAAGGGAGAAGAGTCTGGGACGTGTGGAGCGTCGTCTAGGGTGTTTTAGGGAAGGGAGAAGAGTCTGGGACGCGTGGAGCGTCGTCCAGGGTGTTTTAGGGAAGGGAGAAGTGTCGTCCAACATATTTACACATAGTATATCCATCCATACTTAAGGTGCATACGGTTAAGGTACAGTATGTACATGACGTTAGACATGTTCATTAGTTCATGATATTTAGACATTTAGATGCAAAAATAATATCAGCTCATTTAATAATTCTTTCATGCGTTTTTGTTTTGTTATCTTATCACCACATGATGACCCAACAACGTCTTTCCTGAAACAGATGAAGAAAAGGGTGAGCTTTTCTGTCCTGACAGTTCAATACTAGAGGTAACATTTAATGCATTAAAGTACATAAATGAATCCCTAAAGGTAACCGGTGAGTAGGTTGTTTGCTGCTGCTACCTTTGGTTTACCAGGATGTACATCCTCTATATCTTGTTCCCAAACCCATAAATGTACCAGTTGTTACACTAGTATTAATGTGTGGATATAGAAATGCAGGAGCTTTATTTTCTGTGATGTATTTATCTCAACCACTCTTATTTTTCTCTTCCTAACAGCACATGCTGTGATGCAGCACAAGGAAAAGTTGATTCAACTGGTTCCACCTTCCTCAGTCATGCCTATGGTAGACCGTCTAGGAGTCCGTCCTGAGCTCAAAGCTGAGATCCAAGCTGCAGAGAGGAGTGAGGTCCAAATGAAGACCCTGTACACATCACTGCTAGAACCAGGAGGAACATCTGTTAGAACAGCCTTTTACCATGCTCTGAAACAACTCCTCTCTGATACACCTGGTAAGATCCACATTATTACTACATTTTTCTTATGCATTTATTTTTTCCAAACACCTATTACTTTAATTTAAGATTAAAAAAGAAAAAACACAATAACATCTTGTATCTTATACTACTACTGTAGATAATTCACCCTTTGTCAAGTACCACCCGTTGTCCTGCCCCTCTTCACACCCATTGGCTGCTGTGCCTTGGTGGGACACTATCCACTACCATTTTATTTCAGTTGCTTCGTATTGTTATTCTGTGTGTTCAATTCTAATTTCAAACTTGGTTTTCAGTAAAATGGAGCTGCTCAGTGGCAGTATAGTGACTCAGCATGTTTTTAAATGTTTTCATTTCTCCAAAGAATATGTTTTATGAAATTCAACATAAAAACAGCGAAACCAGGGTGGGACAAGGCAGATAGAGCCTGCTGATTGGTCAGTCACCAGCAGGCTGACAAAGGGTGAATTGGCGAGGCCGAGCATTGTTTTCTGTCAGGGGATGGCCAGCGCAGAAGCACTCAAATCAACTAGGTTTAGAATCCTACATAGACATAGGATAGGCTTCCTTTCCCACCTTGAATGGATTTAAAGTAACCTTTTGCACCCTTATTTTATTTTAGCTCCATGTCAAATGGTCAAATATTAGCAGCACATTTTAGCAGTTAATTCAATGGACTTTTTCTAACCCCAAAAGTCCATTGAGTTCAATAGACTTTTTCATGATGATGATGATGATGATGATGATGATGAACACCAACTTGATAAGATCCAGATGGACTATTTTTCTTTTCTATTGACATTTATTTATTTATTTAAAGCAGGTATCACTTTAATTAAAAGAAAAGGTAGTCTCATAGAGTGGACGTGTTTCCTCTTCAGCTTCTATCAGGTTCATTACTAGACACACCTGTAAGTTCCCCCATTAGAACAATACTCGTAAGACGCCTCAGGTCGCGCCATGTCTTGGCCATCTGGCCAGTGATGTATGTGGGACCAGTTACCCATATGTGGAGTCCCCTGGTACCCATATATGGAGATCCATGTACTGTACGTATATGGAGATATGCTTTGAGAGCCCAAACATCCTTACTCAGTTATTTATGTGAAAGCATGAGGTGTGACAGACAAATGGACATGAGCTGCAAGTTTTCATACTAAATAGCGACCTACAGGAACATTTGTACGCACATTCCCAGGCTCTGGGTCCAGGATTAAATAAAATGTTCCGCGTTTTCGTTGCACAACAGTCTTTGTTGCTAGTGTTACTGTCCAAACTACCATGAATATTGTGGATATACCCTTCTATTTAATCATTTTGGGAATTTTGATGTTGTCATCTGCCCATTTGTCGATTTGGTCAAAAGAAATTGGTTGAACAGAACTCATATTTTGGGACCATCGCTCCATTGTTCACAATGGTTTGTAATGCAGGCTGCTATCCCAGGAAGTCATGTGATCCAAGATGGCCGCAGTGTGAATATGGTCTATGCCAGAATGCCACAAGCATTGCTGGAGCTAGAGGTGAGAAAATGAACACTCCCAGTAGGCCAATGAAGAACCTCCATTCTAAAGTATTCTCATTGTCCATGAGGTCAGTTTTAGCTACCTGGCCTGGTGGAGACCTGTGCTCTGGGGTTTTATACTCAATTCATCCTATCTTGCAATCCCAAAGGCGCGCACACACACACACACACACACACACACACACACACACACACACACACACACAATGGCTTGGAGCAGCCGTGCATGAGAGTGTGCGTGTGAGCGTGCAGCATGTGTGAACACTAGAATGATGGAGGCGAAGCCACACAAATATATAGTACTAATAGTACTAATACATTTCTCTTTCTCTGTTTTGTTTGCCAGATCCTAATATCCAGCACCATGGATTTGCTTGTGACGGCTGTTGGATGTATCCTATCGTGGGGACCAGATATAAGTGTACCGTGTGTCCTGTCTATGACCTCTGCCCTGCCTGTCAGTCCACTGGGCTTCATAAGGAACACCCTCTGAGGTCCATCCAGCTCCCTGGGGTGCAATGCGATGGCTGTCCGATGTATCCTATCGTGGGGACCAGGTATTACTGTACAGTGTGTCCATATGACCTGTGCCCTGCCTGTCAGTCCAAGGGGCTTCATAAGGAACACCGTCTCAGGTCCATCCAGTCCAGACTCCAGGTTAGAATATAATCATTGCTGTTGACAGAAACCTCATAATTCCATAATTATGTAAATTCTTATGTTTCCCCCCACCACCCACCCCTCCTGTAAATGAATGTCCTACTTCACCATACTAGTATCACACAAAGGTAGCACAAATAGCCGATCTGCAAGCTCACAATGCACAGCGTTGCAACGCGTTGAGTTTGTAGTTCTACTAGTTTTGCTTTTGTGTTTGTTCGTGAAAGTCTGTCAGTGCATTTTATAGCCCTAGAATGTCTGTGATCTTTACAAATAGGGTATTATGTAATTTGTATCACAGCCATAGAACGGTCCCATAGCGTGGCGGTTAGCAGCTAATCTGCACGTTACTTGTATACTCACCCAATAATTAATTCCTCAGCCTGGGAGAAAGATATGGTCCTGTAGTGTCTTATCCCTGACTGCTGGACTAAATATATCAACAAATCACCCCACGTCAATCACAAACGCACCTGTCAATTGTGTGCCCCGTACGTTTTTGCTTCTCAAAGGAAGTTTTGATTTTTATTATTATTATTATTCCTGATAATGAATAGAGTTCTTGAGGCGCAAAACATACTGTAAAAGCTGCGCAACTTTGCACACATCACACAAGTGGTTGAAATAACGTATTTAAAAATTGGCAAAAAGGGTCGTGGCCTAATGGCTCAATTGCACAATTGCATTTTCTGCTTCATCTGACAACCTTTAAAACGACATTTTCACGGGTCGTACTTTAACAAACTCCTCCTAGAGGGATAATCGGATCAACCTCAAACTCGCTCAGAATACACAATGATGAAACGTTATCAAAAGCCTGAGTTTTCTTAAAATGGTGTGACCATAGCAAAGCGTCAAATTTGTTTTGCCAAACAGGAAGTGCCCCCTCTTCTGATTGGTCCATACTTGATTGTTCCTTTTTTGGCTATAGCTATTGGTTCAGAGAGCAGAAGAAGAGCAGATGAGCGACCATGAAGATGGGAGCGACTCTGAGAGGATAGAGATGGAGAACCTACTGACCCCACCTCAACCAGATGGAGACTCCAGACTCCAGACTCCAAGAGAAAGTAGGCCCACTCATCAATGACAACACATCTGCATCTGAACAGAAGGTGGGTTATTTAATTATAACTTTAATATGAAACTTTATGAAGATCTTTAACCAAGAACCAAAACGGTTATTTAACCCACGGTTTCCCAAACAGTGGGTTGGGAACCACGTGTGGGTCACGGACCAATTTCTATAGCCTAGGTCACGACTCAAGTTTTTTTTTTTTTATAAATATTTAGAAAAATGATTGTATACATTTTAAAACAAACAAACAGATCCATGAAATTCCATTATAAATAAAATGTTAAAATAACTTAGTGAAAATAGCCGATCTACAAACTCGCAGCGCGCCACTCATTCATTAGATTTTGTGTGTGTGTGTGTGTGTGTGTGTGTGTGTGTGTGTGTGTGTGTGTGTGTGTGTGTGTGTGTGTTTGTGAATGAATGAATGAATGAAACTAATGATAAAGATCTCTCTCTCTTTCTCTCTCTCTCTCTCTCTCTCTCTCTCTCTCTCTCTCTCTCTCTCTCTCTCTCTCTCCTCCTAGCAGTGATGTTTGAGTCTTCAGGGATCCTCACCACAGATATAAAGCTAGATACCTCATCAGGAACGTGCTGGCCATTGGGAAAAGCGGGACAACTCCCGAACGGCCGGTTCATTCCCGGCCGGTGCAGGCCGGCCATTAGGAAAAAAATACAAATAAAATGTGGGCCTTCGTTCCATTTTGGGGGCTGGGCCGCCAACAAAGTAAATCGTCACTGTCGGGCAGAAACCTTGTATCTCCAAGTTTCAAATGTGTAATTTTTTTTCGCAAAGCAAAGCCCTGCTTCATCATACAAGGCTGTTGCACAAAAGTAGTGAAAACAGCAGATCTACAAGCACACAACGCCTCGCGATGCGAGGCGTTGTGTGCTTGTAGATCTTGTAGATCTGCTGTTTTCACTAGTTTAAATCATTTTTTAAATGATAAATACAAAACAAACGGTTTTGGACATACAAGGTTTCCACCAACAACGACAAAATATAACTCATGTAATTGGCCCACTGGCTTGTCACTTGTCATGATCTGAAATGGCAAATCTTTGAGTAGCAGCAGCGCTATAGAGAGAGATCTCTCTCTATAGCACGCAATGCGGGCCTCTACAACTCTTTTTCCCGGGCTGAATCAGGGGTCCAGCACGTCCCTGTACCTCATCCTCCGCTGCAGTTCATTGGAGCGACGTGTAACAACTGGATGCCGGACGTCTGGGGGTGCCGGAAACCACGCTGCCACTCAAAATATTGACTGCCAATCACAGTGTGTCTTTTCCGGGACTTATCAGTTCAATTCAACAGAGCTTTATTGTCATGTTTCCATCCAGTTCTTCATGTTGCGCAGCTCAGCTGTTCTTAGAGGCTGCGTACGAAAAGACCCGTCCCCATCTGCCTCTGATTGGCCTAACACCTTCCGTGAAATGAGTTAAAAAGATAAAAGTTGTCAAAATGTGACCGTGTGGGTATCAGGATGGAATGACAATATTGATGATGTCATTAATCTACACTGTATTTAATGTACTGTTTGAGTCCTGATACTCTCTGCACCTTAATACCATGTAATATTGTACGACATGCTGATATTTATACCTTAATACCATGCACAACATGGTGGTATTTATTATCCTTGTGCCTCACAGGAGTAGTTCACCCTCAAAATGTTTTTTATATATATATATATATATATATATATATATATATATATATATATATATATATATATATATATATGTTGATACATTGTTGTTATTTTATTGATCTCTCTATCTCCCCATCCCTCTCTCCTACCTTTTCCCTTCTTTATGTAAATAAGTAAAACGATAGAGCTTACAGTTTTACACTGTAAACCTGTGATGTGACAACAGGCCAACAGCTGATTCTGATTTGTGTTACAATAATGTAGGCATGTCTATTAATTGTAATTGATTCAAAACCTGCTGTGTTTACACTGCTCTGGGAGCTTTTCTAAGGGTTAAACATCCAATAGAATGTATATTGATGATACACAAGTGTCCTTTTTAATATTAAAGTGTTTGTTTTTTTGTTTTGTTTTTCTTGCAACATAATTATCTGAAGGTGTTTGAAATATTATGTTTCTTTTTTTAAGGATTGTGATGGATAGGCAAACAATATTTGCATTGTGCTTCTGCCTAATCCTGTTTTTGGTCAGGATTTCAATTTTGTATGTTTTTGTAAAGTTTTTTATTCATTCATTCATTAATTCATTGTGTTTATTTCAGTAGGGAGGGTTTGTCAAGGTGCACAAGGTACAACCTGTGAACAGCATAATGATACTGCTCTGTTTACCACAAATGTTACCTTTTCCTTTCTTTATATGTTATACTATTGCTCTGTCCTGTATTACTGTGAGTTTAAATACAACTATTTTCTATGAGAGAAACGCACCCGTGCGTGCGTGCGTGCGTGCGTGCGTGGTAGGTAAAAGCAACATCTTCATTAGGAAAAAAAACTAAGATAGAAAAATGCATTAAGTGATAAAACAATAAAAACAAGGTCAGCTGGTAATTATAAGCAGGTGGTTTTTCAGGGCGGTTTTAAAGGTAGGGAGGGAGTATGTCCAGAGGGTGGGGGCAGCCACTATAACCTCGCGTCACCAGGTTTTCTCGGGGGAAAGCAGGCGGCCACAGAGAAGGCCCTGTCACCCCAGGTTGGGTGCTTGACCCTGGGACCTCGAGGAGGCCAGCTTCACTGGACCTGAGGGAACGAGTCAGGACATACGGCTCAAGGAGGTCGGAGAGGTTGTGCAGTACCTTGCAAGTGGTGAGGAGTATTTTGAAATAAATTAGTTGTTTAACCTTGATAATAATGCATATAGATTATCTGTTTATTTAAACAGATCCCAATTAGCTGACACCTTAATGTCAGCTAGTCTTCGTTGGGTCCAAGACATTAAAATACATTAACAAAAAAATAGAAAAAAAGAAAAAGAAATGTCTTGAGCGCAGCACTTTTCAGCTGTGAACAATGGAGGAAATGACCGCAAAATGCAGCATTTGCAGCTTAATTGGTCGTTTGGGCTTGATAGTTTCACACACATCAACGTGTAAATTAACAGCAGGTATGCCAATGTTAGGAATTACATCTCCTTTCAATATTAACGTTACGTTAGCAACTGCTGCTTTTCAGAAAGTTTACCTTCAGAGTTCAGAGTGAAAAAGCTCACAGTTGCTTCTCAACTGGTCGTTCGTAAATAAGCCACACTGAACGCACTCTAGCTACAACGTCACGCCCACTGCACTCACTACACTGAGCACACACCCGTTGCGGGTTTCTGAACGCACCCAGAGTTTCATACTAGGGAGAACATGACGGGACAGTTTACAGTTTAGGCATTTAGCAGACTCTTAATCCAAAGCGACTTACAATAAGCAGATAATACAGGACCAACCAAATACATGCCCTGCAGCCATAGAGTGTTCCCACTTCACCCTACACATGGTCAGACAACCAAATCACCCAATATGAGACATACTTGTTTTTTAAACTGAACTTATAAATTCAGATGTCTCAGTCATCTTTATCTTGATGCAAAGGAAACATGTTCCCTCTTTCACTTCTCTTTTCACCCAGGCTACGTACGAGGAACGCTGGAAACCACAAACTTCCTGTCTGCCTTAAAAACAACTGCTTGTCAGAATTCTACCTTTCAGCAGCTTTGAATGCAACAGAGATTCATTTTATTTAGTTTACAATTAAAGATTTAGGAAAATCCAATGTGTTGCATAAATCATATGCAACACATTCTTCTGTCACACAGACACAACTAAACATATCTGTGTTTGCTTCTTCTCTCCTCCTCACATACGGTCTCTGTCTCACTTACACTACAGACTGGTTTAACCAGTTTTCACATGCACACTCATGCTCCCACGTGAACTCACATGAACTGACACACACACACACACACACACACACACACACACACACACACACGCACACACACACACACACACACACGCACGCACGCTTTCTACTGTAGGCTGAGGAGAGAACACCCATCGAAATCACAGACAAGTATGTTTTTTTCCCCCTCCACACAGTGACGTCTACATATAGAACAGCAGCGTTTCAGATCGCCAGGCAGCAAGACAACACATGCTGGTGAACCACTATCACTGCTGGTGTGGGTTGGCAGTCAATATGTTCAAGGCCAGTGTTTCTCAATCTTTTTTGGCCCGTCAATCTTTTTTGGCTATAAGCTACATGTAATCATGCCATGGACCATTGGTGGGTTGAGATGAATCACTGCGAAGTCTGAGGTCAAGAAAGAGAAAAGGGAGTTAGATGTCAGGAAGGGAGAAGGTATCACCATTATTAGGAGATGTGTCAGTTTAATGACATGTGTTTACTCACTCATACATGTAACACATCACTATGGTATCAGTTAACATGAGTTTAATGTGTTTATTCATTACATGTGATGTAACACATCACTATAGTATCAGTTAACATGAGTTTAATGTGTTTATTCATTACATGTAACCCATCACTATAGTATCAGTTAACATGAGTTTAATGTGTTTATTCAAATCATTATATGTATCACTATAGTATCAGTTAACATGAGTTTAATGCGTTTATTCATTACCTGTAACACATCACTATAGTATCAGTTAACATGAGTTTAATGTCTTCATTCATTACATGTAACACATCACTATAGTATCAGTTAACATGAGTTTAATGTGGAAGGATGGATACAGTAAGAGGAATAGAGCAATATTCAAGGGCCTCCCCACCCTACCTTTAACTAATCTTAGCCCACATATCCCCACCCAACACAACAGTGGTCCCCAGGTTGATTCTTAGTCAGGATGGTGGTCCCTGCTTCACAATGAATCAGTTGAAACCCCCTGATAACAGGTTGATAATACTGTACATACAATGATGAGTTTGTTGCCATTCTTTAAGCTCGGTTACAACATGCTATCACTATGAGGGTGTGACGCCATGTGTTGTGACCTATAGTAAACTGCATGTCTATGTTGAGCTACGCTCTATTCACCTGACAATGTGGAAAACAGTCTTAAAAAGGACCGTTAACCACAGGAAGCAGCTGTACTGCAGAGCTCAGGCTCATTCTAACTTTAGAAAAGGTTCTGCGTAAACTACTCACTGCTTAAGCTTGAAATTATTCTAAACTACTCAGTGCTTAGTTGAAATGTTCATGTCTGTATCATGACTATTATTCTAAACTACTCACTGCTTAGCTTGAAAGTTACAATGGATGTTTATTCTATTCTTATTTAATGACTGCTGGATCATTAATGGTAAGCAAATCATTCCTTTTGTTACTTACAGAATTACTCTGAATAACACTGATTTTCTCTATATGAATAATAAGGGACTTAATACGATTACGACTATAACCATCCTGCAAATGTCCTTACTAAATAATTACCAGTAAGACTCCCTAATTGGGAGATAAGCGACCGTAGGTCGCTTATCTCCACAAATAGGGCAAAAATTTGTTTTTCCAAAATCTTCCTGATCCATGTTGATGACATGAGTGTAGACATGCTGTGTAGTGATTTTCGTGATTTTAGGGCCAAATCTGTAGGAGCAGTGTCCAAAAATGTGTTTTTAAAAATCGGCCTGAAGGTGGCGCTATATGGGACAGATTCATGTTGATGGGATGAGTGTAGACATACTGTGTAGCGATTTGCGTGATTTTAGAGCAAAAACTGTAGGAGCAGTGTCCAAAAATGTGTTTTAAAAATCGGCCTGAAGGTGGCGCTAGAAGAGGGCCATGTGAGAAATGAGGGGTGGGGTCTCCGCGTTGCCTTGGCGGACGAATAGGTACCGGCCCCGGCTCTCCCGGACGCTCCTAGCCGGAGTTACGGCATTTTATGTGAGCTGCAGTAGAGGGGGTCCTCCACTGGGGGCGCCACCACTTTTGCATCCGTTCTGGTGCACCAGGAGTGGGTGGTCCCCAGGAATTCCCCGTGAGCAGCCCCGTTGGGGCGGTCATTTGGTCATTTTTGCACATTTGGTCATTTTTTACACCTGGGGGTCCCCCAGGGACCTGGGGGTCCCTGAAGCTCCGGGCTTTGGCAGGTAAGGAGTGTGTGTGCAAAATTTGGCATGGATGGGGGCAACGGTTGTGGAGATATGAGCAGGGCAAAAGTGTGACGTGTGACGGACGGACGGACGGACGGACGGACGGACGGACGGACGGATGGACGGACGGACGGAGAGACAGACAGACAGCCGGTGGAGGTTTTGGTAGTAAATGCGACCTACGGTCGCAATAACAAGGGTCTAACTAAGCAATCTGCATAAAATACACTCTGGACTAGAAGTTTATTCAAGACGCTGCTTCCCATGTGTATAATAGTACACACAGACTCATTCCTTATCACACTGGTGTGACACACTGACGCTACAGCTTATGTAACCGTTGTGGAGGTGTGAACTCGGGTTGTTTTGCATCGATGCATGTCTGTGTGTGTGAGAGGCGTGACGACACTGCCAAAAAATAAGATACTGGACGGCGTGAGCCTGTGTGACCGGCAGGGCCAGACACAACCAGTAGTACTAGAGTGGCATGAAGACATGTCAGGACACAACCAGTAGTACTAGAGTGGCATGAATACATGTCACAACCAGTAGTACTAGAGTGGCATGAAGAGATGTCACAACCAGTAGTACTAGAGTGGCATGAAGAAATGTCACAACCAGTAGTACTAGAGTGGCATGAAGACATGTCACAACCATTAGTAGTAGAGTGGCATGAAGACATGTCACAACCAGTAGTACTAGCGTGGCATGAAGACATGTCACAGCCAGTAGTACTAGAGTGGCATGAAGACATGTCACAGCCAGTAGTACTAGAGTGGCATGAAGACATGTCACAGCCAGTAGTACTAGGGTGGCATGAAGATATGCCACAACCAGTAGTACTAGACATGTCACAACCAGTAGTACTAGGGTGGCATGAAGAGATGTCAGGTGGGCGACCCTCAGGCCGTACATGTTTTGAAGGTCTCGCTCTCTTTCTAATGTATTTCCTACTGGCGGAGGCTGTGACAGCGTAAGTGTGTAGCCTAGGTAAACTTTCTTATTTCTTATTTTCTGTGAAAGCAATCGCTTACACAGAAAGCTAATAGAGGGGTTTCCACAGCTCATTGTCCCCAGCCCTGTGTTGTGTTCTGAACACTTCTCTGCTCTCTCTTCATCCTCTGAGTTCATGCATTCACTGCTGGTTTAAACAAAGTGAAATAAACACAGTCATACCTTAGAACGCTATATTATTTGTTCTGATCCATACAGGACTGGTTGGTTTATGCATTAGACTGAGTGATTTTTCACTAGCAGTGAGACGCTGCTTCATTGTTCTGTGAGTGCATTTTGTGAGCAGTCGGCCCGTCACAGTCCCTCCAAAATACTGCCCAGTGCCCACAGTGCCCAGACTGCCCACCCAATCAAAATGAATAAATGTTACAGATATTTTTGTATTGGCAAATATATATGCCAATATGAAAATAAAATAAAACATATTTTTCCCCAATTTTGGTTGGGTGAGCAGGATCCCCTCCCTGGTGACAGGACCAATGCAACACTAACAGCTAGGGGTGCAGGAAAAAATCGATTCGAATTCGAATCGTGTTTCTAACATGGCAAGATTCAGAATCGATTCTCATTTTCCAAAAATCTATTTTTTTATTAGATAATATTTATTAGATTTTTTATTTAAAAAAAAAAGATTATTACGATAATTTATTAGATATTATGTTGTGTTTGTATGAGTTAAAAGAATGTGTGCAAGCATGAATAAATCAGACATGTCTTGGATTTACCTTTGTGTGTTTACATTATTGCAATAAGTTGATAAAACCTTTAAAATTATAAAAGCTACGTAAATGTACTCTGCCTTCATGCCAAGCATCTATGGCAAAGGGCCATACAAATATGAGTTATTAAAAAAGAATTGGTCGAGTCAAGTGGCTCAAATTGCCCCAGATCCAAGTCAAGTCTAATACTGTCAGTTTAATGCTGCTAATAAAAAAAATGCAAACATAGATTACGTCAATAATTTAGAGGAAAACTAACAAAAAGTGTCAGACAATTATGCAACAATGATTCACAGAACTTTTAAAATGCACTTCAAGTCAAGTTTCACATGCTATATGTTGCACATTTCAGTTCTCTCAGTTCACTGTTTTCGGGTAAAAAGTGAAATGGTGCTAAAAAAATAAAAATAACGACCGCTCGTTGAAAATGCGCATTTGACCCAGATTTGATCACAGGCAATCAACAGCACAAAATGAATGGCAGCTGTTACAAGCCTTCTCTCTGTTGTGCACATGTGTCAATTGTTTTATCTGTAACCTAGATGTCAAATAACCTGTTCTCAACCTGTGAGAACTTCTCTCCTTTTTTGTGATGTCCACGTTGACTTTTACACTAGCAGCAGTAGGCTACTCACTGTATGTTACTTTAATTTGGAAATGTGTTTTTGGGATGAAGTGCAGCTGGGAATGCATCATATTAGCCTATTCATTATTGTTCATTGCTGCTGCCGCCCGCACCCGCTTTGAACCCTAAAAAAAAATCCTAATTATTTACAGTAAAAAAAGAAAGAAAGAAAATAAAATTCGCAATGCCCACCCAAGTTTAGGTTTTAGGCATAATTTTACTGTTGTAAATATCATGTTGTAGGGGAGGGTCAATCTTTTTTATTTTAAGGCTTGGGGAGGGTCATTGATTTTTCCCCCAATTGAGAGGGAGGGTCATGGCATTTTATAAAGGGGCTTATACATTTTCTCCAGTAACACCCCTCAATAAAAAACGACCCCTCCCTAAGGAAGGGAAACCACGTGACCGCCGGGAACGGCCATGACGCTCCCTGATGCTCTCCATGGGTGCCAGAACTCGCACCGAAAGTGCAATGAAATACGTGTGAAATACATGCCGTATAATTTCAGTTCCTTTTTTTTCCTTTTCTCAGTTTTTTTCTGGAAACTTTCGGGTCAGATGATTGGTGGCAGACAACCACAAATCATTGTTTTTGCTAAAGGGACAGATAAATAGATAAAATATTGCCGACAGCGGTTTCAATTCCTTCTTTCTTTGTTTCGGCAGGAGAAATTCTTCATTGTAGCCTACTTGTAGCCTATTTGGGGAATTCCACCTCAAATAACCAATCACTATTTTGGTTCTCATATAACTGTTTAAATTAATATCAGATATCTAAATATAGGGATGGGTATCGTTCACCTTTGAATCGATACAATACCTTTTTCGATACCTGGGAATCGATACGATACCCTTTTCGATACCATTTTCGATACTTTTTAGTTATTATTATTATAATTATTATTTGCCTTTTTCTATGGGCTATTTTAGACACCAAAATAGGTTATTAAGCCAGTTATTCAGGCATTTGCATGTCAAGTAGGCCTAGTAGTAGTAGTAGTAGAGTAGTTGATGTGACTACTATTACTGTTGTGGCTGCTATTGTATAATTCTATTGTTTGTCTACAATAGAATATACACATAATAATAAACATTATAGGCTATTGTCGGCTAATTTCCACAGTAACGAGTGTAGCCTACTAAAGCAGTCATTAAACTCTCAGTAGCCCAACTCTTACAGATGCGACCGGCCAGGGGTGTGTTCAAGAGTATCGAAACGAGGTATCGTATATTACAGTCTGAGGTTCACACAAAAGTCAGAGTAAACCTTTAAATGACATGTAGGCCTAACGTAAGATTTTTAGGGGACTTCCGCCTCCTATAACCTGGCCCAGTTAGTTACCAATAATTACCACCTTGGTTGTTATATTCCCATGTGTAACGCCCAGGATTCAAACGCGGGTTTCCCATGTATCTTAACCATCAGACCAAAGGGATATCCCTTTGTACCAGGGGAGAATCCGGGAGATACTAGACTTTTGAGGCCATCAGGCTGAGTCACTCTGCTACACGTGTTCAAAAGCTCAAGACCCAGGGCTTAATTAATTGCCGGAGCTTGGCTCCGCCACCTGCTTCTTGCGCTCCGGTACCTGAAAGTGCGCTCTGCCACCTGCTTCTTGCGCTCCGGTACATCAAATGCGTCTACAGTCTATATAATGTTAAGTGGCGTGCCATGCCGTCGCACGAGGGCCTGGGTATGGGGCAGTGTAAATACTTTATTCTGAAGGTAAAACCGGAAAAGGTAGTTGGTGTTGCTGCTGGTTATAACTTGTCGCATAGGCACAGCATTATGTCATCACCTCATGACCTCACCGGGGGGCTCTCTCCATTCCGACATGTCGCCACTCCGACAGTGACTTCTTATTGTCGGAGTGGCAAGAGGTTAAGGTTAGGGTAAGAGATAGCTGGAGTAGATCCTGATATATGAATTGAATTGAATTGCTTTGAATCGAGAATCGTTTTGAATCGAGAATCGTTTTTAAATCGGAAAATAATCGTTTCTGAATTCGAATCGTTTGATTTGAAAGAATCGGAAAATAAAATGTGAATCGTGACCCCAAGAATCGATTCTGAATCGAATCGTGGGATACCCAAAGATACCTACTAACAGCCCCCACATGCCTTTCTGTTACTAAAGCAGATTTGAGAAGATTCATTCATTCACCATTATTCAGGTCCAGTATTATGCAGGCTGGCTGTAATTGATTTGATAGGCAATTAAATGTCACTGCATGTCAAATATTTTGTCCCATGCAGTCTGCATTTTTACATTTTGGAAACACATGTAAGCCTATTTAACATTTAGCAGTCACAATGTTCTGTAACTCTCTGACTGCAGAGTGAGCAGCACAACCGCAGAAGGGGGATTTTTTTCTACTCCATAGAATCAGTGCTAGTGATGGCATGGTTGGCTACAGCTGAGTCCAGCATGTGCTGTGGGAAACCCCCCCCCCCCCCCCCCCCCCCCCATTAGGGATTCAGGCAGGGATCCCCCAGCTGATGATGACGTCGCATTGGTAGAGTTGGTGACGTCAGGATTGTCCACAGCTGTGTCCAGCAGCAGCAGGATGGACAGCGAGGAGAGAGATGGAGGCTGGTGGAGGAACTCTGAGGCTGCACTCAGACTGGAACGCACTAAAGTTGTGTGAGAGTTGTGTGGGGGAGGCGGGGGGCAGAGACAGCACATAGCCCCATATAGAACCTCACCCGTCGCTGCATACTGTTGTGCTCCGAGATGAGGTCCTAGAAACATGGCCGCTGGAATCGTGCGACAGCCTCCACATCACAGTTGGAAAACACACAAAACTAAATTTTGTACAAAAAGTAACGGCAGTTCCGAGCTCCCAGACTGTGAAAACCTCACCTCGGTACATAAAACATGAACCGCGGCATGAAACAACCCCTTAAAATCGCTAGTTTTGTCAGCCGGTAATGTTTACAAGCCTGGAAGTTGCAGCCGGAATGGTAGCATTAGCACCTACTCTGGTCGAACGATAGCCCCAACCGTCGCTGCATTCGAACAGACATTCGACCAGAGGGGCGCTAATGCTGCCATTCCGGCTGCAACTTCCAGGCTTGTAAACATTACCGTCTGACAAAACTAGCGATTTTAAGGGGTTGTTTCATGCCGCGGTTCATGTTTTATGTGCCCGAATGCTTTCTTGAGGTGTTTATCCTTTTAGTTGACCTTGTACCATTCAACTGTACTGTCATGAAAAAACTGTACCCTTTCCTATGTGAACTGACAATAAAGTCTTCAATGAATCAATCTATCAATCTGTCAGGCGAGGACCAGGGGAGAGACCACAACCTACTCCTATAGGACAGACCAGAGTGGAAGTGGAACAGCAGGGGTCCATCTGATCTGGTTCCAGTTTATCCTCTGGGGGTCCTCCATGAGGTCATCCTGGGGGTCCTCCATGTCTCCTCCTCAGTGTGAAGCTGCTCAGAGCTCAGTTCAGAATGGATTCCTCTGGGGTAAGTGGAGTCCTAGAAATACAACCTCTGTCATCTTACATATAGGCTATAACACTCTGTGGAATATTCCTTAATACACAGCCATAGATGGGTCCTATCCGCAGTCGGTTAGCAGACTGATCTCTGCGGAAATAAAGTGCTCCACATGTGTTCTCACCCAATAATCAATGCCTCATACTTGGAGTCAGATAATTGTCCTCTATAGTTTCATATCCCCTTGAAAGTTCTGGCAGAAAATATGCATTTATTTATGCACATTTTCTTCATTTTCTGCCAGAAACTGTTTATTAATTTATCTGACTATCATGCATCATTACTATGTCTAAGTAGAAGCCTTTAACATAATGAATAATAGATGATGATGGTGAGAGAGTGTAGAAACAACTGTATTAAACAGCAGTGGTGAGTGAGGTCTAAGTTAATCTTGTGATCATGATGTCTGTTGTGTGTTTTAATAGCTGGGTTTATACTCTGACAGGGGTCTTCAACGTTTTCAGGCCAAGGACCCCTTTGCTGAGAGAGATGAAGCAGGGATCCCCAATATATATATTGTATACAGTTTACAGTTTAGGCATTTAGCAGACGCTCTTAGTCCAGAGCGACTTACAATAAGCAAGGTGATACAACATTTTATACAATTGTGTTGCAGATTAAAAATGTCTAAATGACAGCTTAGACTTGTTTGACAGCACTGTCAGTGTATGTTGGATTAATGTGTATTTTCAGACATTTAACCACTTGAACTGTCAATACTTTCTACACCAAACCTCCTAGAAATAGACGATCTACAAGCTCACAACAACACCTCGCGCAACGCCTCGCTTGTAGATTTTTGGCTAATATTCTAATCAGAATAGAGATGCTAGTGTTCAAGAGGTTAATGTAAAAAAACATGATCCTATCACACAAAGATTTGGCGGCCCCTCCTGTAGTAACTCTGAGGACCCCCTAGGCGTCCCGGACCCCTGTTGAAGACCCCTGCTCAATGAGTTGTTTATGGTCAGGTTTAGGTGTGGTTAGAATGAACACCACAGTGAACTGCAGAATGGTGTACTTATGATGACAATGGATGAGTTTGAATACCGTGAAAGGATAACATTTATGTATTGATTGATTGATTTATTGATTCATTGATGCATTGTTTTTGACGCTTTAAATTAAGGATGGGCGACATGATAAATATCGTTGAGACGATACTATGTCTCCACGATATGCCTTTTCAGAGATAACCTATATATTGTGATACAATGAGGGAGCCTTATAAAAAGTCCTGTTGAATTGTTAATACAGAGATTCATTGCAGAATTCGTTTAAAAACCTGCATTTTAGTCTAAATCAGTAGTTCTCAAACTTTACAATGTCAAGGTCTCCCCTTAACTCTGACAGTTTACAAGTGAAACCAAATGGACCCGTAAGGGTTACATACTTGTATGGGTCAATTTAGACCTCCAAAGGAACCTAGAGAGTCCCTGGACCCCACTTTGAGGACCACTGGTCTAAATGGTCTGTTACTCCTTTTTCTTTTAGTTTGTGTTACCTTGTAGGTGGTTGTACTGTTAAGTAACTTGAAAAATAACCATAAAAACCAACGTAAAAAAGAATCGCGTTAAGATCGTGCATCGTGATACAGCTTGGAAAGATATTGTGATATTGTATTTTTTCTTATCGCCCAGCCCTACTTTAAATGGTCTGAATAGTTACCCTACATGACACATGTTTACTCAGACTACAATGGTGAATAGTTGCATTTATAAAACACATAACATGTTTTGTTGAGGCTGAGAGCTCCAAGAAGCCAAAAAATAGCCGATCTACAAGCTCACAACACGTTACGATTTATTTTGTCACAATCACAGGGGTTAAAGTTGTCAGTCCTGGGGACTGATTTCAGTCTTGAGGATGCCATAGGGGCTGTTTATGAGATCAGTGCAGATCTGCCTAAATAATTAATACATAAGGTGGAGGTGTAGCGATGAATGACAGTCATCAAAACGCTAGTCAAGTGATCTCCAAACTAAAACGCAGTTTTTGATTTGGCCAGACTGGCATAGAATACAACTGAACTTCAGAAGATACGTCTATAAAATGAAGCATGGATTGCCACACACACATTCAGTGAAGGCAGTTCAGAACTTCAGGGAAACACCTCAAATATCGTTGTGTGCTGCGCGCGCCATGTTTTAAAGATCACATATTGTCTAAAAATATTTTTCAGTCTTGGGATGTTTTATTTATTTTTGCTTTAACCCCTGCAATCATCATGATATGATATTGTCATATCATCCCATCCCTGGTCATAACTAACCCTATAGTTGTGTCAGATTGTCCTCTTGTCAGTGGAACCACTGGTGTACCTGTCTGTATGTTCACAACTGAACATGATGGAAGTCTGTTTATTGTATTTTTATTAATTTTGAATTATTACATTGTTTTTATTGTGTTTTTATTACAACTCAACGTGACGTCCTTCTGCACGACGTCTCTCTTCATCCAATCAACAATCACTAAGGTATGTTGGCATTGAGATCTGAAATAAAATAAACAGGCATTAACTTGGACAGCTAGGTGTACAACATCTGTAATTACTAGGACGATATATGTAGTTATAGGATGATATCTGTAGTTATAGGATGATATCTGTAGTTATAGGATAAGATCTGTAGTTATAGGACAACGGCTGACGTGGTCTCCACTTGATCAGGTCTGGTCATAAACTTGAACACCATAATGAGTGCAGGACTGAATGCATCTAAACCTCCTCCTTTAGGAAGCACAAACTTATGGGACACACCCACACCAGTCTCAAAGCACCTATGAGTTGTGTGCCCTGTATGTAAGTCCTAGGAATTAATTATTGGGTGAGTGCACAGCACACTCACCGTTGCCGCGGGGAATCAGTCTGCTAACTGTACGCGTACAGTCCTATTCGGGGGCGGTATAGCTGAATGGTTAGGGAGCCCGCCTGGGGAACCAGAGCCCATGGTTGTCCTAGGTTCCATTCTATAGCTGAATGGTTAGGGAGCCCGCCTGGGGAACCAGAGCCCCTGGTTGTCCCAGGTTCCATTCCAGGCCAGGGTAGCAATGTGGATGTGTGTCCCTGAGCAAGACTCTTAACCCCTAATTGCTCACACGCTCCTTGTGGGCAGCAAATCAGCTGGGTTGGGCTGAAAATACAGGATTTCAGTCTTTCACTGCTATAGAGTCATGTTGTGTATTATTATTATTATTATTATTATTATTATTATTATTACCCATAATATTATTAGTGTCCATATCTTGTTATAAAACAGAAAATAAGGTTTTATTCTCATAGTTTATACATGCCTCAGACATATTATTGTTGTGCAGTGGATCTGTAGCTATCTTATGTTGACAGTAACGAAAAAACATTACATTGATGAACCTGGGACATAACTTCAGTGATGTAACGTGAACTCATCAGGGTTTCGGGTCTCGCAGCATCATACCCCTCATCCAGGTCCACTCCTGCTCTCACCAGGTCCTCTCCTGCTCTCACCAGGTCCTCTCCTGCTCTCAGGTCCTCTCCTACGTCTCACCAGGTCCTCTCCTGCTCTCACCAGGTCCTCTCCTGCTCTCACCAGGTCCTCTCCTACGTCTCACCAGGTCCTCTCCTGCTCTCACCAGGTCCAGGACCAGTGTGTTGCACCAGACTCCCAGTACCAGACACTTCATTCAGGAGCGGTGGATTCCTGAGCCACAATGGTAATGACAGTAATTGTTATTATATTTCAGGTACGTATAATATATGACTCAGACAAACATATTATGTTGACAGTAACAGTAACAGTTATATTTCAGGTACTTCTATGACTCAGAGGAGTTTTGTCCAGATGTTTGTACCAATATGGTGGTGATGTTTAAGAAAGTCTCTCTGTTTAACTTACCACCAGTAAGACTCCCTAATCGGGAGATAAGCGACCGTAGGTTGCTTATATCCACAAATAGGGCAAAAATGTGTTTTGCCCAAATCTTCCTGATCCATGTTGATGACATGAGTGTAGACATGCTGTGTAGTGATATTCGTGATTTTAGGGCAAAAACTGTAGGAGCAGTGTCCAAAGATGTGTTTTAAAAATCGGCCTGAAGGTGGCGCTAGAATAGGGCCATGTGAGAAATGAGGGGTGGGGTCTCCGCGTTGCCTTGGCGGACGAATAGGTACCGGCCCCGGCTCTCCCGGACGCTCCTAGCCCGAGGTACGGCATTTTATGTGCGCTGCAGTGGCAGGGGGTCCTCCACTGGGGGCGCCACCACTTTTGCATCCGTTCTGGAGCACCAGGAGTTGGTGGTCCCCGGGAATTCCCCGTGAGCAGCCCCGTTGGGGTGGTCATTTGGTCATTTTTGCACATTTGGTCATTTTTTAAATCTGGGGGTGGGGGTCCTTGGAGGTTGTAGTTTGGCAGGCAAGGAGTGTGTGTGTAAAATCTGGCATGGATCGGGTCAACGGGTGCGGAGATATAAGCAGGGAAAAAGTGTGACGTGTGAGCACATTTGGTCATTTTTTACATCTGGGGGTCCCCCAGGGACCTGGGGGTCCCTGGGGCTCCGGGGGTCCTTGGAGGTTGTAGTTTGGCAGTCAAGGAGTGTGTGTGCAAAATTTGGCATGGATGGAGGCAACGGTTGTGGAGATATGAGCAGGGCAAAAGTGTGACTCACTGACTCACTCACTCACTCACTGACAGACAGACAGCCCGGGGAGGTTTTGGTAGTAAATGCGACCTACGGTCGCAATTATTACCATTATATGGTTTTATACTGCCATCTACTGACCAAACACATTAATAAACAACACTTCAGTTTACCATAATTCCACATAAGTGAGTCAATATACGGTTTAAGCCCCAAAAGAATTATACAAAAGGTTTTTCAATGGATTCTGGTGTGCTAAATAACATACTCAAAATCTACCTCCCAGAAAGCCGCCATTTTCAAGATGGCGTCCGAGTTGACAGCGGGGAGCTTAAAATGGCTATATCTTGAATGGAAAAGATTTTGCTAATATTTTGTCAACTGATACTAAAAATAGAGGAAAATATTCCTTTCAGAAAGGCTTCATGTTCAAGATGGCGCGTGACTGGCGTCCACGATGGCTGCAGGAGCTTTAAATGCCTATAAACTGGGATTTAATATGTAAAAAATCATAACAATTATGCACTTGGTGACACGTTTTTGACTTTTGGCATGGTGTTGGGTATGGACATAAGGTTTTCAAAAACCATCTGCAACAAGTTGGGCTTGCCCCCTAGTGGTCTGTTTGAAATTAATCCATTATTAAATAGGTCTATACATGGTTGAAACCCCAAATAATTGATGGAAGTGGAATGGATTCTGTTACTATTACGTATGCTAAATAACATCCTAAAAGCTTAGGAGAAACAAACCACTGAAAAGGCATAATCTTCACGATGGCGTCCATGGGAGCTTAAAATGCATATAAACTGGGAGGGAATTTGTGCCATCTTGAAAAGTATGCAATTCCAGTAGTTTTTTTTTCTTCTCCTAAGCTTTTAGTATGTTATTTAGTATACCCAATAGTAAGAGAATCCATTGAAAATTCTCTTCCATCAATTATTTGGGGTTTCATATACTGACCTATTGGATTCATTGCAAACAGACCACTAGGGGGTGAGCCCAACTTGTTTGCTATGTTTTTGAAGACCTTATGCCCACACCTAACACCATGCCAACATTCTAAAATAGTCACCAAGTGCATAATTGTTATGATTTTTTATTATAAATCCCAGATTATAAGCATTTTAAGCTCCCAGCGGCCATCATGGACGCGCCATCTTGAAAATGAAGCCTTTCTGGAAGATGTATTTTCCTAAATCTTTAGTACGTCCAGAGGTACCAGAATCAGTTGAAAAAGCATTTGAAACTTTTTTTTTAATTTTTTTTATTCGAGATATAGCCATTTTAAGCTCCCCGCAACCATCTGGGACACAAGAAAGTAATTCTTTATGGAGAATAACATTGAGTCATCTTAAATCGTCTCATATAGGCATTGTGCTCCAAAAATAAACAAACAGTCTTTGCGATATTGTCGAGGAGGTGGCTCTGTATGGTTCATGATAGTCAGTCACTCATGATAAAGCCTGTTTCTAGCGAAAATGTAACTAATTCGGCAACAGTAACATTAGCGGTTTCTCACCATCCGTTGATTCTTCATATCCATATGAGTCAAACCTCTGAGATAATGTGTTTATAATTGGAACACAGTTCTTATATGACGCGATATGAAAAAGGTCTATGGTAATTCAGAATGGGAGAAGAAAACCGTGAACCAGGTATGATATGTAAATTACGTCACACTTCACTACTCTATTGATGATATCCTGCATAGTACTGTGTTCTATCTGTCTGTCATTCAGTGTTATGAGATATACAGTAAAAAATCAAACCCAATGTGAAGTGAGCGGTGGTCGTGCTTCCATAACGTCTTCAGACTAGGATATAGGTCTAGGATGTAAGTGGTGATGTAATACAGGCTACACACACACACACACACACACACACATTGCTATGGCAAAACGCTGAGGAAAAAGTGGCTACAGATAGGTCTAGGATGTAATTGGTGATGTAATACAGGCTACACACACACATACACACACATTGCTATGGCAAAACGCTGAGGAAACAGTGGCTACAGATCTAGGAACAGGTCTAGGATGTAATTGGTGTTGTAATACAGGCTACACACACACACACACACACACACACACACACACACACACACACACACACACACACACACACACACGTTGCTATGGCAAAACGCTGAGGAAAACACATTGCTATGGCAAAACGCTGAGGACAAGTGGCTACAGACACACGCACACAGCCACTCTATGGAGCGGTTTACCACCGCTCAAAAAGGTTTCCTATGTTGAAAAAAAAAGCCTGGGGTCGACGGGTGTTTCGGGTCTCACAACATCATACACCAGGGGTTAGCAACCTTTTTGAAAATAAAGTGCCATGTTTTTATTTTCTAGAGTGTCAGTGTGCCAACATACATTTTAATTACAAATATTTTGACATATTTTGATTGGCAGGACATAACGATCATGAGACCCAGAACAATAATCCACCTATCTCCCCGACTCCCTCCCCAGAGTTCAGAGTTTTAATGAATGTAGAATTTTGTGCAAGATATAATTTGCTATAAATGAGCTAACTTCATTTAATTGACCATGTTTAAAAAAGATTTGTTTTTAAAATAAAAATCCTCTCTCACACTGCCAGTGTGCCAGTGATCACCCTCCCCTGTGCCAATGTTGGCACCCGTGCCTAAGGTTGCCTACCTATGTCATACACCCTCGCCCAGGTGGAGTGCATCTCTCCACTCCGACATGTCTCCTTTCCGACATGTCTCCATTCCGACACTAACCCTACCTCTAACCCTAACCCTAAACCTTAGGCCCATGGGAGTGTCGCCACTCCGACAATAAGAAGTCAATTTCGGAGTGGCGACATGTCGGAATGGAGAGAGCCTCCCGCCCAGGTGACCCAGCCGGGGTTGATCAAGTCCAGACTTACGTCCCAGTAGTTATCCACGATCTGTCCTATTAGGGAAAGACTGGGTCACTCAATGCGCTGCACCGGAACTACTCTGCTGGGATTGGGGGCAGCGCCACTCTGGCACGTGGAAGAACCAGGCTCTATGGGTTGAGTCCTGGCCGGGCTCCTCCAGGTCCAGCTCACCAGGTCCTCTCCTGCTCTCACCAGGTCCTCTCTGCTCTCACCAGGTCCTCTCCTGCTCTCACCAGGTCCTCTCCTGCTCTCACCAGGTCCAGGCCCTGTGCGCTGCACCAGACTCCCGATCCAAACATTCCATTCAGCTGCTGCAAGTGGTTGGGCCGCAAGGGTCGGACGGTGGTAGTTGAAAAAACACCACAAGGATGCAACTGTGACATACAGTTGTGCTCGAAATTATTCAACACCCTCTGGCAAATTTGTTCATTAGTGTAACCACTGTTCCTTTGACTTGTCAACTATGCTCCAAACTGTTCTTTTTGGAACATTCAGTGTCTTTGCAATTGCTTTATATCCTTTTCCTTTTTTTTTTACAAAGCAATAATCTCTTCTCTGGACTTTTCTGACCATTCCTTAAACTTAGCCATGTTTCTAACTAAAAGTCAACAAACTTCTAGTCAAGCCATATTGCACATCTGATGCAACTATTTAAGCCCTTGATTAGTCGATTGCAGTTGATTAGAGATGTTTTCAGGTGTAATTAAATTAATAGTTGAATAATTGAAAGTGAAAGTGGCGTTGAAAGTGGCATTTAGCATATAATTTGGAAAAACACAACAAATGTTACTTTTGAGCTATTTACATTGTTCTTGTATGATTTATTTATTTATTTCAGATCAGCCAATAAACCAGATTTGCAGGGGGGGGGGGGGGGTCACGCAACATCATACACCCTCGGCCTCGCCCAGGTGACCCAGCCAGGGTTGATCAAGTCCTGTATGTAAATAAGTCCCGCATGTAAATAAGCCGAAAGGCTTCTTGGATCTCCTTTTAGTTGACCTTGTTTGTACCAGTGAACTACACTATCATGAAACTGTACCTTTTCCTATGCATCCCTGTCTTCAATCAATCAATCAAAAAAAAAAAAACACATCTACATTCAGTCAACAGAGAGGTTGTCATCCTGTGTCTCATGAACCATCTGGGAGAAGATGCTAGAGCCTTGTAATGATGGAGGACAGAGCAGTGAGGAGATGTTTTCATGGAAAATGTCCAGAGAATCAGCTTGTATTTGTGTCCTCTGGGTAAAGTTAAGATCAATTCAGGGCTTTGACTCTGGTCTCTTTATTGAGAAGAAATAACATAAGAAAATACATACATTGTCACACAATTCTATTAAGAATAAAACTCAACAATTCTTTTTTTCTTATAAACCCTCTTCTTAGAGAACATATCCACTCCAGCATCACTACACTGGCTCCCAGTTGTTTTTGGTGATTTTAGTGATTTTAAAATGATTTTACTTGTTTATAAAGCTCTAAATGGTTTGGCACCTTCGTGCTGTTATTCATGTCCGCACTGTTCTGAAAATGTTTTTTATGATTAGAGTCCTTGCTTATGTTTTAACCTTTCTGCTTTATTGTAATCATTTGTACTTTTTCTGTTAAGCACTTGTGCTTCATCTCTACTTGGTAAAGCAATTTGAGCTGCATTTCATGTCATGAAAGGTACTGTACCAAAAAAATAAGTTTTATACAGTATATAACGTGAGCTTTAACCAGTAATCTTTACAATAATGTAGGCCTACAGGATACTGCTGGTGTGACCTTCCAAATTACACACAATATGCCACCATCATAACGGCTCCTCCACTCTACTGATGCAGGTGTAGTGATGCGTGGAAGCAGGGGTTGAACCCGGGACTCCCACTCGCCAGACCAACGCTCAAACCGTCATGCAACTAGGGCTGAGTCCGCTTGGCAGGCCAGGCTGTTGAGGGCTGCTTCATGGCTGTACTGACTATGGGGGCTACACAGGCATCACTGTGGCTGTCCTCTGCAGTGAGGGGATCTTAGCAGAGCTGTGTGTTGGATCTGAGAAGAAGCTCACTTATAGTTCTGAGGTGTTCCACAAAGTACTGCTGGATCCTGGAAACCTTTCAGCTAACCAAGGCTAATCTGTGTCTGAATAGATGCCGTTCAACCAGAATTACATGCCGCTCCCGTATTGTTTAATAAAAAGCACATGTCTGTTTCCCATCGTATTTCCTGGTTTTCCACACGCGCACCAACCCCATCTATGGACAATGAGATGTGGGCGTGCCCTCACAAAACCGGTCCGAAAATACATGGGGAAAACAGACAACGATCGGATAAAAATGCTTTTTATTAAACAATACGGGAGCGACATGTAATTCTGGTTGAACGGCATCTATTCTGACACAAATTAGCCTTGGTTTTTAGCTTTACTTTTGAAATATGAACGTTTGTTTAGCCTGCCGGGGCTCTTTGTCTACATCGCTAGAAGCAAGGTTGAGGTGGAAACATGACGGTCATGTTAATGGCCGTCATGTTTCAGGGCTGCGCTTTCATTCTGCTCTCAAAGACAAGTTGAGATGCGATCTGTTCTGACGTCTTAACGTTTCTAAAGTCTATGGTTTGAAGCGTGTGTAAATGAACGTACCAGTCCAGTCCAGTAGAAAGTATTATTTATGTCCATAGTTAGTAGCTGCTCCTGCTGTCTACAGCCAAGAGCCAGCGTACAACATTCTGCCAACCGGGCTACATAGCGCTCATCTTGCAGAGAAATGGATGAGGATGGATTTCTGCTGCCTCTGCCAAGTGGCAACAGGCTGAGCTGTGTAGCTCTGCTCCTGAACATGCAGTGGTGGGAAATGTACTCACGTTTTACCCAGTAAAGTATTGTGGCAGTATTGTTTATGTCCATAGTTGGCCTAGGCTACTACAGACAAGATGCAGCGCACAACAGTCTGGCAATCGGGCGCAGGGGGAAAACCTCGCATAGCGCTCATCTTCTTTGACAAAGGGATGACTCGGATGAGTCAGTCTGGCTGCGGCTCTGCCAAGTCAGTGGCACAACGGGCTGTGCGTCTGTCGAGGGGAGCCTCGGGTTAAAGTCCCGCTTCCACGCATCATTACATTCAGATGAACTGGATCAATTCTATTCTATTCAAAGGAGCTTTATTGGCATGAGAAAACATAACGTTTACATTGCCAAAGCACGTTTCAAATCATAGTAAAAACTGTTGAAAATGGGGAAAGTTGGGGAAGGGGATAGCCTACAGTATTGTGTAAACAGAGCTAAGTCACATTGTGTCGTTATGTAGCCTACAGTAGGCTATGGGTATGAAGCTTTTTGGAACTAATAGCAGCATTTATTTTTTTCTCAATACGATTTCAATAGTAGAAAACATGTTTAAAGGTATACATAGCAGCTCTGTTTATACTGTGCAGTAGGTCTGGATGCCAGCCAATGGTTTGTAATAATTTATTTGTGACACTTGCTTTGGCAATGTGAACGTATGTTTTCTCATGCCAACAAAGCCCCTTCCCTCAATGACCACATATGAAGCTAGATAGCATTTTTTTTAGGTGTGTGGTCTACCTATGTTTTTGTTTTTCTAGATTGATATTCCTATGCATTTGTTGTATTGCTGTTGATGTACTGACCATATTTTCTTGCTTATTATATTGATGTATTTACCTGCTTATTGTAAGTCGCTTTGGATTAAAAGTGTCTGCTAAATGCCTAAATTGTAAATTGTTTAATGTGTCCTTATATTATCAAATACAGCTCAATGGAGTTGGGAGGTTTTTATATTATCATCACTTTTAGTACCTATCAAAATACTTTATAAACATTAAGGATGTCCATAATTACAACACCAGAGGCAGCGCCACAGATCACTTTCAACCCAGAGTCAAAACCAACAAAGGGTCAAACTCTTTTTTCTGCTATACCACCAAGATGTGGAAAGCCTTACCGAAGGCCATAAAGGAGTGTGGATCACTAGCATCCTTTAAAATTGCCCTGAAAAACCACTTACAGGCAGCAGCCGTTCGCAACTGGTAAAAAATGAACCTAGCCCAACCCTACCCTCCCCTGCCCCTTATTTGTATATACTGTTTGTTTTAGACTTACTGTCTTCTTTTTTGTTTTTCTTTACATACTGCATAGTACTGTGTTCTATTTGTCTGTCATTCAATGTTATATGAGATACTTCAATGGTTTCCAGTGGAAATAAGCTTAGTCTTTTCATGGATCTCCTTTTAGTAGACCTTGTACCAGTGAACTGTACCGTCATGAAACTGTACCTTTTCCTATGCAAACTTCTAATAAAGTCTTCAATCAATAGTCAATGATGGACAACAACTATCTTCGCAAGTTGGAGTTTAGGAGGTTTGACTGACAGTTTGAGGAGCCAATGGAGTTAGGAGGTTTAGTTAGAAGAGCTTTTTAATATGTTTCATTGGTTCAATATTTAAACCCTCACACAGCACCCAGACATAAAGGCTGTTCAATAGAGTGTCCATGAATTGAATACCATGGATGTAAACAGGACTTATTTGGGATGTTCCTTTTAGGCAGGGTGTTTAACTGTACTTGTACTGTACTACATACTATACTTGTACTGTTCTCCATTTGTGTCTAATAAAATATTCAATCAATCAACATGATTGATTAAAACACATACAAAAGTTGAAAAATGAGATACATCTCTGAGACACTGACTGTTATACATATGTGTGGCGGAGAGAGTATAGTATACTAGTATCTCCCTCGTTCCATAGGGATGTCCCTTTGGAGTGATGAAAGATATTGGACTTTCACATGGGAGGCCCGGGTTCAAAGCCCGGGTGGGGAGGTTCGATCACCTCTGTTACACATGGTCCAATGTAATCTGTGTGTCTGTCTGACTGTCTGTCTGTCTGTCTGTCTGTCTGTCTGTCTGTCTGTCTTTCAGCTCAGTTGTATGGTGGTGTCGGCCATCTTGTTGTGCGTTGCCATGGTGATGGTGTTTGTTTACTCCTGTGTGACGCTGAGCTACGGAGAGGAAGAGGAGGAGGTCTTCATCCATCACCACAGTCCTGATGTGGTGATGCATGCACACACACACACACACACACACACACACACACACACACACACACATTACATCACCACAGTCCTGATGCGCACGCATGCACGCACGCACACACTTTGATTCATTTTTTGCAGTCATATATCCACAGACTGGTTGTCAACAATGGCCAAAAAGAATGATATCGTTGCTGTATGTTTGTTTTATTATTGTTAAAACCAGTTAAAGTAGTGCAAATAGCCGATCTACATGCACACAACAATCTACAAGCACACGTTGTGTGAATGTAAATCTGCTATTTTCACTACTTTTGTTCAACACTCTTGTATGACCAATTAGGACTTTAATTTGACCAAAGAACATACTATTTTGAAACTTGGAGATACAAGGTTTCTGCCTGACAGTGATGATAATGATCATTGTATGATGAAAAGCTCTCCATGTGCCATGATGTTGTGAATGCAACCTTGTTTAACTCTACCTTTAACGTGTGTGTCCTTGAATGCTTGTAGATCTGCTATTTTTTCAATAGTTAAAGCATAAGCATGCTATATTGCAAAGCTGTGTGTGTGTGTGTGTGTGTGTGTGTGTGTGTGTGTGTGTGTGTGTGTGTGTGTGTGTGTGTGTGTGTGTGTGTGCGTGTCAGACCTTTGTTCTCCATGGCATGGTGAAAGGATCCAACGCCACCATCCTATTGGCCGGCTGTGATGGCCTACGCAGGCTGCCCTGCTGTGGATGCTATGATGACTAATGAGGCGTAGCTTGCGTAGCTAGTTCATGCAGACAACTCAGGGGGCGCGCCTCCCCGAGCAGGTGATCAGTCACATGATCTCTTCACCTGATCGGGGCGGGTATTTAAACCCCTCTGCCTTCTGCTCATTCTGGCTTCTCTTCTGCTGTGTGCGGTCGCCCTGCTCTGCTCGCTGTGCTCGCTGCTGCCGTCATCTGCTGCTGATGTTTTGTTACCTACCGCTCTTCGTCTTCCTCCTCCTCCTCGCCCCGGCCATGTCATCCCCCCCCACCGAGACGGGGAGTGAAGGGGAAAATGACCTTTCCGAAATGGTTCCCGACACTGGTTCTGGTCCGCTCCCCTCCGGTGGGGAACAAGACAAAGACACGCTGGCCTCTGCCCAGCTGGCCTCTGCCCAGCCGCCGCGCCGCAGCACCAGGCTGGTACAGAAACCTGCTTTAGCCGATTGGCCGGTGATCCGTATCCTTGAAACGCTGTATGCCAACAGCATCTCCCCTCCACCTGGCCTCAGCCACGATGATCTCTTTCGTTTCCTCCTGGAGAAGGAGGCTGAAGCTGAACCAGAACCGGGAACAAGTAAAGGGAAGGGGAAACAGCCGTTAAAAAAGCGTAACGCAACGGCCGCAAAAATCCCCATCGCATCCGCAAAAAAGAGCAAGACGCCTGCCTCAACCTCCGCCGCCTCGTCCTCCGCCCCTCCGCAGGATGCGGGGGTGTTAATGGCTCTCTCTGATATTAAATCAGCGCTGTCTGGCATGTCCCAGAGACTGGGCGCCCTAGAGGCCAACTCCGGGGACTCAGCCGGCAGCGCCCCAGCTCCATCATCGGCTCCCGGCCCTTCGTCAGCGGGGTCAGCCGACCATGCCTTGCCCCGGAGGAATTTGGGGACGGCAGTCCCTGCGCCAGTCTGCGGAGCCCAGTTCCTTTCTCCAGCCGGAGCGATTCCTGATGCGCTCAGGAACCAGATCATTGCAGGTATGCAGCGCGATACTGGCATAATTATTATAGGCTAAGTTTATTGCATAGTTAAATTAATACGCTATTATGCATTGCTTGCTTTAACAGGGCAGGATGTAAACCTCGTCAAGATCCTTATATGCGCAGCTGACTCTTCAGACAAAAGAATGGTGGACTGTGGCGATTTTTCAGTGATTCTAAAAGAAAGCGATCCAAGGCTATCTAAAAGTCTTACACTTGCCGAATTTAATGTTGCGTTCGGAGTGTATAGAGATACGATATGTGAAGTGTACCCCGAAAGAAGAATTGAATTGGACACGTACATGTCCATCATTTCCGATCTGGCTTTAACTTATGGCGGGGTTTTATTTTACGACTATCATAAAAGCTTTTCTTCTAAATCGGCCATGTTTATCCAGAGATTCAACCAAAAAATCGACTGGTCCGTGGTGGACTTGGCGCTAATTAGTAGACACTTCACTGGCCACCAAGCGCTCTCGTGCTCCATATGCGGCTCATTCAGCCACCGAGCCAACCTTTGTCCCAGATCTGCGTTGTTCCCGACTGCCAACGGCAACCCCAAGCCCAGCACTTCTCGCCCGCAAGCCGCGGGGCCTAACTCCGCCTTCGGAAAAAGACAGGTGCCTTACCTCCCAGGCAATAATACGCCTATCTGCATTAATTTCAATGAAAATGTTTGTACATATTATAATTGTAAATATTTGCATATCTGCAGCTGGTGTGCAGACAGCCATCCACGCTCTGTATGCCCGAGGAGAGTCCGTCCAGCTGTCAAATCCGACAAATAAATGAAAAGCATCCATCCACGCCTGTGAATGTTCCTGCCCTTTCAGCTGCGCTCAAAGATCATCCAAATAAATGTTGGGTTAACTATCTTATCACTGGGTTAGTTCAGGGATTCTTAGCGGGTCTATGTTGGCTCCCTAAAACAACTCATGTGTGTAAAAATTTGCAATCTGCAATTAAAGAGCCCAAAGTGGTAGACGAACTCCTAGAGAAGGAAACAAAAAAGGGTTTCATGATAGGTCCATTTTCTAAACCTCCTTTTAGCTTATTTAGAGTTAGCCCCATAGGTGTAGCTACGAGGAAATATTCTGGTAAAAAACGTTTAATCGTAGACCTGTCTGCTCCTCATAAAGGACCAATTCCTAGTATAAATAGTCTGATTCCTCTAGCTCCGTTCTCTCTGTTTTATGCCACAGTGGATAATGCTATTCAAATGATAAAAACCGCAGGGCAGGGCGCTTGGCTCGGTAAAGCGGACATCACCGATGCTTTTAAAGTGATGCCCCTTCATCCTTCCCAGTGGCATATTTTCGGTGTAAAATGGCGTTCTAAGTTTTACTTTGCTGTAAAATTAACGTTTGGGTGTCGAAGCAGCCCTCGTATTTTTGATACCTTGTCAGAGGCGTTATGTTGGATTTTATCTAACACGTACAAGTTGCCTTTTCTGCTGCATCTATTAGACGATTTCTTGGTCGTCGATTTCCCCTGTTCGCCGCCAGCCCGTTGCATTTCAATTGTTAAACACGTTTTTTATTCTCTCGGAGTCCCGCTGTCGGAGGAGAAAACCGTAGGGCCGTGCAAACAGTTAGAATTTTTAGGTATTGTGCTGGACAGTGTCCTCATGCAGGCATCTCTTCCCGAAGAGAAATTGTGTCGCATTAGGGATATTCTAAAATCTTTCTCCTCCAAAAAGGAAGTGTTAAAGAGGGATCTTCTCTCTCTTTTAGGCCATCTTAATTTCGCAATGAGGATTATCCCTCAAGGCCGCTCATTTGTTTCCCGATTGCTTGATGTGTCTAAAACTGTTAAAAATCTGCACGATACTATAATCCTAGACGAAGGAAGCAAGTCCGATTTGAGATTTTGGTCCTTGTTTTTAGATCAGTGGAATGGCATATCTTTCTTTTATAATGACTTATCAGAAACGTCCGCGTCAATTGAGTTTTACACAGACGCCGCTCCGTCTGTGGGGTTCGGGGGGTATTTAAAAGGAGAATGGTTCGCGGAACCCTGGCCTAAAGAAATGACCGATTTAACAGCTGACAGTAAATCTATTGCGCTGTTCGAACTCTACCCTATTGTGGTAGCGTCTCTATTATGGGGCAATCAGTGGTCCCGAAAAAAGATCACAGTTTTGTGCGATAATGAAGCCACGGTCCATATGATTAATAAGGGGCGCTCTGCAATTCCAGTAATCAATAAATTTCTTAGGCGCCTCACTTGGACCTGTGTGTCTGGCAATTTTATTATGCGCGCTGTATATATTCCTGGTCACGAGAACCGCATAGCTGACGCACTCTCTCGATTTAAATTCCAGGAATTCCATCAAATGTGTCCAAACGCAAAACCAAGCGGCCTGGCCTGCCCTGCCTTCTCCCAAGTGACGCTAGATTAGGCCTCGAAAGCCCCCTGATGTACCTGATGAGTTCCGCAGCTAAATACATGAGGAATGGTTTAGCCAAAAGCACATTAAAATCTTATGACTCTGCTTGGTGGTTCTTTCGTTCTTTTTGTGCCCGTTTTTCTTGCCTGCCGCTACCTGTCAATATTCCCCTCATTTGCGCATTCATAGTCCACTCCTTTGAGTCGCGTAAATTGCAGCCTCAGTCTATTAAAGCGTTATTATCCGGCATCCAGTTCCACCTTCGTTGCGCTGATCCATCTGTTGGCAGCATTTTAGGAAACCCTTCTATTCATCTGCTACTCAACGGCCTCAAAAAAGAGCGACTTAAAGGCAATGACAAACGCTTACCTCTTACCATTTTCTTGGTGCACAAATTGGTTTCTAAATTAAGATCAGGTCTGTACACTCGTTTGGATAAAATGGTGGAAGCTGTCCTGTTAATGGCTTTTTATGGGTTCATGAGGTGTGGAGAATTTACCACTACTACTCTAAATTTTAACCCTTTGCATGACCTCTGTTTTTCTGATCTATCAGTAGAATCTACGCATTTCACTGTTTATTTAAAGCATTCAAAAACTGATAGAATGTGTAAGGGAACTCCCATAATTATCGCAAGGAATAACTCTGATTTTTGTCCTTTTTCCTCTATGTTGAGTTACTTGGCAACCCGACCTGTATCTGCTCCTGATGCTCCGTTGTTCCTCATTGATGGCGGCAAACCAATGACCAGAGCCTGGTTCACTGCAAGGCTGCGCAAGCTCTGCTTAAGCTGTGGGCTGTCTCCTAGCGTCTACACGTCTCATTCCCTCCGCATTGGCGCAGCTACAACGGCAGCTCTGCTTGTCCCCTCTACCTCCCTCAAAGCCCTGGGCCGATGGTCATCTGATGCCTATGTTCGATATATCCGTTTTAATAAGAATGAAATTCTCCATGCTCAAAAGCTTATGAGTGCCCATGCTCTGTAAATTGCTATTTAAATAAATGTTTGCTTGCCGCATATTTTGCTTGTTGTAACTTTTGCAGATCTGGTGGATTGCGGGGATTTTTTTTTTTTTTTTCTTGGTGGTCGTTGGGTATAGCCGCTAAATGCTTACTATACTAAATATAGTTGGGGTAATTCAGTGTGATCAGCTTAGTCTATGGAGCTCCACCATTCTCACAGATGGTTGGCTTGGTGTCAGACTCTGTTCTCAAGCTTTTTTTGGGGGTCTTGCAGTTTTGGGGGTCAATTCATTCCCTGTAATTCTATTTGGTATAATTATTCTATTGGTATTATTTATCTAAAATGTTATGCTTACAGGGAATGAATAGAGACAGAGCCCTGACGCCAAACTATGCTTCATATATCATGCTCATGCTTGTCTATATCATGCTCAGTAAATGCTCAATAAATATATATTCCAAATTAATCCAAGAGTTGTCTGCCTGAAATGAGGCGTAGCTTGCGTAGCTAGTTCATGCAGACAACTCAGGGGGCGCGCCTCCCCGAGCAGGTGATCAGTCACATGATCTCTTCACCTGATCGGGGCGGGTATTTAAACCCCTCTGCCTTCTGCTCATTCTGGCTTCTCTTCTGCTGTGTGCGGTCGCCCTGCTCTGCTCGCTGTGCTCGCTGCTGCCGTCATCTGCTGCTGATGTTTTTTTTTAAATCCCACCACCTCCCCAACATCCACCTGTAGGCTCTGTTTCTACACGCCCTAGGGGGTCAATTCATTCCCTGTAATTCTATTTGGTATAATTATTCTATTGGTATTATTTATCTAAAATGTTATGCTTACAGGGAATGAATAGAGACAGAGCCCTGACGCCAAACTATGCTTCATATATCATGCTCATGCTTGTCTATATCATGCTCAGTAAATGCTCAATAAATATATATTCCCACTGGACTGGTAGGACTACTGTACTTACTGTATTGTATACACCACTGGACTGGTAGGACTACTGTACTGTACTATTGCATTGTATCACATCGTATTGCATCGCATGGTATCGTATCGCATTGTGCAGGATTGAATCGCAGACACATCGCATCGAGTCGGGATTCGTATCGGTAATAGGGGTGAATCGTAATGCATCGCAGAACAAAACGCGACATAGTTTTATTTCATGTCTTTAGGATTTCCCCTTCATGAAATGGATTTTCCCGAGTTTTACTTTTACTGCAAAGGTCATGAAATTGGTCCATGAAGGGATTCGCCACATATGCAAAAAGAAATGCCTACCTTACCTAAATGTGGTTCTATTTTAAACCAGTAGCCTTATATACCAGTAAGACTCCCTAATCGGGAGATAAGCGACGGCCAGGGCGCATGTATACACGCAGCCTCATGGTGGCGCTAGAGGAGGGGCATGTGAGAAATGAGGGGCGGAGGTTTTGGTTTGCCAGCCAAGGAGTGTGTGTGCAAACTTTGGCATGGATAGGGGCAACGGTGGCAGAGATATGAGTAGGGCCAAAAGTGTGACGTGACGTGAAGTGACGACAGACTGACTGACAGACAACTGGTGGAGCTTTTGGAGCCGGTGGATATATGATTCTATATCCATAGACACTGTAACACATTCTATATGATTCTATACCCATAGACACTGTAACACATTCTATATGATTCTATACCCATAGACACTGTAACACATTCTATATGATTCTATATCCATAGACACTAACACATTCTATATGATTCTATACCCATTACCCATAGACACTGTAACACATTCTATATGATTCTATATCCATAGACACTGTAACACATTCTATATGATTCTATATCCATAGACACTGTAACACATTCTATATGATTCTATATCCATAGACACTAACACATTCTATATGATTCTATATCCATAGACACTGTAACACATTCTATATGATTCTATATCCATAGACACTGTAACACATTCTATATGATTCTATATCCATAGACACTGTAACACATTCTATATGATTCTATATCCATAGACACTGTAACAGACCTGGAGAAGAGCCGATGGAGTAGCACAGTGTATGACCTCCCTCTGTGAACCCACCAACCTCTCCTCTAACAGACTGGACCTGAATGTTGATCCAAGGTAACACTTCACCGACATAAAGATCGTAGCTCCCCCAATAAATCAACAAACTGTTGTTGCAAACCCAAAGATGAGCACGAACCAGGGTTGAACTCAGCAATACCAGGATCAAAGGAGCTGACAGAAACACTGCCTCCCAAAAAAAAAAGAAAACAAAAGAGAAAGAACCCTTGCCCATGCCCCCACTGATATAGAAGAAGAATTTACCTACGTCATCCCACAAGGGAAATTCAGTTTTCAGCTTAACCCAGCTGACCCCCAGTGCTTCGCACAAGGCGCGCGGGGGGAGGGGAGCAGTGATAGCTAGAGCGGGGAATCGTACCTGCGACCTCTGGGACCTCCGGAGTCCTAGGTATGGACACTAACCACTCAGCTATCACTGCTGATATGCCTACCACGCATGACTTGAAGAAATAAGACGGTACTCTCTTTGTGTGTGCTGCTGATGTCTGCTTCTAATAGAGCACCCTTACAAAAGGGCGGTCATGTTCCCATCTAATCCAGAATATGATACTTTTTGCTTGATGTTGGTACTCTGTGTCCCGGTCCGGATCCGATCCAAAATAGTCGTGGAAGCAAGTTTCAACGGGAATTGTATTTAGGCAGGGATTGACACTAACGGTTGCCCGACTGCACGGAGCAGGTAAGTAAAATGGTCGGGCAGGGTTGCTACTAGGTTGCCTGACCGAGCAATTGCACATTTAATTTTTTAAGCCCTCGAATGTAGAGCAAATTCATACCAGCACATAGGATGGGATTGATTGTAATTTTTGTTTTACTTTTACTTTCCTGGATTAAATCAATCTCCTACTTAAGGGATGTGTTATGCAAACTCTACCTCTCTTACTCAGGAAAGGCCTCAACCAGGCCCTATCTTAGATTATAGATTCCACCCAGGTCTGTCTCTAGAATAGGACGAAACCTACCTTTTGCTTTTAGATGTTGGACCTTGTCCCCTTTTATCCTAACTGGTGTGATATGTTTTGTAGTTTTAATTGTTTTATTTTATGCTTTAGGTTTTACTGATGGAGTAGTGATTTTCCTAGGTGAAAAGCCAGATATTCAGTTAGGCTTTTGACACAGGATGTAAACTTTAAAGTGTAATATCCCACAGCACTAAACGTTTGGTGAATGTATCTTTACGCATGGCAATCTCACCTTAAGGTGTCTGTTTCTTTACCCCTCGTACTACGAGGAATAAACACGCAGAGTATGTTCACTGTTCAATCTCCTGTCTGTGACTAAAGGAACCATATTTTGCATTTGTTTGTAATAAACTTATATTTTTCTTACAACTATAAGCGACTGTTTGGACATAGTTAATTTTTTCGTGTTTCTATTGAATGTGGTGTATTACTGAACATTTAATTTCCACCGTGTAGAACTCACGTTACTGTATAGTTATTTGATTATAGTGTTTATCATACGCATATTGCATAATTACATAGAATGAACGCATGAGAAATATTGTTCTCTGTACTGCACACATACTGTACAAATGCAAATAAAGACAGTATGATTATGACAACAAAGGGTCATAACACTATCATGTCTCCTGCTCTCCTAACTCCTACTTCGGGGACAATAAACATTAATATTTGTGTGGCTGCTTTAGGCAACACACTATTCTTTTTAACCTGCTTTTTGTTAACACTTCTTGCAAAACGTTAAAGTGAAGATCTTGGTCATGTGGTGGTTCACACACTGTTGTTGCCGTCAATGTCTTAGTCTACAACTATTTGTAGTGAAGTCCAGATGTTTATACCAATATGGTGTTGATGTTAAATATTCATCATCTGGAAACTGCTGTCCAGATGCTTACAGTACCAATATGGTGTTGATGTTTAATAGTCATCGTCTGGAAACTCCTGTCCAGGACAGGCTTCAGATGGTCATCCTCAGGAGACCTGGCTCTAATGAGAGAATCCCTGTTTTAACCTACAAGGTTCAATGCGGTCCATTATGGTGTTACACTGCCATCTACTGACCAAAGATCTAAATACTTGTTGCACAAAATCAGTCAAGAACACAATAATTCCACACAAAACTACACTAATTATATATTCATCACAGGTCCGGTGACAGCAGAGTATCCATGAGGAGGCTTTTCTAAAAACCACAGAATTCTAGAAAGTAAAAGTAAAACATGTCTCCTTTCCGACATGTCTCCATTCCGACACTAACCCTATCTCTAACCCTAAACCTTAGGCCCATGGGAGTGTCGCCACTCCGACAGTAAGAAGTCAATTTCGGAGTGGCGACATGTCGGAATGGAGAGAGCCTCCCGGGGCGAGTGTACAAGTGGCTAAATATGTATTTTTAGACACAATAAGCCTTCAATTTCTTTATTGCTATTTACGGTAACCCCAGAAGTCTGCCCATGAAAGATTGTGGTGCATCTTGGGAATGGGCTTATTCTGTGTGAAAAGACATTTAGCCACTTGTACGCATGCCCCCAGCCACTGAAATCAAAATAATTAAAATCTCTAAAATGATAGAAAGGAGTAAATGAAAACATTTTAACTCATCTTTTATATTATTTAATTACTATCTAAAATATGAACCCTTGTAAAAAAAAAAACAAAAAAAAAACTAATTTGTCCTTTAAGAGGGCTTTGACTCTGGCCTCTTTATTGAGAAGAAATAAACATAAGGAAATACTATACATTGTCACACAATTATAAAAATAAAACTCAATGCCAGCGTTCACATGTAGGCTATGTGTATGTGCTGATGCATGGTGGAGTGTTTGAGTTCTTTCTTTCTTTCTTTCTTTAGGTTTGTCCTGATTCTGAATTCATTGCAAGCATTTGTTTTACACAAAAAAACATTCCATGTGCTAAAAATACGTTTTATACATAGGCCTACATACATTTTCAGGTCGGGATGCCAATTTCATCTATGAACTACATGATACAACAAGTGAAATTGAAAGTGACGAACAATATAAAATATTGTTCCAGTTAAAAGTAACTGGAACAAATCAATTGAATGAGTTTTAAATCTTTCAAACTGTCTCACTTTTAATATATTTTTCCTCTCAGTGAAATTCACATTTGGCCTGGTTATGTAGGCCTACATTCATTATTGAAAAAAATGCTAACTGGGTTAGGGCATAACTGAAAAGTTGCTCTTGAGACTAGAGCCTATATTTGAATAAGTAGCCTACACTACAGTACCTACTAACCTACCTAGTACCAGCCTACCTACCACTGAGAAGGTAGTACCAGCCTACCTACCACTGAGAAGGTGTGGTGATCTTGAACACCCCTGCAGTCAGTACCGGGTGTTGCAGCTGAGTCAACAGTAGGCTAAACCCCTGGAATCCCATGTCTGCTGCTCCATGCTCACTGCGCTGGAAACAAACAAGTAGGTTAAACACAGCTTTATGTATTTAATAATGTGATATCAACCGCATGTTATGGTGTTAAAACAGCCACATTAAAGCTGTGTTAAACACAGGCTATATTCACAGCCCAGTTCAAAACAAAAGGAGACACGATTCATCTAACTGACAATCGGAGTCTCTTTCCACTTTCATTCTGCTCTTTCAAGTTGAGATGATTATGTTCTGACGTCTTTTAACGTTTCTGTAGTCTATGGTTTGAAGCGTGTGTAAATGAACGGACCAGTCCAGTAGAAAGTATTGTTTATGTCCATAGTTAGTAGCTGCTGTCTACAGCCAAGAGCCAACAGTTCTGCCAACCGGGCTCAGGGGGGAAACTTAACTTCGCATAGTGCTCATCTTGCAGAAAAAAGGATGAGGATGGTTAGCTCTGCCAAGTGGCACAACATGACGGCCATATAACAGTCATGTTTCCAGTTCCACTATGCTTCTAGCGAGGTAAACAAAGACCCCCGGCAGGCTAAACAAACGTTCTGATTTTAAAAATAAAGTGCTTAATCAAGGCTAATCTGTGTCTGAATAGATGCCGTTCAACCAGAATTACATGCCGCTCCCGTATTGTTTAATAAAAAGCATATTTCTGTTTTCCATCGTATTTCCTGGTTTTCCACACGCGCACCAACCCCATCTATGGACACTGAGATGTGGGCGTGCCCTCACAAAACCGGTCCGAAAATACATGGGGAAAACAGACAACGATCGGATAAAAATGCTTTCTATTAAACAATACGGGAGCGACATGTAATTCTGGTTGAACGGCATCTATTCTGACACAAATTAGCCTTGGTTTTTTAGCTTTAATTTAGGAAATCTGAACGTTTGTTTAGCCTGCCGGAGCTCTTTGTCTACATCGCTAGAAGCAAGGTTGAGGTGGAAACATGACGGTCATGTTAATGGCCATCATGTTTCAGGGCTACGCTTTCATTCTGCTCTCAAAGTTGAGATGCGATCTATTCTGTTCTGTCGTCTTTTAACGTTTCTATAGTCTATGGTTTGAAGCGTGTGTAAATGAACGGACCAGTCCAGTATTGTTTATGTCCATAGTTAGTAGCTGCTCCTGCTGTCTACAGCCAAGAGCCAGCGTACAACATTTTGCCAACCTCAGGCTAACCTGGCATAGCGCTCATATTGCAGAGAAAGGCATGAGGATGGATTTCTGCTGCCTCTGCCAAGTGCCAACAGGCTGAGCAGTGTAACTCTGCTCCTGAACATGCAGTGGTGGGAAATGTACTCACGTTTTACCCAGTAAAGTATTGTGGCAGTATTGTTTATGTCCATAGTTAGCCTAGGCTACTACAGCCAAGATGCAGAGCACAACAGTCTGGCAATCGGGCTCATGGGGAAAACCTCGCATAGCGCTCATCTTCTATGACAAAGGGATGACTCGGATGAGTCAGTCTGGCTGCGGCTCTGCCAAGTCAGTGGCACAACGGGCTGTGCGTTGGTCTGTCGAGGGGAGACTCGGGTTAAAGTCCCGCTTCCACGCATCATTACATTCAGATGAACTGGATCAATTCTATTCTATTCAAAGGAGCTTTGTTGGCATGAGAGAACATAACGTTTACATTGCCAAAGCACGTTTCAAAACATAGTAAAAAACAGTTGAAAATGTACAGTAGGCTATATACAGGGTAGGCCTATGAAGCTTTTTGGAACTAATAGCAGCATTTATTTGTTCTCAATACGATTTCAATAGTAGGCCTATACAAATAAAGGAAAAGATAAAAGCCTCAAATTGAAAACATGTTTAAAGGTAGCAGCTTTAGCCTACTGTGCAGTAGGTCTGGATGCTGGTCAATGGTTTGTAATAATGTATGTGTGACACTTGCTTTGGCAATGTAAACGTATAGTTTACATTGCCACAGATCACTTTCAACCCAGAGTCAAAACCAACAAAGGGTCAAACTCTTTTTTCTGCTATACCACCAAAATGTGGAAAGCCTTACCGAAGGCCATAAAGGAGTGTGGATCACTAGCATCCTTTAAAATTGCCCTGAAAAACCACTTACAGGCAGCAGCTGTTCGCAACTGGTAAAAAATGAACCTAGCCCAACCCTACCCTCCCCTGCCCCTTCTTTGTATATGGGTGGGTGACGTGACGTAACGTTTTCGCTGTCCTCGGTGTCAAACATGTATAAATAAAAAATATATTTGTCAAAAACCTTCTGAATATTGTGCAGGACATTAAGCTTTATGTGAACTTACTCAAGATTAAAACATTTCATTCCTCATTTCTTCAGAATTTTCAACCAAACATGGCAAAACTCATATGGTGTGACTGTCCTGACCTTGTTTCTCAAAGTGGGAACTTGAATAAAACTAAGAAAAAGAATTGCTAAAAATCATTTGAAAATGAATTTAGGCTAAAAAAATGTCTATTTGTGAGCCTATATCTTTTCAAAGTCAAAGCATAATGTTTTCAGTCATTTCTGATCAAAAACATTTTGTCCCCCAAACCAAAATCATTTGGTGTGACACTAGTTTGGACAAATTAAACAGGCAATTATTTGGACACCTATTGGCTAGAGAGGTCCTTCTTCTGTAAGGCTATTCAGCACTCCCAGCACAACTGCAAGACAGGTGTCTGAGGTGAGTTATGATTTTAACATTTTCATGAAATGCCATCTTGTTGAAACTTTGACAAACTCACCACTTTGGATGTCTGTTGGTGTGACACCTTTTCATTAAAAAAAGCTTAAGTTATTTGAAGTTTTGGTCATATTTCCATGTAGATCTAGGTTGCTTTGTTATAGCTAGCATGCTGTTAGCATGCTAATGTGTACATAGTAGCCTCAAGGTAAACCTAAATGCAGAAAACGTAATATGGTGTGACACTTAATCATAATGGTGTGACATGTCTGCTTGTCACGCAATATGACTTGATTGTCACACCATATGATTTATACTGTATTTAACTACAGATATAACAATAAATAACAAAGTTCCATGTTTCTTTTGTACATTTAAACATTTGTTTTAAACATTTTTACATAAAATGTAATTTAGCTTCATTCAGTGATACTTCAAATTCATCAGACAGAGCAGAAACCCCTTCACAGAAACCTTAACATATTGTTTCAATCTAAACAATATTTTCTCTTTGTCTTAAACTATACATTCCATTTTCTTTTGTCAGCTGGAAAATGACAAGTGCTGAGAGAACGAGAAAGTACAGGGAGAAACTAAACAATGACCCAGCAAGGAGAGAGGAGCCAAAGGGGCGAGACTGCATTTTCTACGAAGAGCAGGAGGTTGTCTGTGGCATAGCAGAACCGCAACAAGGCAGCCGGTTTGCTACCCTCACCAAATACGACTGGCTGATGTACAATACAGTCTAAATGTATAATCTAATCTGATCTAATACTTTTGTACTTTCACTCACTGGACTGGACAGTGGACAGTGTTAAGGTAGGACCCGAGACAAAACTAGCGAAAATAGCTGATCTACAAGCTCTCAACACGTTGTGCTGCGAGAGCTTGTAGATCAGCTATTTTCGGAGTTGCGCAACCCAGCACTCTTTAGCTAGTGGAGATGTGGTGTAATGTCATGATTCCTAATTACATTTGTTCAACACAAAATGCTGTGTTCAAGTTCAGGAGACTTCGGAAAAAAGCAATTTACCTGAATGCTGAGTTCTGTTTCCACTAATTGGTGTTAATAAAATGTTGCCTTGGCTCCAAGTGTGGCTATGCGCCTTATTGTCTCCTTAGGATCCTTCTGCCGTGGGCCGGCAGAAGACTTAGGTGTGCGTAGCATTCCTGTGCACATCCTCATCATCCATCTACTACTACAATTCTTTCTTATCCCATGTTAAAGCCCTACAATAATATCCTGTTCAGAAATATTAAGGCCATGTTATCCTGGGTAATTGTTTAATCAATCAGTAAAGTTCAGTACTCACTAATAGGTAGGTTAAAACACAGTTTGCTTTGACACATGAAGATATGATCATACGGTGTGACACTAAATCATTTGGTGTGACATTCCAAATAGTGAAAAATCATACCTTTATTAATGATTAAACCAAAAAAATGTTTATGGATTACATAGAGAATATTATCAGGAAGAGTCACAAATATTTGTGTAATTTTAGAGAAAGTTTTGACAGAATACATTTAAAATATGTTGTAAGATCATGAACATGGGCCTCACACAGAGTGTCGATTATGAAAAAAATATACAGATATAATTAATTTTCAAAAAACTATAGTGGATCACTGGTTAGTTATGATAAAGGACTTTGATAAAGTGAGTAACTTAAGAAAGATGTACTCCATTTTCATTTTATGAACAATTATTTTCATGTCACACCATATGACGATTTTAGGCACAAGTACAACAAACTGCTGAATAAAGTCTGATTCCAATAAAATATCTAAAAACAAAATGTATTTCCATAAGGTTGAGAGTGAGTAGAACAAAAGTAAATAACTTTTATGCCTGCAATTTAAAGTTTTTTTAAAAACAAATTTTTGGGGGCGTCACGTCACTGACCCACATACTGTTTGTTTTAGACTTACTGTCTTCTTTTTTGTTTTTCTTTACATATCTACTGCATAGTACTGTGTTCTATTTGTCTGTCATTCAATGTTATATGAGATACTTCAATGGTTTCCAGTGGAAATAAGCTTAGTCTTTTCATGGATCTCCTTTTAGTAGACCTTGTACCAGTGAACTGTACCGTCATGAAACTGTACCTTTTCCTATGCAAACTTCTAATAAAGTCTTCAATCAATCAATCAATCAGTCAATAGTTTTCTCATGCCAATAAAGCTCATTTGAATTGAATTAATCCTTAGGGTGGTTGTATTCCATTCTGTAGCCTTCTTTTATCACATCAGTTCACACTGCTGTGTTTGCACATTGTTGTATTTCTCCCAGTAGGTATGGGAGTTTTCATGTTTAAAAACTCACTTCGGGTGTGTGTAATCTGTGGGAAGTATGTGTCTCTGATTTCGTAGGTGGTTAGAAAGTGTAGCTCTGTTTCTACCACCTTGTGTGTGCAGTGGGCATAGCCTGTCTTCCCTTTGGCCTTTCTCTATGGCAAGGCTGTGTTCGCTGAGTCTGTACGTAGTCAAGGCTTTCCTGAGTTTTGGGTTGTTTACTGTGCTCAGATATTCTGCCAATGTATATTTTCTTTTTAGTGCTAGATAGCATTCTATTTGCTTTGGTTTTGGGTTCTCTTTCCAGTATGTCAGGTAGCTTTGTTTTTGTTTTCTTATAATCTGGTTTGGTCCAAAGTGTTTTCCGTCTGGTAGTTGTGCTTGTGTTTGTGCCCAGAGTCCCTGGGCCAGCTGACTAAGCCCGTATCATAGTCGGGTCCGCGGTGGAAGGCTTTACACAGCGGTGTAGTCTTTTCGAGTCTTTTGAGTCATGAAACTACAACGTTACATCATTCCTCACGGTGGAGAGCTTTCCACCGTGAGTCCCAACACATCTCTCTGTTTTTGAGCGGTGGTCACAACGCTCCTATACGTGGCCGTGTGTGTGGGTCTGTCTGTCTGTCTGTCTGTTTGTCTGTTTGTCTGTCTGTCTGTCTGTCTGTCTGTCTCCGGGTATGTAGCCTGCAGTAACCTTTTCTGACCACACAGGGGCGCTGTTGTTCAGGATAGGCCAGGCATAGGCCAGGCACACTCACACACAAACACACACAGGGGGCACACACACACACACACACACACACACACACACACACACACACACACACACACACACACACACACACACACACAGGGGGCACACACACACACACACACACACACACACACACACACACACACACACACACACACACACACACACACCACCGCTCAGTTCACACGAGTGTGATTTTTTTACTATCAGACAGACAGGCTCTACACCCCGTTCACTGATTGGTCGACCTGAACCGGTCTAGACAGGGTGAAGGACTTCACCGTGGGCCGTGACTATGATGTCCTGCACTTATTTTCTGACTTGAGGTGGAAAGCTTTCCACCTCAAATTTGCGGTGGATAGGTCTCCACCGTACACTCTGATAGGGCTTCAGTGGGCATCCCTGTAGGTTTTCACTATGGTTGAGGGCTATGTTATGAAGCGTGTCTGGGTTGCCTTCTTTTAGATGTTTATAACATTGAAGTGCTCTCTTTTTTACTTTGATAATGAGTGGGTATCATCCTAATTCTGCAAGTATTCTTTGTTGTTTTAAGTCGGGTGCAGAGTTTTTGTTACTGACAATTCCCTATGAAAAGTATACTGTGCTCTATCCATCTGGCTTTCAGTGCTCTATGAGATACATAATGACCATCTTTAATCAGTGTTTTATTGTTGTCTTGTAGATCTCAGCTGTTCCAGGAGTTCCAGGCCTTGTTGGCCTCACAGAGGAAAAACCCTAAACTGGTAAGTAGACAATAATACTGTATGTGTTTGTGTATAGGCTACTAACACTAAACCCTCACTGGTAAGTAGACACAATATACTGTACACTAACTAAATTATAAACCTACACTGGTAAGTAGACAGTAACTAGTCCTGTGCACTCACAGTATATGAGTGAATGAATGTAGGAGTCTCAGAAGTAATGTTGGAGAACCCAGACTAGTGCCCATTGGGCAGAACAGTCAATTCAATTTTCAATTCAATGGAGCTTTATTGGCATGAGAAAACATATGTTTACATTGCCAAAGCAAGTATCAAATATACAATAAAAACAGTTGAAAATGGGGAACCTATATACAGTTGGAGGGTCTACACACTACAGCATTGTGTAAACATTGTGTAAATCGCATTGTGACATTGTATATATACAGGGTACAAATAGCAGCATTATTTTCCTCAAAATGCATTTAAAGGTACCAGTAAGACTCCCTAATCGGGAGATAAGCGACCGTAGGTCACTTATCTCCACAAATAGGGCAAAAATGTGTTTTGCCAAAATCTTCCTGATCCATGTTGATGACATGAGTGTAGACATACTGTGTAGTGATTTTCGTGATTTTAGGGCAAAATCTGTAGGAGCAGTGTCCAAAAATGTGTTTTTAAAAATCGGCCTGGAGGTGGCGCTATATGGGAGAGATTCATGTTGATGGGATGAGTGTAGACATACTGTGTACCGATTTGTGTGATTTTAGGGCAAAAATTGTAGGAGCAGTGTCCAAAAATGTGTTTTGCAAGAATCGGCCTCATGGTGGCGCTAGAAGAGGGCCATGTGAGAAATGAGGGGTGGGGTCTCCGCGCCGGCAAGGCGGACGAATAGGTACCGGCCCCGGCTGTCCCGGTCGCTCCTAGCCGGAGTTACGGCATTTTATGTGAGCTGCAGTGTAGGGGGTCCTCCACTGAGCACCAGGAGTCGGTGGTCCCCGGGAATTCCCCGTGAGCAGCCCCGTTGGGGTGGTGATTTGGTCAGTTTAGCACATTTGGTCATTTTTTACATCTGGGGGTCCCCCAGGGACCTGGGGGTCCCTGGAGCTCCGGGGGTCCTTGGAGGTTGTAGTTTGGCAGGTAAGGAGTGTGTGTGCAAAATTTGGCATGGATCGGGGCAACGGTTGCGGAGATATGAGCAGGGCAAGAGTGTGACGTGTGAGGTGTGACAGACAGACTGACTGACGGACTGACGGACGGACTTACACTTTGTGCAGGGTTTGATAGTAAATGCGACCTACGGTCGCAATCAGCTCTGTTTCATACTGTATGTGCAGTAGCTCTAGATGTCAATCCCTGGTTTGTAGTCCTTAGGGTGGTTGTGTTTCTAGCCTTCTTTTATCTTGCGGCTGTGTTCACACATTGTTGTATTTCCCCCAGTAGGTATGGGAGTTTTTCATCATTGGTCGAGTTTTCAGTGGTCAGGTGGTTAGAAAGTGTAGCTCTGTTTCTACCACATTCAGTCACCATTGACGTCCAGTTGATAAATAACTGTTGTATCAGTCTGTGATGTCGGTACTGTGATGTCAGAGTATGACAGACATACAGCCATGGTGGCAACACTGTTTATTATCAGTGATGTCAGCATACAGACAGACAGTGGACATCCAACTTTGGGCATTGTTTCAGCATGCGCCTGTTAGCATGTTGGATGTCAGCATACTGATCTCCAAATGTGGGCATTGTTTCAGCATTGTTGCTGCGTATTACTCCCCATCTCTCTCCCCATTTCCTGTCAGTCTACTGTCCTATCAATAAAGACCTGTCAGTCTACTGTCCTATCATTAAAGGCATGAAAAGCCCCAAAACAAGTCTTAAAAAACTAAAAGTAGATACACATACTGTATCTATGCTGAAACCAACTGTGTTCAAAATATGTTCAGGAAAAGAGAAACACAGTAGTTGCTATGGTGACATACGTTGTCAAATAGTTGGCCCCCAAACTGTGGAATAAACACTTAGAACTACAGACACTCTCTTCAGACTCCACCTAAACCCATAGCACTACTGTAACACTCCCCTTCCCTCAATGACCACACATGAAGCTAGATAGCATTTTTTAGGTTTTAGGTGCGTTGTCTACCTATGTTTTTGTTTTTCTAAATTGATATTCCTATGCATTTGTTGTATTGCTGTTGATGTACTGACATATTATCTTGCTTATTATAGTGATGTATCACCTACTTATTGTAAGTCTCTTTGGATTAACCCATTTAGGCCTAACCTATAGAATAGGGCTAAATCAGAAATTAGCCTACAAAACAAATATGTTGCTAGATACTGTACATGTACTGTAAGCCCCTCCCAAACAGCAAAATGTGTTCCCGGCCTGAATGGGTTAAAAGTGTCTGCTAAAAGCCTAAATTGTAAATTGTTGAACGTGTCCTTATATTAACATCACTTTTAGTCAATGATGGACAACAACTATCTTCGCAAGTTGGAGTTTAGGAGGTTTGACTGACAGATTGAGGAGTCAATGGAGTCAGGAGGTTTAGCACTGGTTCAATATTTAAACCCTCACACAGACATAAAGGCTGTTCAATAGAGTGTCCATGAATTTCCATGAATTGAATACCAAGGACTATACTTGTACTGTTCTCCATTTTTGTCTAATAAAATATTCAATCAATCAACATGATTGATTAAAACAAATACCAGTAAGACTCCCTAATCGGGAGCTAAGCGACCGTCAGGTCACATTTTCCCATATATGTTTCGCGGCGGTCCGCAAAATGAAAAATGAGATACATCTCTGCGACAATATACAGCTCTGAGACACTGACTGTTATACATATGTGTGGCGGAGAGAGTCTCAGCCCTAGCCTTGAAGCCTCAAAAAGTCTAGTATCTCCCTCGTTCCATAGGGATATCCCGGATATCCCTTTGGAGTAATGGTTAAGATATTGGACTTTCACACGGGAGTCCCGGGTTCAAAGCCCGGGTGGGGAGGTTCGCATCACCTCTGTTACATATGGTCCAATGTAATCTGTCTGTCTTTGTGTCTGTCTTTCAGGTCAGTGGTATGGTGGTCAGTGGTATGGTGGTTACCTCACCACAGTCCTGATGTGGTAATGCGCGCGCGCACACACACACACACACACACACACACACACACACACACACACACACACACACACACACACACTACATCACCATAGCCGATCTACATGCACACAACCCATGTACGCAACGCCTCGCTTCGCAGATCTGCTATTTTGACTACTTGTTGTGTGCACACTCTTGTAGGCCTATTACGAATTAGGACTTTAATTTGACCAAAGAACATACCATTTTGAAACTTGGAGATACAAGGTTTCTGCCCGACAGTGATGATATGATTACTGTATCATAAAAGCTCTCCATGTGCTATGATGTTGTGAATGCAACCTTGTTTAACTCTACCTTTAACATGTGTGTCCTTGAATGCTCTCCTTCATGTGAACATGAATACATTAACATGTGTTTAACATGTGTGTCCTTGAATGCTCTCCTTCATGTGAACATACATACATTAACTCATTAAAACTGGGAAAGCATTCCATTGTATATTTTAGCTATCGATACAGCTAGCTAAGTTTTCTAGAAAACTCTTAGGATTTAGAACAGTGGATCTAAAATAAATAGCAGCTGTACAAGCGCTGCAAGCTTGTAGGCTACATCTGCATTTTTGAAAGAATTGAGAAATGATTTTATTTTTAAATCTTCTCTTCTGGGGGTCCTTTGCGTAAAACAAATATAATTGATTTTGGGGGTCCCTGGTACAAAAACGTTTCTGCATGAATTGAATACGAAGGACTTCCGACGTAAACACGACCGTAAAAGGTCTCATTTGGGATCTTTTAGGCAGGGTGTTTAACTGTACTTCTACTGTACTAAAATGTTTTATTGTATTGACTATACTTGTACTGTTCTCCATTTCTGTCTAATCTAATGTCTGTCTGTGTGTGTGTGTGTGTGTGTGTGTGTGTGTGTGTGTGTGTGTGTGTGTGTGTGTGTGTGTGTGTGTGTGTGTGTGTGTGTCTCAGACCTTTGTTCTCCATGGCATGGTGAAAGGAGCCAACTCCACCATCCTATTGGCTGGCTCCCTCAGCCTACTGCTGTGCAGTGTGATGGCCTACGCAGGCTGTGGATGTTATGATGACTACTGTACTTACTGTACTATATACACCACTGGACTGGTAGGACTACTGTACTTACTGTACTATATACACCACTGGACTGGTAGGACTACTGTACTTACTGTACTATATACACCACTGGACTGGTAGGACTACTGTACTTACTGTACCATATACACCACTGGACTGGTAGGACTACTGTACTTACTGTACCACATACACCACTGGACTGGTAGGACTACTGTACTTACTGTACTACATACACCACTGGACTGGTAGGACTACTGTACTTACTGTACTATATTATATACTGACTGGTAGGCTTACTGTACTACAGTATACTGTATACACCATTTACAGTATCTCACTCAAACTGCCCTGAAAACTCACCTTTCAGGAGGCCAGAGAAGGAGGTAGTTATCACTTGTTTCCCCTATCCTGTACATATAGTGCTTTTATAACTGCGATATTATTGAATGTTTTCTTTGCTTGCTATTTATTATGTCCATGAAATATTTGGGATCTTTTAGGCAGGGTGTTTCACTGTACTTGTACTGTACTAAAATGTTGTTATTGTATTGACTATACTTGTGCTCTTCTCCATTTCTGTCTAATACAATATTCAAACCACTGACTACAGTTTTTTTTGCTATAGCTTTCGACACTTTATGTTTTATTTATCTTTTTTTGTGCTTGCTCTTTGGACTGTATACTACAGTACTCTTTTTCTTTTTCTTAAGTCTCTGTAACTTGTAACCTTAACTGCTGTGCTGCCTCTGGGCAACTGAATTTCCCCTGTGGGATAATAAAGGTATCTATCTATCTACAGTGAGGAACATCCATGTTCCATCCCTGTGATAACCCAGACATATTTACATCTCTGTGATAACCCAGACATATTTACATCTCTGGCTGCTGATACACCAGATGTTCTTGTGGTTGATGACTTAGAGATGTATTATGTATTAGAGATGGCAGCACCTTTGACCCTAGCGTAGAGGAAGCCTTGATGACCAAGGTCATTAAATACCAACCACTGCTAAATACTATCTCAGAGCTGGGCTATACTGTAGGTGCAGACTATTTGTTTTTAATTTGTATTTGGTAGCCTAGGACATTATACCCACAGGCTGGTTGTCAGAGGGTTTCGACAACTTGCGATGCCCAAAAAATGAGGCAAAAAGGCTGGCAAGGTGCTGTGCTGTGTCTGCTATAATGAGCAGCTGCCACATATGGCAGAGACGCTGTTACTGATACCCTTAGAGTACTGAGTGACATGCCCATTGTATCATAGAAACATACCGGTATGCCATGATTTTGTGAATGTATTCTTGCCGCACCAATAATATTTGTTTCTCCCTTAAGTGGACATAAATAAATGGTTACAATGTGTGTTTTCAGGAGATCCTGGTTCCTCAGACAGAGCCCTACACAGAGCTGTGTTCCTGGAAAGGTAAGAGACACTGGTGTTGTACAGATATGACGACCAACTAAATGCACACAATGCACCAGTTTAATCTGGAGTGTTGGCATTCTGCTTTGCAGTTTCTCTGAACTTGACTACAATGTTAACAATGTTATCTATGATCCTAGTTTACTGAGGCACTGCACTCTCTCTGCATTCTATGATCATATAGTTTACTGAGACACTAAGCTGTCTCTCTGCATTCTATGATCCTATAGTTTACTGAGACACTATGCTGTATCTCTGCATTCTATGATCCTATAGTTTACTGAGACACTACGCTGTCTCTCTGCATTCTATGATCCTATAGTTTACTGAGACACTAAGCTGTCTCTCTGCATTCTATGATCATATAGTTTACTGAGACACTAAGCTGTCTCTCTGCATTCTATGATCCTATAGTTTACTGAGACACTACAATGTCTCTCTGCATTCTATGATCCTATAGTTTACTGAGACGTTACGCTGTCTCTCTGCATTCTATGATCCTATATTTTACTGAGACACTACACTGTCTCTCTGCATTCTATGATCCTATAGTTTACTGAGACGTTACGCTGTCTCTCTGCATTCTATGATCCTATATTTTACTGAGACACTACACTGTCTCTCTGCATTCTATGATCTTATAGTTTACTGAGACACTACGCTGTTTCTCTGCATTCTATGATCCTATAGTTGATCCTATAGTTTACTGAGACACTACACTGTCTCTCTGCGCTGTCTCTCTGCATTCTATGATCATATAGTTTACTGAGACGCTACGCTGTCTCTCTGCATTCTATGATCCTATAGTTTACTGAGACACTACACTGTCTCTCTGCATTCTATGATCCTATAGTTTACTGAGACACTATGCTGTATCTCTGCATTATATGATCCTATAGTTGATCCTATAGTTTACTGAGACGCTACACTGTCTCTCTGCATTCTATGATCCTATAGTTTACTGAGACACTACACTGTCGCTCTGCATTCTATGATCCTATAGTTTACTGAGACACTACAATGTATCTCTGCATTCTATGATCCTATAGTTTACTGAGACACTACAATGTCTCTCTGCATTCTATGATCCTATAGTTTACTGAGACGCTACACTGTCTCTCTGCATTCTATGATCCTATAGTTTACTGAGACACTACGGTATCTCTCTGCATTCTATGATCCTATAGTTTACTGAGACGCTACACTGTCTCTCTGCATTCTATGATCCTATAGTTTACTGAGACACTACACTGTCTCTCTGCATTCTATGATCCTATAGTTTACTGAGACGCTACGCTGTCTCTCTGCGTTCTATGATCCTATAGTTTACTGAGACGCTACACTGTCTCTCTGTGTTCTATGATCCTATAGTTTACTGAGAAGCTACACTGTCTCTCTGCGTTCTATGATCCTATAGTTTGTTCTATGATCCTATAGTTTACTGAGACGCTACGCTGTCTCTCTGCATTCTATGATCCTATAGTTTACTGAGACGCTACACTGTCTCTCTGCGTTCTATGATCCTATAGTTGATTGAGACGCTACACTGTCTCTCTGCGTTCTATGATCCTATAGTTTACTGAGACGCTACGCTGTCTCTCTGCATTCAATGATCGTATAGTTTACTGAGACGCTACACTGTCTCTCTGCATTCTATGATCCTATAGTTTACTGAGACGCTACACTGTCTCTCTGCGTTCTATGATCCTATAGTTTACTGAGACGCTACACTGTCTCTCTGCATTCTATGATCCTACAGATCCATCAAAAAACAAGAATGAATATTGTGTAAAAGTTAATTATCATCTTCAAAAATCCATATCTCAAAATGTTAGAATATTACTTCAAAAGAAGGATTTATAATACATAAATGTCAAACTTCTGAAAGGTTATGTTAATTCATGCACTCAGTACTTGGTCTGGAATAGGTTTGAACAAATGACTTCATCAATGGTATAAGGCATGAAGGTAGTCAGCCTGTAGTACTGCTGAGGTGTTATGGAAGCCCAGGTTTTCTTTGATAGGGGAAGAGTGTGGAGCAGAACTAGCATTGTATTGTATTGCTGGTGTTCTGTTGGTCCACTGTGTTTTATCAAGTTCAGAGTCAACACGGCGTCACAGCCATCTACCCAGGATTTTAGAGCACTTTGTGCTTCCATAGGTTGACAAGCTTTATGGAGATGATGGTTTCCTTTAGCCAGAAGCACTTGGCACCTGCCCACAGAGCCAAAACTACTAGTAACTGGTGTACTGGCAATGGTATAACTACTAGTAACTGGTGTACTGACCATGGTATTAAACTACTAGTAACTGGTGTACTGACCATGGTATTAAACTACTAGTAACTGGTGTACTGACCATGGTATTAAACTACTAGTAAGTGGTGTACTGACCATGGTATTAAACTACTACTAGTAACTGGTGTACTGACCATGGTATTAAACTACTACTAGTAACTGGTGTACTGTGTCACAGTGAGAAGCATTTTGAGCTTGTAGATCTGCTATTTTTTCGGTGATGATGACGGAGGCGCGCCGTCTCAGGCGTTCATGAGCCACGTGAGACACCGCCGAGCGAGCGGTAGCGAGCGAGTCGCCGTGTCGAGAGTTGCGACGGTCGCATGAGACGACTCAGCACCGTTACCGTTACGTAGGCTCGTTGGGAAACGCCAGGTCACGTGTTCTCTCCTCGCTGCCTATTTCTCCTCCGTTGTTTTCCATGATTCTTCCAGCGTGGCTCAGTGAGTTTTCTGCACTGAGATTAGGAACAGAAGTTCCTCCTCAAAAGGTTTATTACTCACCAGTATCTAGAGATGCCATTGAAAGACAGGTTCTTAATGTCCAATAATCAGATGTATTTAAAATATCAGAAAAGAAGATGATAAGAATTCAAAAAGGAATAAAATGATACTAATAGTAATCCCAGAAAATAACAAAAAGTAGATAGTAGCTAAAAGTTAATACTTTGTTTGTACTAAGTAGTTCTAGGAGAGGAGCTCACAAAATCCCTTTGCCAACGATAGACGCTATATGAGAGCTGTTTGATAAGTTGAGTGGGCAACTCTAGAAATAAATCCTAAATCGTTAAAGGCTCTCGCAACAGTGGTCCTTAAACAAACAAATAGTTTTCGGCCCCTTTCCCTGTTTTGTACCAGTTTAAATATCGCACTATTTCTTCAGTTGGAGTGGTGACTGTAGTCAGTGTGTTTGTTGTGAGATTTGCCAATCTACAAGCTCACAATGTGATGTGTTCTGAGCTTCATACGTGTACATTTATGTACATTTATTAATGTTGTATCAACATGAACAACAACTACTCTGAAACATTGTGAACTGAAGATGATATGAAGAGAAAACTGCTCCAGTCTGGAGACTGTAACTCCTTGAAGGCTGCAGTTGCTCAATGTAACCAACAGGTGTCATCAGAAAAGCATTTCATAGACTGATTGATTGATTGAAGACTTTATTATCAGTTTGCATAGGAAAAGGTACAGTTTCATGACAGTACAGTTCACTGGTACAAGGTCAACTAAAAGGATAAATACCACAAGAAAGCATTTTAGGCTTGTTTCAATTGGGGTCCTTTTTTAACTCATAACATTGAATGAATTGAAAACACAGTACTATGCTGAAAATATAAAAGCAAAAAAAGAAGGAAAAAAAAGGGGGGGGGGGGGTGTATTTACAATAGAAAGGTCAGGGGTCGGAAAATATGGGCCAGATTGGAGTAGCAGCCGCCTCTAAGTGACTTTTCAGAGCTGTTTTAGGAGAGAAGGGATTTACACTCCTTTAAGTCCTTCGACAGGGCGTTCCAAATCTAGGTTGGATGTGATCTGTGGAGCTGCCTCTGGTGTTTTTTCTGCATGAGCAACTTTGACCTTTAGGAAGTATTTTGTCAGGTACAAACATGGGTATCTTGGAGGTGTAGTGTATCTTAGTGTAGTGTACACCAGACCAGGCCCATTGCAAGATGCTGTACTCTGTCAGCTATTTATTTATTTGAAATTTAAGGAGGAAAAACCCATTGAGTTGCAGCAACTCGTTTTCAAGTGTGACCTCAAAGTACAACAACAACAAACAACACTGAACAAACAATCAATGACATACACATATAAGGCTCTTCCAACATCTCAACCCCCACTACACCCCCCACTCCATCACCTTAGCAATACAAATAAAAATAATATTCTAATAAAAAAAAAAAAAAGGAACCAGACCTTGCAGATACATTACATCATGCCAGTATAGGATCAACATAAAATAAAAAATAAGTGTAAATTTCATAATTATAGTACAATCAATGCAATCAAAAACAGAAACAGCTGGATGTAAGGCGAACCAGCAGAGAAGTCTTGAATGCATTAAAAGAAGAAATTGATCTAAGCGACAAGGGTAGAATATTAAAATCTGTCTTCCAATTTCTCTAGAAAAACAAAAAGTCAAACAGAATATTTCTAAATTGCAGTATTGATACTTTTACTTAAATAAATACAGTAAGAGGGGGACATTGTTTTTTTTTTCACACAATAAAACCACAATGCTGATGAACATCTGTGGTTAACATGAGTTAAAATAGACTGCATGTTGCTGTGGTATGTTCTGGGTGGGGGGAGGGGTTACATGTCCCCCACCAACAGTAGGATGAGCACCCTTGAAGTGATGCCAAGAGATAAAAGACATCCCTCTTCCATGGAGAGTAGGTTATGTTTTGTCTCTTTATATTGGTAACAAGTGTGTGTTTTCACAAACTGCTTTGCCAAAACACAAGGCTCTGAGTAGCCTGACGTTGCGTCGCGGGTTCGAGTCCCGTTCCCTTTGCTGCACGTCTCTCCCCATCTCTCTCCCTGTTTCCTGTTCATCTCTACTGTATGCTATCAATTCAAATCTTGAAAGACAGTATACAGTATATGTTGGGATGGCGGCATAGGCTCTTGCTGGCATAATTCCCGAAGGCACATATAGTTTCAGACTTTAGGTTTAGGGTGTCACCTCACTGCACCCATGGGTGTCTCCTCTACACAGTAACTGACCTGAGGTCTTCACCATGGAGTAGATGGCTTGATCTGCTGGAGTCTGGTCTGAGATAAACAGAACAAACATCAAGTGTTACTACACTGACATAATGTTAACACGTACGTACACACACACACACACACACACACACACACACACACACACACACACACACACACACACACACACACACACACACACACACACACACACACACACACACACACTTTGTGAAAAGTATATCCACAAATGCAAGTCTCCATGGGATGAGTAATCCATACACAGTAATATTTTGTGTGAACTATTCCTTTAAACAGTGCTGTAACACTGTTGCCTCAGATGTGTGTAATCTAGTATAGATGTATAAATGTGAGTGTAGAGTGACTACACATATGGTATCGTTACGCCCCACAAGCCCTGAAAACAAAACTCCAAACAGCCCAAAATAAACTAATTAGGGTCCTGCTTAACCTTCCCTATCAGACTCACCTCACCGCTACTCACCAATTAAGAGTGGGGTGGCTCAGAGTAGATGACAGAGTACAGCAACTTGCAATGGGCCTGGTGTACAAGATACACACTTTCGAGGGAAAATTGTTTTTTAGTTTTCTAGTTTGAATATTGTGTTTCAACTTTACTTGTTTATTACTTAAGGTGAGAACCTTGTATAAGCCCTTTATGGGCTTCCTTTCTCGCCTGCACATATTTTCATGCTTTTTTTTTTAATAATGTTAACACGTATTGTTTGTTTTCTTATTGTGCAAATAAATAAATCAAAACACTACACCACTATGATACCCAAGTACCTGTCAAAATACTTTATAAACATTAAGGATGTCCATAATTATAACACCAGAGGCAGCGCCACAGATCACTTCCAACCCAGAGTAAAAACCAACAAAGGGTCAAACTCGTTTTTCTGCTATACCACCAAAATGTGGAAAGCCTTACCGAAGGCCATAAAGGAGTGTGGATCACTAGCATCCTTTAAAATTGCCCTGAAAAACCACTTACAGGCAGCAGCCGTTCGCAACTGGTAAAAAAAATGAACCTAGCCCAACCCTACCCTCCCCTGCCCCTTCTTTGTATATACTGTTTGTTTAGACTTACTGTTTTCTTTTTTGTTTTTCTTTACATATCTACTGCATAGTACTGTTAGGATTGCCACCTTTCAGAAATTGAAATAAGAAACACCTCTTCCGGGCACGCGGTGCGTGCGCTCCGTGCGCGTGGCACAGCCGCCGGCCGGCGAAAAAATGCAGTCCCAAACCCATGAAATGCATAGAATAGTTATAACTATAACACACAACATGGTATAAGTATAACCTATATTGTTTTGCAGTTTGAAGTGGCCAATTGTTTCTAAAATATGAATACGTTAATTTTGTATGAAATAAAGCAATGTATGAATGATTTGAACCTGGTTCTTGTATTGGGTCACTTGGTGGTCAGTAAAGAGAAGGTAGTCAAGAAACCATTAAGTCATATACTTAAAGTTTAAAGTGCTTTATTAGCAACGAAGATTAAACATGTTTTACTTTAGGCTGAATAGGCTTCACTAGCCTAAACCTGAGCAACTTTACAGAAATAAGAGCCCAAAATACTTATAATTGTCAGATTTGGCAACACTGCATGGTATTTCATCCAACCTAGCCCAACATGGCTTATATTATCAGACCTGGCAACTGCATGTTATTTTTCTCCACACACTGTACTGACTGTAGGCTAGATTGCTTGGCAAGCAACCTTCACTGACGCTGTCAAGCCACGGGTTTGTTTCTTCCCACTCGCGTCTGTGCCTTTGTAGGCGTCTGTCCTTTTTTGAGGCGGTGGAGTATTGTCTTCAGACGACATTTTTAAAGCGCGCGGTGTGCGTTGACTGTAACTAGGCAACGGTGATTGACAGCGACATGCAGTGCATATGCAGACAGGGGCCGGGCGGAGAGGAGAGGAGAGGAGACAGTAGGCAGAGCGTAGAGCGCACCGCAGCGACGAGTCGCCTCACAGGCGGTCCGTGCCTCTCCCTCCTTTTGCTGTCTTTTCCTGTGTTTTATTTCATTCATTATTGTTAAATTCTGTGTTGAGGTTTGTGTGACAGACCTTTATGGAGCATTTGGTTAAATACGGAACAAACCGCGTTCCGTATTGGTTAAATACGGAACGCATCTTTTAATTGTCCAATACGGAACGATTCCGTATTATACGGAACGGGTGGCAACCCTAAGTACTGTGTTCTATGTGTCTGTCATTCAATGTTATATGAGATACTTCAATGGTTTCCAGTGGAAATAAGCTTTGTCTTTTCATGGATCTCCTTTTAGTAGACCTTGTACCAGTGAACTGTACCGTCATGAAACTGTACCTTTTCCCTATGCAAACTTCTAATAAAGTCTTCAATCAATCAAACCTCTGTTCATCCTGTATAGATATAGATACTGTATATAAATACATATATAGATGTTGCATAGCTATATAAATGTAAGTGTACAGTGACTGTACCTCTGTTCATCCTGGGTTGACCTAGCAGTTGGAAAGGTTTAAGTGCACATGCCGGGAGGTCAGTGAGGAGAGAGTTACAATAGTGGAGTTTTAATGTCAACAGAAAACACTAAACTAGATCTGTCTGTTAGCAGGGTATCTCTAGCAGTTATCACTATCATTGTACAGTCAATGTGTTCTAGGCTATAAGCTACCTGTAATCATGCCATGGACCATTGGTGGGCTAAAATGAATCAGTTACTGGGAAGTCTGAGGTCAAGAAAGAGAAAATGTGTTTAATGTAACACATCACTATAGTATCAGTTAACATTAGTTTAATGTGTTTATTCATTACATGTAACACATCACTATAGTATCAGTTAACATGAGTTTAATGTGGAAGGATGGATAAAGTAAGAGGAACAGATCAGTGGTTGGTTCTCTGGACCACTGGCATATTTAAAGCAATCTTTAAGGGCCTCCCCACCCTACCTTTAACTAACCTTAGCCCACATATCCCCACCCTACCTTTAACTAACCTTAGCCCACATATCCCCATCCAACACAACAGTGGTCCCCAGGTTGATTCTTAGTCAGGATGGTGGTCCCTGCTTCACAATCAGTTGAAAACCCCTGATAATAGGTTGATAATACTGTACATTCATGATGAGTTTGTTGCCGTTCTTTAAGCTTGGCTACAACATGCTATCACTATGAGGGTGTGACGCCATGTGTTGTGACCTATAGTAAACTGTCTATGTTGAGCTACGCTGTATTCACATGACAATGTGTAAAACAGGCTTAAAAAGGACTGTTACACCACAGGAAGCAGCTGCACTGCAGAGCTCCGACTTATTGTAACTTTAGAAAAGGTTCTCTGTAAACTACTCAGTGCTTAGTTGCAATGTTCATGTCTGTATCATGACTATTATTCTAAACACTGCTTAGCTTTAAAGTTACAATGGATGTTTATTCTATTCTTATTCAATGACTGCTGGATCATTAATGGTAAGCAAATCATTCCTTTTGTTACTTACAGGATTACTCTGAATAACACTGATTTTCTCTATATATATGAATAATAAGGCGCTGAAGACAACTACAACCATCCTGTGAATGTCCTTACTAAATAATTATAACCACTAAGCAATCTGCATAAAATACACTCTGTACTAGAAGTTTATTCAAGACACTGCTTCCCATGTGTACAATAGTACACACAGACTCATTCCTTTGTTAAATCACCCTGGTGTGAAGCTACAGCTGATGTAACCGTTGTGGAGGTGTGAACTCAGGGGTTGTTCTGCATCGACGCATGTCTGTGTGTGTGAGAGGCATGAAGACACTGCCAAAAGATATGGGACGGCGTGAGCCTGTGTGACCGGCAGGGCCGGACACAACCAGTAGTACTAGAGTGGCATGAAGAGATGTCACAACCAGTAGTACTAGAGTGGCATGAAGACATGTCACAACCAGTAGTACTAGAGTGGCATGAAGACATGTCACAACCAGTAGTACTAGAGTGGCATGAAGACATGTCACAACCAGTAGTACTAGAGTGGCATGAAGACATGTCACAACCAGTAGTACTAGAGTGGCATGAAGACATGTCACAACCAGTAGTACTAGAGTGGCATGAAGACATGTCACAACCAGTAGTACTAGAGTGGCATGAAGACATGTCACAACCAGTAGTACTAGAGTGGCATGAAGACATGTCACAACCAGTAGTACTAGAGTGGCATGAAGACATGTCAGGACTCAGCCAGTAGTACTAGTAAGACTCCCTAATCAGGAGATAAGCGACGGTCAGGTCGTATTCACAAACTTCAATCAGGAGGGAATATAGGAAATGGGACAGATCCATGTTGATGACATGACTTTAGAGATACTGTGTGATTTGAGGGCAAAATCTGTAGGAGCAGTGTCCAAAATGTGTTTTGCAAGAATCAGCCTCATGGTGGCGCTAGAAGAGGGCCATGTGAGAAATTAGGGGTTGTGGTTTGGCAGCCAAGGAATGTGTGTGCAAAGTTTGGCATGGATAGGGGCAACGGTGCCAGAGATATGAGTATAGGGCTGACAGCCGGTGGAGGTTTTGATAGTAACTGCGACCTGATGGTCGCAACTAGGGTGGCATGAAGAGATGTCAGGTGGGCGACCCTCAGGCGAGTCAGGCCGTACATGTTTTGAGGGTCTCGCTCTCGTTCTAATGTAGTTCCTACTGGCGGAGGCTACGGAGCATTCTCCAGACTAGCAGCAACACACTACTCTGTGTGAGTGACAGCGTAGGTGTAGCCTAGGGAAACTTTATCTGTCCACCGTTTAAAAGTTATTTTCTGTGTAAGCAATCGCTGATTCATACTGGATGTGTTGGGGAGCGTGTCGCTGTTACTACATCTCATCTTTTAGACACCCGACTCTAACCCTCACCATAACCTTAACCTCCGTGGAGTGAGTCGCTAACCCTCCGGTCGAAATGATGGCCGTTTGCAAAAGCGAGATTTCCCCATGTGTTGCTGGTGGTAGATAATGAATAGGGGGTTTCCACAGCTCATTCTCCCAACTGTGTCCTGTGTTGTGGTCTGAACTCTTCTCTGCTCTCTCTTCATCCTCTGAGTTCATGCATTCACTGCTGGTTTAAACCAGGCACGTAGGCAGTGTTAGGCAGACTAGGCGACCGCCTACCAACTGAGATCTGATCTAGCCTAAATTAGAAAATAGAAATTGAATGAAAGAATCTCTATTTCCATTGTGTAAAGACCTGACTGGCTTCCCAAAAGAATGTCGCTCAACCAGTTCCTTCTCCTCCTCAATGGTAGGCGGCCGATAGCCTAGGCTACTCAACTCGCTGAGATGTACATTTTTGCTATTGTTTTCATTTGGTGACAGGAGGGGGGTTTACTTTGGGCCATCACCTGGCTTTACAAAGAATCAAATGTGCACGCAGAAGTACGATGACAACCGCTCGCCCAAATGGTCTGCTGTGTAGCCTACTCCACTATTGGACAACTTTAGTTAGTCTACTATTTAGAATATTATTATAAAACACATTAATCTCTTCAGCCCTATACATTTTGTCCATTTGAAAATACCCGATCTACAAGCTCACAATGTGTCGCGATGCTGCACATTGTGAGCTTGTAGATCTGCTATTTTCTTTTTGAACATTCACTGAGATACATTTGAAAACTTGAAATGGGACATTGCGACATTCTGCCTAATGAGTACTTTTACTTTTGGTACTTAAGTACATTTTGAATTGCTGGCATTTCAGGGCTGGCACTTCACTGGCATTTGGGCTGGCATTTTGCCTACCTTGACTCTCATTCCTGCATACGCCGTGCAATCATAGCCTACTTTAGAACGCTATTCCGTTCTGATCCATACACTTAAAGGTTGGTTCGCATTTCAGTGAGTGATTTATTACTAGCAGTGAGCAGTGCTTCATTGTTCTGTGAGTGCATTTTGTGAGCAGTCTGCCTGTCACAGTCCCTTCCTCTCCTCGCTACAGAGAGGGAGAGACTGCTTTAGTGGTGCATGTTGGAGGGATCTAAAACGCTGCCCATGGTGCTCACCCAACCAACATGAATACATGTTACAGATATATTTTGTGGTATTTTTTCCATTGGCAAAAATATATATCTAAAACATATTTTCCCCCAATTTTGATCGGGTGAGCAGGATGCACGTTTGGGAGGGCTCTTGAGGAGATCCATTCATTCATTCATTCATTCATTCACCTATATTCATGTCCAGTATTATGCAGGCTATAATTGATTTGATAGGCAATTAAATGTCACTGTCAAATGTTGTCCCAGTCTGCATTTTTACACACTGGAAACACATGTTGCCTATTTAACATTTAGCAGTCACTGTTTAGCTTCCCATTGTAACTGTGTGGACTGCAGAGTGAGTAGAGGGAGGAGCACAACCCCAGAAGGGGGCTTCAGTGCTAGACTAGTGATGGCATGGCATGAGTCCAGCATGTTGTTGGGGCCGGGGGGAAGGGGCAGGGATTCCCCTGCTGATGACGACGTCGCCGCATCGGAGTTGGTGACATCAGGATTGTCCACAGCTGTCCAGCAGCGCTAGGAGGATGGACAGAGAGGAGAGAGATGGAGGCTGGTGGTGGAACTCTGAGGAGGAGGATTACAACCCGGGAACCTGGAGGACAGGAACCGAGGAACAGAGCTGCTGCTGTGGAACAACAACAAGCAGGGGCGGCCGGCAGGGGGGGCTAGCGGGGCCATTGCACAGGGCGCCACTTTGCGGGGGCGCCAGAAGAAGAAAAAGAAAAAAAAAAGTAAAGTGACGGCCCTGCAGAGCAGACGTAAGATCAACAGTCCACTCAGACCGAATACAACAACACCCCCTGGTGGTAGTGATAGAGGCTGGCAGCTCCAGGCAGCCCCCCCCCCTCCCCTCCTGATGTGATGTCATATTCACGCGCCAGTATTGAAATTGAAAACAACATCTGTTAAAAATAAAGCATGGAGTTCGAGCTCTTCACTACTATGGACGTGACTACCGGTAGATATTATAATATAGCTGCTTGCCCTGAAACATCACATGGAGAGGATTATTTTGTACCTGACTTCCTCTACAAAACACAGACCTCAGGCAGGCTCTATCAGCCAGGACTTTGTCTCACTGTGCGTGACTGTGAAAGAACCATTTCCTCCTGACCAGCCCAAGGTAAGACTAAGACAGTCAGATCATGCTTTTATAAACCCTATTATATTAAGCCCAAAATGGTTCTGCCGCCGTGTAGAACCGAACCGCATAATTTGCCCGCAAATAACTTGAAAAAATGCATAATTTGCCCGCAAATAACTTGAAAAAATGCATATTTTGCCCGCAAATAACTTGAAAAAATGCATAATTTGCCCGCAAATAGCCGATTTTTCCAGCGGCGCCGTTGAGGGGCCGCGCTTCGCGCGGCCATAGGGCGGCGCTATACTACCTCGCCTAGGGCGCAATATACATACCAACCGCCACTGACAACAAGGCTCTGCTAACAACAGAACGGTAGCAGCAGATGTTAGCCTCCCATATTAGCCACGGTTAGCCTGAAGCTGAGGATCATGTAAACAGCTTTGTGGTAACTTTTTAAGAGATTGCAACATAGTAGCACTTAGTATGCGAGGTTTTCCCCCTGAGCCTGGTTGCCAGACTTGTGCTCTGCATCTTGGCTGTAGTAGCCTAGGCTAACTATGGACATAAACAATACTTCCACAATACTTTACCAGGTAAAACATGTGAGTACTTTTTCCACACTGCATGTTCAGGAGCAGAGCTACACTGCTCAGCCGACAGCCTGTTGCCACTTGGCAGAGGCAGCAGAAATCCATCCTCATCCTTTCTCTGCAAGATGAGGCTATGCCAGGTTAGCCTGAGGTTGGCAGACTGTTGTGTGCTGGCTCTTGGCTGTAGACAGCAGCTACTGACTATAATATGGACTTGAACCCGAGGCTCCCCTCGTCAGACCAACGCACAGCCCGTTGAACCACTTGGCAGAGCAGCAGACTCATCTCTTTTCTGCCTCGCACTTTGCTCTTCGAGGATGAGCCGCGCTATGCGATTCTCCATCTGAGCCCGGTTGGCAGACCGTCATGTTTCCACCTTAACCATGCTTCTAGCGAGGTAAACAAAGAGCCCCGGCAGGCTAAACAAACGTTCAGATTTCAGAAATAAAGTGCCGTTAAACTAGCTCTGGTCCATAGCGGGGGAGAACTCCACTAACGCTATGGACCAGAGCTACCGTTAAACCAGAATTGCATGTTGCTCCCGTATTGTTTAATAAAAAGCATTTTTATCAGATCATTATCTGTTTCCCCATGTATTTTCGGACCGGTTTTTGCGAGGCTACGCCCACATTTCAGTGTCCATAGATGGGGGTTGTTCGCGTGTGGAAAACCAGGAAATACAAGGGGAAACATAAAATGCTTTGTATTAAACAATACGAGAGTTGCATGTAATTCTGGTTAAGCGGCATCTATTCTGAGACAAATAAGTCTTGGTTAAGCACTTTATTTCTGAAATCTGAACGTTTGTTTAGCCTGCCGGGGCTCTTTGTTTACCTCGCTAGAAGCATGGTTGAGGTGGAAACATGACGGTCATATGGCCGTCATGTTTTGCCACTTGGCAGAGCAAAGCCATCCTCATCCCCTTTCTCTGCAAGATGAGCGCTATGTGAAGGTTTTCCCTCTGAGTCCGGTTGGCAGAACTGTTGTGTCTTGGCTTAGCTGTAGTCTGGGATCACTTCACTTTACGGGGTTTGATCCGGTCGGGAGCGGAAACCACTTTACGTCATGTTGTAGTCCTAGACGGACTACACTTTGGCCGGAACTATCAACCGGATTCAGTTTTAACCCAAAATATTCCCCTGCAGGCCTGCACCCAAGGACATACTTTTAGGGCCGACCTAATAAACACCTTGATGAGGCGTAGTTTTGCTTTCGAAAAATTCGTTTGGTATGTGCATCTTTTAATCCAACCCGTAGCGACTGGCAAGACTACGTAGGCTACTCCAGCATTTTAAAAGGGATTGGGGAAACAAACGGAGGGAACCAAATCAAAGCGACGCCGCTTCTTCTAGTGGTTTCCGCGCTTTAGGCGGAAACCAAACGGTCTGTTGTGAACGAACACCAGGCTCTCTCCCGGGAGAAAGCCTGGTAGGCGAGGTTAGCTTAGCTGAGCTCGGCTGTAGCAGATACTAACTATCATAAACTATGGACATAAACAATACTTTAGCAGGTAAAACATTTGAGTAGTTTTTCCACACTGCATGTTCAGGAGCAGAGCTCCACTGCAGCCTGTTGCCACTTGGCAGAGAGACAGCCATCCTCAGTCTTCCACTTTGCTGTGTGTGTGTGTGTGTGTGTGTGTGTGTGTGTGTGTGTGTGTGCGTGCACGTTTTAGAATGAATAATAATAAATTATGTTTCTTACATAGGCTTGATGTTTTTATGTTGCACTGCAAGTGCAACATAAAAAGAGGAAAAATATATTTCATTTTATGTACATGGAGAATGTGATTATTGATTATTGACCAGCCAAGTAACCCTGAAACTTGACGGTCGACTAGGGCTAAAGGGTTAAAGGGATAGTTCACCCCCAAACTGACTTTATTTATATTGATTACTCACCTCACGGAGACTTGAATTTATGGATATTGTTTTTAGGTTTTGTCACATCAATAATTTGAGGAAAAATATCCATGAATTCAAGTCTCCATGGGGTGAGTAATTTTTTTTTGTCAATATTATATTGACAAATAAAATATACAAAATATATTCAATGTTAAATGGTGCATTTGTTATATGTTATATGAGTAAAAAAAAAAAAGTTGTACCCCAATTGAAACCATCCCAAAAGCGTTCTTGTGATGTTTATAATCCTTTTAGTTGACCTTGTATCAGTGAACTGTACTGTCATGAAACTGTACGTTTTCCTTTACAAACTTCTAATAAAGCCTTCAATCAATCAATCAATCAATCAATCTATCAGGTGAGAACCAGGGGAGAGACCAAAACCTATGCCCAGCCTAGGACAGACTGGGAAGTGGAACAGCGGGGGTCCCTCTGATCTGGTTCCAGCCTGGATTATTATGGTACCAACGTCTTCCTCTGGAGGTCCTCCATGAGGTCATCCTGGGGGTCCTCCATGACTCCTCAGTGTGAAGCTGGGGGTCCTCCATGTCTCCTCCTCAGTGTGAAGCTGCTCAGAGCTCAGTTAAGAATGGATTCCTCTGGGGTAAGTGGAGCCCTAGAAATACAACCTCTGTCATCTTACATAGGCTCTGTGTAATATACACAGCCATAGATTGTTTTTTGTTTTGATTGAAGAATTTATTGTCAGTTTGCATAGGAAAAGGCACACAAAAGGAGATCCTAGTAAGCTTTCCAGTTTATTTACACAGGAACCACTTCGTGTATCTCATATAAGATTGAAAGACATACACATAGAACACAGTACTTGTCACAGAATTGTCAACAAAAGGGGAGAAAATAAAAAGTAGTAATAGAAAATAAAACAAGGGTAAAAGAAACAATAGTAATAAAGTGAACTAGGGGATATGTATTTACAAAGGAAAAGGGGAGGTAGTTATGGGCTTAGTTTATTACAAGTTTCAAATAGTAGCCGCTTGTAGGTGACTTGTAGGTCCTATCTGCAGTCAGTTAGCAGACTGATCTCTGTAGCAGTAAAGTTCTCCGTATTGCATGTGTTCTCACCCAATAATGAATGCCTCAGACATGGAGTCAGATATAGTTCTGGCACAAAACAAATGTATGTTCTCTGCTAGAAGTTTTCTGCTACGTTTTCTGCCAGAAATGTGACCAGTTATAGACTAAATATGGCCAAAAGTGTCTGAAAAGCCACATTACACTGATGTGATTATATTGACCTTTCTATTTTAAATGTGTCTCCAACTGTAGTCAAAAAGGGGCTCTCTGATAATAAAATCAAAGAAAAAGACCTGCACACTGTCAAGAACTTGCAAAAAAGAAATGTAATTTAACGTTTCTGCTGTTGTGTTGTTGAAAGACTGTTCTCCATGCTGGGACATTATTGTAATGACTCACCTGCGCCCTCTGCAGTCTACAGATGGTCAATATAAATTACCACCATAGACCATTGATCACCTTATAAACAAACTGTTTATTTATTTATCTGACTCTTATCGTGTATCATTACTATTTCTAAATAGAAGACATAAGGAACTATAGATGACGATGATGGATGAGAGAGTGTAGAACCAACTGTATTAAACTGTGATGTCTAAGTTAATCTTGTGACCATGATGTCTGTTCTGTGTTTTAACTCATTCTGTGCCAATCACGTGTATACACGTGATATATTAGCGCATCCCACAGTGCCAATCACGTGTATACACGTGATTCAAAAAAAAAAAAAAAAAATTTGAAAAATTTTTTTTGAAATTTTTTTTTTTGGACCCCATCAAAACTAGTGAACATGATTTCAATCGCGATTTTGCATGTTTAACCCCCATACAACCCCCATACAACTCAGGTAGCAGACCTCCAAGCTCACAACTGTGTAAAACATAATGGCTATTATCTCAAGAATGCCTGAACGGATTTCCAATCGGATTTTTTTGTTTGAAAGCTGTGAACAAACTGCACAAACCCACAACAATGCAATCCAGGATTGCATTGGATTTTTTAGAGCTCATTCTTCTCTGTTTTTTTCCCATGCATGAGGTGTGCAAGGTTTAATCATGGCTAAGTTGACGAAAATAAGGCTTTTAAAATGCTTGGTAGCCAATAGCTAACTTCAAGCTAACTTCATCCTCTTCCTGTACATGCACAAAGGAAAGTGTTTAGGCAAGTCATGGCTGCAGGGCTTCTGCATATACCAGCATATCTCTATGGGATTGTCTGTGGCACACTTGGCCCCCTCTAGTGGTGAAAGGGTGGCATTAAATGAGTTAATATCTGGGTTTATACTCTATGACAGGGGTCTTCAATGTGTTCAGGCCAAGGACCCCTTTGCTGAGAGAGAGATGAAGCAGGGACCCCCCAATATACGGTATATTGTTTACAATTGTGTTGCAGATTAAAAATGCTCATAGATTTCTTAGACAGCTTAGACTTGTTTGACAGCACTATCAGTGTATGTTGGATTAATGTGTATTTTCAGACATTGAACCACTTGAACTGTCAATATTTAGTCTACTCTTTTCCTACACCAAACTCTTTGCCAGAAATAGACGATCTACAAGCTCACAGCGCCTCACAGCGCAAGGCGTTGTGAGCTTGTAGATCTACTATTTTTGGCTCCAATCAAAATAGGGAAGCTAGGGTTCATAATGGTTAATGTAAAACACATGATCCTATCACACAAAGATTTGGCACTTTAAATTAGGGGTGGGCGATATGGTGATAATTATCGCTGAGACGATACAATGTATCCACGATATGCCTTTTCAGAGATATCGTATACATCGTGATACAATGAGGGAGGCTTATTTAAAAATCCTGTTGAATTGTTAATACAGAGATTCATTGCAGAATTAATTTAAACCTGCATTTTGGTCTAAATCAGTAGTTCTCATACTTTAAAATGTCAATGTCTCCCCTTAATTTACGGGTCCATTTGGTTTCATTTGTACACTGTCAGTTACATACTTCTAAGGGGCAATTTAGACCTCCCAAAAGGAACCCAGAGAGTCCCTGGACCCCACATTGAGGACCACTGGTCTAAATGGTCTGTTACTCCTTTTTCTTTTAGTTTGTGTTACTTTGTATGTGGTTGTACTGTTAATTAAACTGGTAATAACCATAAAAACCAACATGAAAAAGAATCGTGATAAGATTGTGTATCGTGATACAGCTTGGAAAAATATTGAGATATTGTATTTTTTCTTATCGCCCAGCCCTACTTTAAATGGGCTGAATAGTTACCCTACGTTGACACATGTTTACTCAGACTACAATGGTGAATATAAGAGTTGCATTTATAAAACACATAAATGTATTTTTGAGGCTGAGAGCTCCAAGAAGCCAAAAAATTGCCGATCTACAAGCTCACAACACGTTATGATTTATTTTGTCACAATCACAGGGGTTAAAGTTGTCAGTCCTGGGGACTGATTTCAGTCTTGAGGATTGCATAGGGGTTGTTTATGAGATCAGTGCAGATCTGCCTAAAAATGAATAAGGGGGAGTTGTAGCGATTAATGACAAAGTCGTCAAAACACTAATCAAGTGATCTCTAAACTAAAAAGCAGATATAATTTCAAGATCAGAAGATACTTCTATAAAATGAAGCTTGGATTGGCACACACACATTCAGTGAAGGAAGTTCGCACGCCATGTTTTAAAGATCACATATTATCTAACAATATTTTTCAGTCTTGGGATTTTTTTTTGTTTGTTTTGCTTTAACTCCTGCAATCATCATGATATGATATTGTCATATCATCCCATCCCTGATCATAACTAACCCTATAGTTGTGTCAGATTGTCCTCTTGTCAGTGGAACCACTGGTGTTCCTGTCTGTACTGTATGTTCACAACTGAACATGGTGGAAGTCTGTTTATTGTATTTCTATTAATTTTTGGAGCGGTGAAAACGCTCCCAATAGACAGGTATATCCGTGGGTATGTGGGTGGGTGGCTGGGTGGCTGGCTGGGTGGCTGGCTGGCTGGCCGTGTCCGTAGTCTGGCAATACCTTGAGTGGCCACACACAACACACTAGTTAAAGGAGGGGCGCTGTTTTGTGCAGGCCAGGCACACTCACCTCAGCACTCACTCACATGTGCAAGGAACACACACACACACACACACACACACACACTACGCACGCACGCACACACACACACACACACACACACACACACACACACACACACACACACACACACACACACACACACACACACTCACTACACAAACGCACGCACGCACACACACACACACACACACACACACACACACACACACACACACACACACACACACACACACACACACACACACTACACAAACGCATGCACACACGGCCCGCCCCCCACACTCTCACACACACACTACACAAACGCACGCACCCCCCCCCCCCCCCACACACACACACACACACTACGCACGCACTCACACACACACACACACACACACACACACACACTACACTACACTACACAAACGCACGCACCCCCCCCCCCCCCCCCCCCACACACACACACACACACACACACACACACACTACACAAACGCATGCACACACGGCCCACCCCCCACACTCACTCCAAAAACAAGCAACACACACACAGAGGGGAGAAGCCACGGTTGCCAGATTCTGTGAGTGAAACAAGCAAACAGGTCTATGAAAACGAGCCCAAAGGTTTCACCACTTGACCTATATTACATTCGCTATTTTCTAAAAGCATGTTGAAAGCAAGCCACATAAGCAACTATACTTCAGAAACAAGCCCAAATAAAAGCAATTCGCAACTAGAGACTTTACAGGAAAAGAAGACCAAAGTCACTTATAATGAGCAAACCTGGCAACATTGTTGACATTCCTCAGTAACGACACAGTGTTATCTTAAAGTCAACAAACACCACTGGGACCAAGCAAGCATCGACAACTCATCTTCATTATTCACTCATACACAACCACATGCAGGAGGACATTTGGACAAGGACCTTTCTCTGCAGCTACCAGAACAAAAAACTTTTTGTTTTTTACTTTTGTGCGTAAAAGCACAAAAGTATTGATATCAAAATGTACTTAAAGTACCAAAAGTAAAAGTACTCATTGTGAATGTCCCATTTCAAGTGTATACAAATATTTTTAATGGCAAATCTACAAGCTCACAATGTGAGCTATTTAAATGGCCAAATATATATAGGCTACAGCTGAAGTGGTTAATGTATGATTTGTATAAATCAAAATCTACAAACTAACTAATAACTATCAAGTTTTGTAATGAATGTAGTGGAGTAAAGTTCGGATCCGAGATTTAGTGGAGTAAAAGTATCAGTTGGGAATTACTGGTCTTTATTTTATCTTATTTTATTAATGTAGGTCCTATTTCATTTTGCATACACTTTGCACTGTTCTATGTCTGCATATACTGCACATATTAAAGGGTTAGGGTTAACACAAGTTAAATGCTACACTTTATGAAAAATTACATTGACTCGTTGATTTTTTGTGTGACTCATAAAATGTCCCTGGGACCCATCTGAAAGACCCCTCTTGAGTCCCGGGACTCATTACATTAAAAAGCTAGCAACATCACTGTGTTATAGATCTAGGACAGAATTCATAGATTTAGAACACATAGAATCAAAAACATAGACCTGGAACTGCTCAAATTCACCGCTCCACTTCGAACCGAGGTTTGATTTTAATTATTACATTGTTTTTATTGTGATATGGATCTCCCTTCACAGGAAGCAGAGGTTGTCTTCCTGTTTGTCAACAACGAAGAAGGAAGTTCCACAACACAACGTGACGTCCTTCTGCACGACGTCTCTCTTCATCCACACAACAATCACTACGGTATGTTGGCATTGTGATCTGAAATCAAAAAATCAAACCTCGGTTCGAAGTGGAGCGGTGAATCTGAGTAGCTATACCCTGTGTGTGTGTGTGTGTGTGTGTGTGTGTGTGTGTGTGTGTGTGTGTGTGTGTGAGAGTGAGTGGTGAGTGTGCCTGGCCTGCACAAAACAGCGCCCCTCCTTTAACTAGTGTGTTGTGTGTGGCCACTCAAGGTATTGCCAGACTACGGACGGACGGACACGGCCAGCCAGCCAGCCACCCACATACCCACGGACATACCTGTCTATTGGGAGCGCTTTCACCGCTCCAATAAACAGTCATTGACGGGGACAGCTAGGTGTACAACATCTGTAGTTATAGGACGACGGCTGACGTGGTCTCCACTCTCCACTTGATCAGGTCTCATGAACCAGAATGAGTGCAGGACTGAATGTTAGAATGTATAAACCTCCTCCTTTAGGAAGCACAAACTTATGGGACACGCAATCAGCAGTTTGTGTTATTAATTACCCCACGCCAGTCTCAAAGCACCGGTCAATGTTGTGCCCCGTACGTTTGTGCTTCCAAAACACAGTGTGTTCCTAAAGGAAGTTTTTATATGTTCAGTCCAGCAGTCATTTCAGAGAATGTTTGAGATATTTTACTAAACACACGTTTTATGCCACAACTTAACTGACTCCAAGTCTTAGGAATTACTTATTGGGTGAGTGCACAGCACACGCAGCGCAGAGAACTTTGTTGCCGCAGGGAATCAGTCTGCTAACTGTACATGGATAGTCCTATTCTGGGGCGGCATAGCTAAATGGTTAGGGAGCCCGCCTGGGGAACCAGAGCTCTGGTTGTCCCAGGTTCCATTCCATAGCTGAATGGTTAGGGAGCCCGCCTGGGGAACCAGAGCCCCTGGTTGTCCCAGGTTCCATTCCATAGCTGAATGGTTACCCCCCGGCTCCACCGAGCGCGTCGAGCGTCGCGTCAACGTCAACGTTGGGAACGCTCCCGTTTTAATCAATGAAGGGAGCTCCACTGCCGACTGTAACGTCAACGTCGGACGCTCCGGTGCCGGCGTCCAAACTCAAAAATTGCCCCGGTTCAATTTTTTGACGGCGTCCACAACGTCCAGTCATATATAAATTATGATTAAATGTAATTGCATTGCATATTAAATGTATATACCGTACGTGCCTTTCTGCTGTTGGATATCCATTCACGTCATTCACAAGGGTGACTAGATGTCCCAAAATTCCTCGCATATTTTTTTTATTTAATTACAGTGGTCTTCCCACTTGATATAGGCTAATCACAAGTTCACAACAGGCAACAACTTTCTCAATTCTTCCTCCTAAAAACAGGCCAGCATTCAGTAAGTGACTGAGTCTGAACCATAGGGTCTGAACACAGATTTTTAGGCTATACATTATCGTGGCTGCGCTGGACTGTTGTACCGAAAATAGCCAATCTACAAGCTCAGACACAGTCACAACAGCATGATGACAGATTCATGCACTCGACATGTTGTGAGCTTGTATATCTGCTATTTTTTTCCGGCACTTTACACAGCATAAATTATTATAATTAGGCATATATAACACTACAGTTGATAATGCGAATATCCTATGATCTTTGATTGAAATATCAACACATTCACGTTCAGTGGAGCCAGTCGGACGGCAACGTGTCTGCGTCAATGACGCCGTCAAGACGCAGAGCAACTCGACGCAGCCAGTGGAGCCCTGGGGTTAGGGAGCCCGCCGGGGGAACCAGAGCCCCTGGTTGTCCCAGGTTCCATTCCAGGCCAGGGTAGCAATGTGGATGTGTGTCCCTGAGCAAGACTCTTAAGTTAAGCCCTAATTGCTCACACAATCCTTGTGGGCAGCGAATCAGCTGGGTTGGGCTGAAAATACAGAACTTCAGTCTTTCACTGCTATAGAGCCATGTTGTGTATAATTATTATTATTAATATTATTAATGTCCATATCTTGTTATAAAACAGAACATAAGGTTTTATTCTCATAGTTTATACATGCCTCAGACATATTATTGTAGTGCAGTGGATCTGTAGCTATCTTATGTTGACAGTAACGAAAACACATTACATGGATGCACCTGGGACATACAGTATCTTCACTGATGTTGCGTGAACTCATCAGGGTTTTGGGTGTCGCAGCATCATACCCCTCATCCAGGTCCACTCCTGCTCTCAGGTCCTCTCCTGCTCTCACCAGGTCACTGCTCTCACCAGGTCCTCTCCTGCTCTCACCAGGTCCTCTCCTGCTCTCACCAGGTCCTCTCCTACGTCTCACCAGGTCCTCTCCTGCTCTCACCAGGTCCTCTCCTACGTCTCACCAGGTCCTCTCCTGCTCTCACCAGGTCCTCTCCTGCTCTCACCAGGTCCTCTCCTACGTCTCACCAGGTCCTCTCTTGCTCTCACCAGGTCCAGGACCAGTGTGTTGCACCAGACTCCCAGTACCAGACACTTCATTCAGGAGCGGTGGATTCCTGAGCCACAATGGTACTAACAGTAATTGTTATTATATTTCAGGTACTTATATGACTCAGACAAACATATTATGTTGACAGTAACAGTAACAGTTATTATATTTCAGGTACTTCTATGACTCTCTGTTTAACTTACACCTGGTCCATTATATGGTTTTATACTGCCATCTACTGACCAAACACATTAACGACCTAAACAACACTTCAGTTTACCATAATTCCACATAAGTGAGTCAATATAAGGTTTAACCCCCAAAAAATGATACAAAAGGGTTTTCAATGGATTCTGGTGTGCTAAATAACATACTCAAAATCTACCTCCCAGAAAGCCGCCATTTTTAAGATGGCGTCCGAGTTGACAGCGGGGAGCTTAACTCTTATACTGCTTTGAACGTTCCTGTTCGCCCCAATTCTTGAGGTCGAGTAGGGCCAATACGGCCGTTCGTTCGTTTGATGTTTTTTATGGATTATGATAAAAGACGTCCTTGCGCAACTTTTGAATGCATAATTGGTCGTTGGTGTCGTTTTGAGGACAGCCGGAAACCATTCATAAAAAAAAAAGTAAACAGACTGTCCTGGCTCCGCCTGCCCAGAGCGACTCTGCGCCTGCCTAGCTGCCAGGGGCGTCAATTGGGTATGGCAGGGGTATGCAGCTGCCATACCTTGACAGGGGGAAATAATAAAAATGTACTTTTCATCGTGCCTGTTGCTAAGGTATGGCAACATGACTGGTGTCTTCACCAGACACCAGTCATGTTGCCATACCTTAGCTTGTTCTGAACTGACGCCACTGCTAGCTGCTAGCAGCCTTGAGGGACTATATTGTTTTATGCATCGGGCTGTTAGTAGAGAAAGAGAGAGAGAAACGTTGGTAAAAGCGATCATTTTGTCGGAAATCAGTTGTTTTATAGTATTAGTAGTATAGTAATTGTAGTAGGTAGTAGTATTTAGCAGTAGACCTACTAGAATATTGGGCCCTGCTCAGTATCAATCCGCCGAAGCAAAGCGACCATCCCCCACCACCCCACGGCCGAGGTCGCACAGCAGAGATTCCACGGAAGGAAAGTTTCGACAACAAACTTTGTTAGAATTAGGATTACAAACCTACCCGCGTTGGTGACCCAGGACCAGGCAGCGCCCACCACGAATGGTGGTGGTCGTCGTGATGATGATGATGATGATGAAGAAGAAGAGAAAAAGATTCCTGTAGTGTAGCCGTTGGCTTTGAAGAGAAACATTCCATTTCTTGGTGCCGTTGGTCGCGAAGAACCGGGTCAAAAAGTGCATCAAGAGCCTCCTGATATCCCGATATGGACTCGGAGACCCCCGCCATACCCGCCGTTCGTTCCTGAGAGTGAGACCCCCGCGCTGGATGGATCGGCACGGCACAGTGGACACACATCTCGGGCGCAGTAGAGACCGCCGCCACCCATTCAACAGCCAGACGTACAGAGGCAGAGACTCACTGGACGATGGCCATGATTCTACTGTCCAGAGTGGTAAGACTTAGACTTAAATCCAGTGCATCTGCATGTATGTATAGTATACTGTATGTGAATCGCTTCAGGCTTTCCACTGCATCCGTGAGGAAGCTGGTTTGATTGACAAGCCTAAAGTCTGGTCTGGTCAGACGTGATCTCTATTGCGAATACACCAGTGGGATCCGGTCTAGAGCCCGCCTACTGCATCCGGTTATTTACACGCACACATAGACTACATGCAAGAAACGTTTCCGTATCCGGACCGGATCAGCAACTTGATCCAAGCATAGAGTTAGGATCCAAGTGCATATGTGTTTGTTTTTGCTACACAGGACACACGTGGATTTCCTATTACGCGCGTGCACGTACCGCATGTAGTGTACGGTGCACGGCACAGGTTAGCATTTAGCCAGCTACTATGATTATTTGATGGGATTTTAGGATTTAGTGGCTTAGTTTGTGTGTGCATGCGTACGATGCGTGTGAGAGAGAGAGAGAGATGCGTGTGTGAGAGAGAGAGAGAGAGGTTTCTTTTTACGTGTGGTGCACGTGTGGTGCACGTGCGGTGCACGCGCGTGCACGTACGGTGTGCGTTGCACGCGCGTGATCGTACTGTGCACGTGTACGGTGCACACCCGCACACCCGTAGCCTTTCAATTCAATTCAAAGGAGCTTTATTGGCATGAGAAAATATAGTTTACATTGCCAAAGCAAGTGTTATAAATAAAAACAGTTGAAAATGGGGAAGATAGCCTATACAGTTCTTGGAGGAAGTACAGCTTTGTGTAAACAGAGCTATGTTGCATTGTGACATTTTATATAGGTATACAGGGTATAAAGGGAATTTCACTGTGACAGTAAATGCATGGTAACTATTTACTATAACTGCATTTTATGTTATATATGAACTTATTGTAAGTCATTTGCTAAATGTCAAAATTGTAAATTGATTTGTTTAGATATAAACTATTTGATATTTTCCTGGCTATGATTTTAGATGATGAGTCGACGATGATGATGAGCCTACTTCTTCATTTCCACATCGTGGTCGTCCAAGGACAAGGATAGGTAAAGAAAAAACAAACTTTTTTCTGTAAATCAGACTTAGCACCATGCACATGCTCACATAGACATCAAAGGGGGCTTGAGCCCCTGCCCTTTTATCCATCTGTAAAAAGTGCCCTCTCCAGACCATGAATGCTGTTTTTACATAATTACTATATATATATATATATATATATATATATATATATTTGTGTGGTAAGCAGGACGTGCATAGAATGTTAGAGAGGCAGGGGTTGACATTTCTAAAACGGCCTTTTGATGAAAATAGTAGGCCCCCAACCTCCACGCATTCTGCTGTGACGCGTTGTGAGCTTGAAGGTGTACTATTTTTCATGTATTTTATAGTAATTATGTATTTGTATAATTTACAGATCGACCATGGGCTCGTGTACGAGTTCAGCAGACCCGGTGGAGCCCTTCCGGAGGAGCCTGGCTGGAGTGAAACAGAATGGAGCCCCAGGCCCTGTGCAGGCTGAATGACACACACGCACGCACGCACGCACGCACGCACGCACGCACGCACACACACATATACACTCTGTAGACATGTAGTGTCACAGTGAGATAAAGAGAACCCTGAAAGCTGAAGCAGGATTCAGGCTGAAGCTCATGTCACTGTGTCAATGTTCTGCACTGCTCTTACTACTGCTCTTACTTCTCTTACACACTAAAAGTGTGTAAAAAGACACTTTTTCTTGTTTTTATTTTTTTGAATTTGTTTGTAAACAACCACTGATCATAGGTGTGATGTTACTGAAGCCAACAATAAAAGGCTAAAGAGAGATTTCTGCCTGAAAATGTATTCTTCACAAAAATGCATTTTTCTCAGCTTTATGTTCTCAAAGAGCTGTTTTTAGGCCACATTCTGCAGCTTCTAGCTAATGAACAGAACAAGATAAAAACTCGAAATCTTTTTCTGTTGCAAAGTAGACATTCTATTCTTCGTTGCCATATAATTGTTGTCTTTATAGTCGAAACCAAATTTCTCCAGTAGGCCTTCAAAGATGAGCGACAATTCTCAATTTAGCTGGCAGTGGATTGAGCTTTTTGTTCAATTCTGTGGCAGTAAAAGAGTTAAAATGGCTATATCTTGAATGGAAAAGATTTTGCTTATATTTTGTCACCTGATTCTGGTACCTCTGGACATGCTTTAGATACTAAAAATAGAGGAAAATATTCCTTTCGGAAAGGCTTCATGTGACTGGCGTCCACGATGGCTGCAGGAGCTTTAAATGCCTATAAACTGGGATTTAATATGTAAAAAATCATAACAATTATGCACTTGGTGACACGTTTTTGACTTTTGGCATGGTGTTGGGTATGGACATAAGGTTTTCAAAAACCATCGGCAACAAGTTGGGCTTGCCCCCTAGTGGTCTGTTTGAAATTAATCCATTATTAAATAGGTCTATACATGGTTGAAACCCCAAACAATTGATGGAAGAGATGTTTCAATGGATTCTGTTACTATTAGGTATGCTAAATAACATCCTACAAGCTTAGGAGAAACAAACCACTGAAAAGGCATAATCTTCACGATGGCGTCCATGGGAGCTTAAAATGCATATAAACTGGGAGGGAATGTGTGCCATCTTGAAAAGTATGCATTTCCAGTATATATATTTTTCTCATAAGCTTTTAGTATGTTATTTAGCATACCCAATAGTAAGAGAATCCATTGAAAATTCACTTCCATCAATTATTTGGGGTTTCGACCATATACTGACCTATTTAATATTGGATTCATTGCAAACAGACCACTAGGGGGTGAGCCCAACTTGTTTGCTATGTTTTTTGAAAACATTATGCCCACACCTAACACCATGCCAACATTCTAAAATAGTCACCAAGTGCATAATTGTTATGATTCTTTTACATATAAATCCCAGATTATAAGCATTTTAAGCTCCCAGCGCCATCTTGAAAATGAAGCCTTTCTGGAAGGTGTATTTTCCTAAATCTTTAGTATGTCCAGAGGTACCAGAATCAGTTGAAAAAGCATTTGAAACTTGTATTTATTTATTTTTTTCATTCGAGATATAGCCATTTTAAGCTCCCCACAAGGGACGCCATCTTGAAAATGGCGGCTTTCTGGGAGGTAGATTTTGGTAGATGTTATTTAGCATGCCCAATACTACCAGAATCCATTGAAAAACCTTTTGTATACATTTTTTCGGGGTTAAGCCATATTTTCTCTCAGATTGACTCACCTAACACTAGTGATATTCATCACAGGTCTGGTGACAGAGTATCAATGAGGGCTTTTGAAAAAAAAAAAAAAAAGAAATCTAGAAAGTAAAAGTAAAAATCACACAGTGTGAATTGAGTGGTGCTATTTATGAGTTAATTTCATTAAGCGTCCTGTGAAGCTTAGCCAATGTGACCCTGGGCGTACTTTAGAGTGCTTTGTGCAAAGATGTAGACCAGATGTAGGCCAGATGTTGGCCAGATGTAGGCTGGATGTAGGCCAATGTGACCCTGGGAGTACAAACGGACAAAGCCAGATGTAGAAGCTTAGCTCCTTCCAGGAACTCCGAGCCCAGTCAGCTGAAAATACACTAAACATATGATTATCATTTATATCTAACAATCTAACAACAAAGACTGTTTCAAAGCACCACAGGTGATGGACATTAATGAATCTCTCAGATTGTTTAAAGTCAAAATGTTTAATTACTTTTAACAAGCAAATAGATTATATATCGTAGGTAGGCTAATCCTATAATGGCAGATATTATGCCATTTACATACATAGATACAGAAAACACACAATGTATTTTCATGGAGGGATTCAGTGTTCTATAGACTGCTGTACTCTAGCCAATTATTTGTATTACTTTGAGTAGGCTCTTGTCACTGAAACTGTATTTAGTCAAATATCTAAAATGTTGTTGAAATACTATGAGTTGAACACAGTAGAATCTAAATTCAGTCATAAATACTATGTGTTGAACAGAGTAAAGCCTTAAAGGAGTGTAAATCCCTAACTTCCTTTAAAAGACGTTCTGAAAAGTCACTTTAAGGCGGCTGCTACTTGCAATTACAATTTATTTATTTTCTTCTATTTTATTTTTCTGTTTTACGACTTTCTTTTTGCTATAGAACAGTGAAGTCATGATGTGACTCGCTCATCCCCCGGTTCCACAGAAGTCATTCTCTATGGAGAATAACATTGAGTCATCTTAAATTGTCTCATATAAGCATTGTGGTCCAAAAATAAACAAACGGTCTTTGCGATATTGTCGGGGAGGTGGCTCTGTATGGTTTATGATAGTCAGTCACTCATATTTGATAAAGCCTGTTTCTAGCGAAAATGTAACTAATTCGTTTGTTTATAATTGGAACACAGTTCTTATATGACGCAATATGAAAAAGGTCTATGGGAATTCAGAATGGGAGAAGAAAACCGCGAACCAGGTAGGATGTGTAAATTAGGTCACACTTCACTACTCTATTGATGATATCCTGCATAGTACTGTGTTCTATCTCTGTCATTCAGTGTTATGAGATGTACAGTAAAAAAGGTTTCCTATGTTGAAAAAACATCACAAGGATGCAACTGGGACGTATCATCAGTGATGTAGCCTGGGGTCGACGGGTGTTTCGGGTCTCGCAACATCATACACCAGGGGTCAGCAACCTTTTTGAAATAAAGTGCCATGTTTTTATTTTCTAGAGTGTCAGTGTGCCAACATACATTTTAATTACAAATATTTTGACATATTTTGATTGGCAGGACATAACGATCATTAGACCCAGAACAATAATCCCTGACTCCCTCCCCAGTCAGAGTTCAGAGTTTTAATAAATGTAGAATTTTGTGCAAGATATAATTTGCTATAAATGAGCTAACTTCATTTAATTGACCATGTTTACAAAAAGATTTGTTTTTAAAGTAAACATCCTCTCTCACACTGCCAGTGTGCCGGTGATCACCCTCCCCTGTGCCAATGTTGGCACCTGTGCCTATTCTGCCTAAGGTTGCCTACCCATGTCATACACCCTCGCCCAGGTGACCCAGCCGGGGTTGATCAAGTCCCGACTTACGTCCCAGTAGTTATCCACGATCCGTCCTATTAGGGAAAGGCTGGGTCACTCAATGCGCTGCACCGGAACTACTCTGCTGGGATTGGGGGCAGCGCCACTCTGGCACATGGAAGAACCAGGCTCTATGGGTTGACTCCTGGCCGCGCTCCTCCAGGTCCATCTCACCAGGTCCTCTCCTGCTCTCACCAGGTCCTCTCCTGCTCTCACCAGGTCCAGGCCCTGTGCGTTGCACCAGACTCCCGATCCAAACATTCCATTCAGCTGCTGCAAGTGGTTGGGCCGCAAGGGTCGGCCGGTGGTAGTACTGGAAGCTCCACTTGGGCAAGGTGGTGCTGCAGGCTCCGCTTGCGGCTTGAATGGCCCTCCTAAAGGCCTCACCATGGATTTGTTGGGCTTCTTCCTCACAGAAGACACAGGCTGGGGCGCTAAGCCAACCTGCTCCTGGGTGCCGTCTACATTCCGGCCGTCAACCGACTCTCCGGTGGTCACCAAACTATTCCTGGTTGTCACACAGTCTATTCCTAAGGGTCACTATAAATAGAACTAATATTGAAAAACATCACAAGGATGCAACTGGGACATACAGCTGTGCTCGAAATTGCTGCATTTCATGTCATGAAAGTACCAAAAAAATAGTTTTGTTATTATATACAGTATATAACGTGAGCTTTAACCAGTAATCTTTACAATAATGTAGGCCTACATCAGGCCATCATAACGGCTCCTCCACTCAGGTGTAGTGATGCGTGGAAGCAGGGGTTGAACCCGGGACTCCCACTCGCCAGACCAACGCTCAAACCGTCATGCAAATAGGGCTGAGTCCGCTTGGCAGGCCAGGCTGTTGAGGGCTGCTTCATGGCTGTACTGACTATGGGGGTTACACAGGCATCACTGTGACTGTCCTCTGCAGTGAGGGGATCTTAGCAGAGCTGTGTGTTGGATCTGAGAAGAAGCTCACTTATAGTTCTGAGGTGTTCCACAAAGTACTGCTGGATCCTGGAAACCTTTCAGCTGAAGGTTCAGAGACTGAAAAACTGTATGTTGAGCTTGTTGAAGTTGAGCTGGATCAAGTCAATACAAACTAAGCTTCAGAACTCCCAAAACAAACTCATACGACTAGCTCTCTCAGCCCATGACCCACCTAATTCTAACACACTATGCTAGTCTGGGATGGCTCAGGGTAGAAGACAGGGTTACATTTAGTTTAGGATGGCTCAGGGTAGAAGACAGGGTTAAGTTTATTCTAGGGTGGTTCAGGGTCTAGTCTGGGGCCTTACATTTTGCACAGATGTAGCCCAGGACATGCTCCAATGATTTAGCTAGGGTGCCTGAGTCGGTGACCTTCGGGGTCTCCACAGTGGCCACATCAAGTTGGGCTCCCAAGCTAGAAGAGTTGTGGCATTATGCTGGAAAGGTGTTGATGCCCCAACATTGAGGATGTGGCATCGGGAACTCATGAACTCTATTGGACTGGAGAGGTTAACCTAGCCTATATAGTTAGGTAGACAGAAGGATGTTGACCAGCTTTGGGAAATGATATGAACAACATGGAAACAAGTACCTAAATGAAATAACAATATATGGTTAAAATAATAATAAAAATAAACTGTCATTTGAATTTTTGAAAACAATGTATGGGAACTTTGTGTTATTATTATTATTAGTTATTTATCTTTATTTTTTATTATTACCCTCAATAAGCATGTGCAGGGGGTATATGTGTGTGAATGTGAGTGAATGTGTGTGAGTACTGTGTACTGTGTTGTATGTAATATATATATATATATATATATATAAAGTTGAGCTCCCATCGACACTATAAAAAAATACCTGGACAAAATCTGCTTTAAGTAGGATGTGGGGGTCTAACTAGAGGTTTGTCAAGATTCTGAATCCATTATACATGATACAACAAGTGAAATTGAAAGTGACAAACAATATAAAATAATAATAAAATAAAGTGAAAACTGAAGATGTAGAAACGATGGGATGAAATTGGCAACCTCGCTGACAATGTATCTTCTGTTGGGGAGACAGGTTTACTGAGCGAAACAAATCAATTGAATGAGTTTTAAAACATTCAAACTGACTAAATGTTTATACATTTTTCTCTCCATGAAATTCACATTTGGCCTGGTTGTTTACATTCATTATTGAACTCATTATTAAATTAATATATTAAAACATGCAAAATGGGTTAGGATATTAGTAACTGGAAAGTTGCTCTTATAGAGCCTACACTACACTTGAAGAAGTAGCCTGCCTACAATACCTCCCTACCTACTAGCCTAAGCCTGGTAGGCGAGGTTAGCCTCTATACCTACTGCTGAGGTGTGGTGATCTTGAACACCCCTGCAGTCAGTCAGTCAGTCAGTAAGTAGGTTAATGTAAACCTGCAGCTGAGTCAACAGTTGGCTAAACACCCTGGAATCCATGTCTGCTGCTCCATGCTCACTGCGCTGGAAACAAACAAGTAGGTTAAACACAGCTTTATGTATTTAATAATGTGATATCAACCGCATGTTATGATGTTAAAACAGCCACATTAAAGCTGTGTTAAACACAGGCTATATTCACAGCCCAGTTCAAAACAAAAGGAGACACGATTCATCTAACTGACAACAAGAGTCTCTTCCCACTTTCATTCTGCTCTTTCAACTTGAGATGATCTGTTCTGACGTCTTTAAACGTTTCTATAGTCTATGGTTTGACGCGTCCAGTCCAGTAGAAAGTATTGTGTATGTCCATAGTTAGTAGCTGCTGTCTACAGCCAATAGACAACAGTTCTGACAACCGCGCTGAGGGGGAAAAACGTAACTTCGCATAGCGCTCATCTTGCAGAAAAAGGGATGAGGATGGTTGGCTCTGCCAATTGGCACAACATGACGGCCATATGACCGTCATGTTTCCAGCTCAACTATGCTTCTAGCGAGGTAAACAAAGACCCCCGGCAGGCTAAACAAACGTTCTGATTTTAAAAATTAAGTGCTTAACCAAGGCTAATCTGTGTCTGAATAGATGCTGTTCAACCAGAATTACATGCCGCTCCCGTATTGTTTAATAAAAAGCATATTTCTGTTTTCCATCGTATTTCCTGGTTTTCCACACGCGCACCAACCCCATCTATGGACACTGAGATGTGGGCGTGCCCTCTCAAAACCGCTCCGAAAATACATGGGGAAAACAGACAACGATCGGATAAAATGCTTTTTATTAAACAATACGGGAGTGACATGTAATTCTGGTTGAACGGCATCTATTCTGACACAAATTAGCCTTGGTTTTTAGCTTTATTTTTGAAATCTGAACGTTTGTTTAGCCTGCCGGAGCTCTTTGTCTACATCGCTAGAAGCAAGGTTGAGGTGGAAACATGACGGTCATGTTAATGGCCGTCATGTTTCAGGGCTACGCTTTCATTCTGCTCTCAAAGTTGAGATGCGATCTGTTCTGAGTTCTGACGTCTTAACGTTTCTATAGTCTATGGTTTGAAGCGTGTGTATATGAACGGACCAGTCCAGTAGAAAGTATTGTTTATGTCCATAGTTAGTAGCTGCATAGCCCCATATAGAACCTCACCCGTCGCTGCATGGGTGAGGTTCTATATGGGGCTAGTAGCTGCTCCTGCTGTCTACTGCCAAGAGCCAGCGTACAACATTCTGCCGACCTGGCTCAGGGGGAGAATCGCATAGCGCGGCTCATCTTCGAAGAGCAAAGTGCGAGGCTGAAAAGAGATGAGTCTGCTGCTCTGCCAAGTGGCTCAACGGGCGGTGCGTTGGTCTGGCGAGGGGAGCCTCGGGTTCAAGTGCATATTATAGTCAGTAGCTGCTGTCTACAGCCAAGAGCCAGCACACAACAGTCGGCCAATCTCAGGCTAACCTGGCATAGCCTCATCTTGCAGAGAAAGGCATGAGGATGGATTTCTGCTGCCTCTGCCAAGTGGCAACAGGCTGAGCAGTGTAGCTCTGCTCCTGAACATGCAGTGGTGGAAACGTACTCACGTTTTACCCAGTAAAGTAAAGTATTGTGGCAGTATTGTTTATGTCCATAGTTAGCCTAGGCTACTACAGCCAAGATGCAGCGCACAACAGTCTGGCAATCGGGCTCAGGGGGAAAACCTCGCATAGCGCTCATCTTCTATGACAAAGGGATGACTCGGATGAGTCAGTCTGGCTGCGGCTCTGCCAAGTCAGTGGCACAACGGGCTGTGCGTTGGTCTGTCGAGGGGAGCCTCGGGTTAAAGTCCCGCTTCCACACATCATTACATTCAGATGAACTGGATCAATTCAATTCTATTCAAAGGAGCTTTATTGGCATGAGAAAACATAACGTTTACATTGCCAAAGCACGTTTCAAAACATAGTAAAAACAGTTGAAAATGTAAGGGTATGAAGCTTTTTGGAACTAATAGCAGCATTTATTTGTTCTCAATATGATTTCAATAGTAGGCCTATACAAATAAAGGAAAAGATAAAAGCCTCAAATTGAAAACATGTTTAAAGGTAGCAGCTCTGTCTAGCCTACTGTGCAGTAGGTCTGGATGCCGGTCATGGTTTGTAATAATGTATTTGTGACACTTGCTTTGGCAATGTAAACGTATGTTTTCTCATTCTGTAGCCTTCTTTTATCACATTAATTCACACTGCTGTGTTTGCACATTGTTGTATTTCTCCCAGTAGGTAAGGGTGTTTTTCATCATTGGTCATGTTTTCAAACTCACTTCGGGTGTGTATAATCTGTGGGAAGTATGTGTCTCTGATGTCTTAGGTGGTTAAAAAGTGTAGCTCTGTTTCTACCACATTTTTTGTGCAGTGGGAATAGCCTGTCTTCCCTTTGGGAGCGGGGTCTGTCTGTGGCGGCCTTTCTCTATGGCAAGGATGTGTTCGCTGAGTCTGTACCTAGTCAAGGCTTTCCTGAGTTTTGGGTTGTTTACTGTGCTCAGATATTCTGCCAATGTATATTTTCTTTTTAGTGCTAGATAGCATTCCATTTGCTTTGGTTTTGGGTTGTCTCTTTCCAGTATGTCAGGTAGCTTTCTTTTTGTTTTCTTATAATCTGGTTTGGTCCAATGGGTTTTCTGTCTGGTAGTTGTGTTTGTCTTTGTGCCCAGAGTCCCTGGGCCAGCTGACTCAGTGGGCATCCCTGTAGGTTTTCACGATGGTTGAGGGCTATGTTATGAAGCGTGTCTGGGTTGCCTTCTTTTAGATGTTTATAACATTGAAGTACTCTCTTTTTTACTTTGATAATGAGTGGGTATCATCCTAATTCTGCAAGTATTCTTTGTTGTTTTAAGTCGGGTGCAGAGTTTTTGTTACTGACAATTCCCTATGAAAAGTATACTGTGCTCTATCCATCTGTCTTTCAGTGCTCTATGAGATACATAATGACCATCTTTAATCTGTGTTTTAATGTTGTCTTGTAGATCTCAGCTGTTCCAGGAGTTCCAGGCCTTGTTGGCCTCACAGAGGAAAAACCCTAAACTGGTAAGTAGACAATAATACTGTATGTGTTTGTGTATAGGCTACTAACACTAAACCCTCACTGGTAAGTAGACACTATATACTGTACACTAACTAAATTATAAACCTACACTGGTAAGTAGACGGTAACTAGTCCTGTGCCCAGGGGGTATGCACACTCACAGTATATGAGGGAATGCATATAGGAGTCTCAGAAGTAATGTTGGAGAACCCAGACTAGTGCCCATTGGGCAGAACAGTCAATTCAATTTTCAATTCAATGGAGCTTTATTGGCATGAGAAAACATACGTTTACATTGCCAAAGCAAGTATCAAATATACAATAAAAACAGTTGAAAATGGGGAACCTATATACAGTTGGAGGGGGTACAGCATTGTGTAAACAGAGCTAAATCGCATTGTGACATTTTATATATATAAACAGGGTACAAATAGCAGCATTATTTTCCTCAAAATGCATTTAAAGGTATCAGCTCTGTTTCATACTGTATGTGCAGTAGCTCTAGATGTCAATCCATGGTTTGTAGTCCTTAGGGTGGTTGTGTTTCTAGCCTTCTTTTATCACAACAGTTCACAAATCTTGCGGCTGTGTTCACACATTGTTGTATTTCCCCCAGTAGGTATGGGAGTTTTTCGTCATTGGTCGAGTTTTCAGTGGTCAGGTGGTTAGAAAGTGTAGCTCTGTTTCTACCACATTCAGTCACCATTGACGTCCAGTTGTTAAATAACTGTTGTATCAGTCTGTGATGTCAGTACTATGATGTCAGAGTATGACGTCAGCATGCAGACAGACAGCCATGGTGGCAACACTGTTTATTGCGACCGTCAGGAAGCAGTTTACTATGAAAACCTCCACCGGCCGTCCGTCCGTCCGTCCGTCCGTCCGTCCGTCCGTCACACGTCACACGTGACCATCAACAAACGTCACACCTTTGTTGATGTTTAAATCGAAGAGTCTTGGTCAAATACTTCTGTTGGTTTCTGCACTGATCATTTATACAATTCAGCTGTGTTTGCTCGTGTCATCATGATGAGGTCATAAATCAGCCATGCCCAAATATAGATTTTACGGGTTTACATGCTTACTCAGTTATTCGTTATGTGAAAGTCCTATGACGTCTATGATATCTGACATCATCATACATACATTCCCTTTTATGCCCATAAATGGAGATCCCCTCTGTAGAACCAGCCACTGACATCACTGTAATGTCAGGGGAACCAAATCCCTTTTATGCCCATATATGGAGATCCCTGTGATGCCAGGGGAACCAAGTCCCTTTTATGCCCATATATGGAGATATGGAGATCCCCGTGTTGCCAGGGTAACCAAATCCATTTTATGCCCATATATGGAGATCCCTGTGATGCCAGGGGAACCAAATCCCTTTTACGCCCATATATGGAGATCCCTTATGTCATCAATATTAAGCCCATATCTGTGAATATCTTTGGGTACCAGATGTCTCCATATATGGTTAAATGGTCCGATATACATCACTGGCCAGAAGACCAAGAAATGGTGCAACCTCGCCCTTTGCTTTTCTCCCTTAGGCATCTTACTGGTAGCTAGTTTAATGAGGAATGCAGTATGGTGGTAGGTAGGTAGTTATGGCCTTTGATGTAAGATTTTCACTTTCTAGGATAACTATATTTGCTATTCCCAGATGATGCCCTTTTAGGGTACCCCTCATGCCCATATATGGAGATCCCCAGGCTTTACTAATTAACATAAGTTTTATGCCCATATATGGAGATCATTGTCCCAATGTCATCAGATATATGGGCATAAATGGACACAGGCAAACTAGATGGGCTGTATGGATATCCAGATGTGTGATGTAAGTGTTTTATTCCAAATTTGGCACCCCACAGACATATTTCCAGAAACAAAATCCCTTTCATGCCCATATATGGAGATTTCTGATGTCATCAATCCCAGGCCCTGTAAAAAACATGGTTGCTATGGTAAACAGTTGGTTGCTAGGGTAAACAGTTGGTTGCTAGGGTAAGAAAACATGGTTGCTATGGTAAACAATTGGTTGCTAGGGTAAACAGTTGGTTGCTAGGGTAAAAAAACATGGTTGCTGTGGTAAAAAGTTGGTTGCTAGGGTAAACAGTTGGTTGTTAAGGTAAAAAACATGGTTGCTATGGTAAACAGTTGGTTAGTAGGGTAAACCTTCAATGATTTTGACATCTTGTTACTAATCTGTCGGTAGATAATGCCGGTCTTATATAAGGGTCATTTGTGTACGGTGTGATGTCATACTGATGTCAGCAGTGTGACAGGAGATAAGCGACCAACGGTCGCTTATCTCCCGATTAGGGAGTCTTACTGGTTATCAGTGATGTCAGCATACAGACAGACAGTGGACATCATATCCAACTTTGGGCATTGTTTCAGCATGCGCCTGTTAGCATGTTGGATGTCAGCATACTGATCTCCAAATGTGGGCATTGTTTCAGCATTGTTGCTGCGTATTACTCCCCATCTCTCTCCCCATTTCCTGTCAGTCTACTGTCCTATCAATAAAGACCTGTCAGTCTACTGTCCTATCATTAAAGGCATGAAAAGCCCCAAAACAAGTCTTAAAAAACTAAAAGTAGATACAAATACTGTATTTATGCTGAAACCAACTGTGTTCAAAATATGTTCAGGAAAAGAGAAACAGAGTAGTTGCTATGGTGACATACGTTGTCAAATAGTTGGCCCCCAAACTGTGGAATAAACACTTAACTTGTTTTTCTAAATTGATATTCCTATGCATTTGTTGTATTGCTGTTGATGTACTGACATATTATCTTGCTTATTATAGTGATGTATCACCTACTTATTGTAAGTCTCTTTGGATTAAAAGTGTCTGCTAAAAGCCTAAATTGTAAATTGTTGAACGTGTCCTTATATTAACATCACTTTTAGTCAATGATGGACAACAACTATCTTCGCAAGTTGGAGTTTAGGAGGTTTGACTGACAGATTGAGGAGCCAATGGAGTCAGGAGGTTTAGCACTGGTTCAATATTTAAACCCTCACATAGACATAAAGGCTGTTCAATAGAGTGTCCATGAATTTCCATGAATTGAATACCAAGGACTATACTTGTACTGTTCTCCATTTTTGTCTAATAAAATATTCAAGCAATCAACATGATTGATTAAAACAAATACCAGCAGGACTCCCTAATTGGGAGCTAAGCGACCGTCAGGTCACATTTTCCCATATATGTTTCGCGGCGGTCCGCAAAATGAAAAATGAGATACATCTCTGCGACAATATACAGCTCTGAGACACTGACTGTTATACATATGTGTGGCGGAGAGAGTCTCAGCCCTAGCCTTGAAGCCTCAAAAAGTCTAGTATCTCCCTCGTTCCATAGGGATATCCCTTTGGAGTAATGGTTAAGATATTGGACTTTCACACGGGAGTCCCGGGTTCAAAGCCCGGGTGGGGAGGTTCGCATCACCTCTGTTACATATGGTCCAATGTAATCTGTCTGTCTTTGTGTCTGTCTTTCAGGTCAGTGGTATGGTGGTACACATTACATCGTGGTATGGTGCCGTGGTACACATTACATCACCACAGTCCTGATGTGGTAATGCGCGCGCGCGCACACACACACACACACACACACACACACACACTACATCACCATAGCCGATCTACATGCACACAACCGATCTACATGTACGCAACGCCTCGCTTCGCAGATCTGCTATTTTGACTACTTGTTGTGTGCACACTCTTGTAGGCCTATTACGAATTAGGACTTTAATTTGACCAAAGAACATACCATTTTGAAACTTGGAGATACAAGGTTTCTGCCCGACAGTGATGATATGATTACTGTATCATAAAAGCTCTCCATGTGCCATGATGTTGTGAATGCAACCTTGTTTAACTCTACCTTTAACATGTGTGTCCTTGAATGCTCTCCTTCATGTGAACATGAATACATTAACATGTGTTTAACATGTGTGTCCTTGAATGCTCTCCTTCATGTGAACATACATACATTAACTCATTAAAACAAGGAAAGCATTACATTGTATATTTTAGCTATCGATACAGCTAGCTAAGTTTTCTAGAAAACTCTTAGGGTTTAGAACAGTGGATCTAAAATAAATAGCAGATGTACAAGCGCTGCAAGCTTGTAGGCTACATCTGCATGAACATCTTCTTTGAAAGAATTGACAAATGATTTTATTTTTAAATCTTCTCTTCTGGGGGTCCTTTGCGTAAAACAAATATAATTGATTTTGGGGGTCCCTGGTACAAAAACGTTTCTGCATGAATTGAATACGAAGGACTTCCGACGTAAACAAGACCGTAAAAGGTCTCATTTGGGATCTTTTAGGCAGGGTGTTTAACTGTACTTCTACTGTACTAAAATGTTTTATTGTATTGACTATACTTGTACTGTTCTCCATTTCTGTCTAATCTAATGTGTGTGTGTGTGTGTGTGTGTGTGTGTGTGTGTGTGTGTGTGTGTGTGTGTGTGTGTGTGTGTGTGTCTCAGACCTTTGTTCTCCATGGCATGGTGAAAAGAGCCAACGCCACCATCCTATTGGCTGGCTCCCTCAGCCTACTGCTGTGCAGTGTGATGGCCTACGCAGGCTGTGGATGGTATGATGACTACTGTACTTACTGTACTATATTATATATTGACTGGTAGGCTTACTGTACTACAGTATACTGTATACACCATGTACAGTATCTCACTCAAAACTGCCCTGAAAACTCACCTTTCAGGAGGCCAGAGTCAGAGAAGGAGGTAGTTATCACTTGTTTCCCCTATCCTGTACATATAGTGCTGTTATAACTGCGATATTATTGAATGTTTTCTTTGCTTGCTATTTATTATGTCCATGACGTATTTGGGATATAGTGCGACGATTCGTAAGGATCAAAGCTAGTTCAGGGGGCGGTCCCAAGGGAGCGCGCGCGCGGAGGGGGGTGGGTCACTAGGTCCTGCCCCCCCCCTTACCCATAGTTCTTAGGGAAGTCAGATGGTGGGACTCAGTCTTGTTGCATAGCACTGCTGCTGCTACCACGCTGCAGTACACACACAAGTGCCACACTTGTTGCTTGCAGGTAGCTGTGCTGTTGCCCACCGCTTGGAGAGGGTGCCTAACTTGGCTGAGTATTTCTGGCTGTTTCTGCTATTTTACTATCGCTCAATTCATGTTCTTAGCTGCCAAACTAAGAAGCTGTGTTATTGGCCAGGTTGTATGGGAAGTTTGAGATTGTTGTTCTGGTAATCGCTGAATTCTAAACTGCTGTTTCAAGGTTCAGATTGCTTGATATCGTTGCTGGTGCCTAGCTGATTTCTGTACTTTCAGTTGTTTGTTGCTAAAGCTATTTCAAAGGTGCTACAGGCTTGCTAAAGTTGCTAAAGGTAAACTCAGTATCATAGAAGTTGGCTGTGGCTACGGGCTAAATGCTAACTTATTTCGTGCCCTGGTGGGCCTATACTGGGCTACCATGAGTTAAAGTAATCTCAGTTGTTGGGTTTGTCGATATGTCAGTGCTTTGCAACGGCGCGGGCCGTATCAGCTAGCGCGGAACAACAGGTTTAATGTACAGTCAGCTAGGAGCTAGGTGGCTATTGCTAGCCGGCTATTTCGGTAAGGATGCTGTTAGCTGGTAAATAAATGGTTTCTGTCGCTTCTTGGACCACAGTAGGGCTGCTGCCAGTTACCGTGGCGTAGAAGCCCTCGCGGGATGAATTATTAAATACAGTAATCGCCTCTTTGAGAAGCCTATAAAGGATGTCTGTCTGCGTGGGCTCCTGAGAGGAGGAAACCCGCAAGCTCATAGGTGCCACAGTTTACGTGCAACAATGTTTTGCTTCCGCTAACGCAAGTCGTGCCTGTCTGTCCTGACGTCACCAGTTGAACTCGCTAGTGCATGCAGGGAATCGTAGTCTTCTCTATATGCTCGGTAGCTCCAGCTAAATATTCTCTTCTGCTACGGTAGGAGCCATCGTTCATTCCAGCCACGAGCTGTCTGTTGATGGTCGGCTAGCTTGCAACTCAGAACTCATGTAGCTAAAGAGGTTTGCTAACGTTCCGTAATGACTCTTCAAGCTGCCTATTCCATGGGGGTTGCGTGTGTCCGTGGTCAGCAGCTACCTAGCATACAGGCTAGCAGAGGGTAACGTCACGAAGCGAAGGGTGGCGCACGGTCTGCGCATTCTGAGCACATGGGTAATGTGGCTCTCTCTAGCATTTAACCTCCAGGTCATCTGGTCCGTTACGATTCTTTTTCGTTATTATATTATTTTGTGTGCACGCGCAGTTCATAGGGCAGGGATGCGCATGTATTATCAATGTCTATGCTTCGCTTGTGCGCACTGTACAAGCTTAGCATACAGGCTTCGTTTGCTGTTCATGAGGATCTTGCCTGGTCTCGGTTAATGCTAGCTTTGCCCAAGCTGCGGCTGCCTGCTGGCATAGCAGCTGATGATGGTTGCCGATGCTACTCTGGTGAAAACGCTAACATCTGTTTATGTTTGCAGCTCGGGCCAGAAACTGCCGCGTGTCTGTTGGCATCAGGGCGGCGTCGAGTGTGGCAGCGTTGAAGTCATTGGATACTATCCTCTATCGAGCTGCCGTATTGTTTCAATCTAAGGTTATAGTTCTGGGTCTCTGCGTATCGCACTGTATGTCCTTGCGGTGTTTCCGTAGCTGCGGCACTCGAGCTAATAATTACAGCTAAGGCTACTGCTAGTGAAAAATGACGAGTTGTTTATCTTACAATCACATTAAAGCGGCCACAGGACTGTTGCATCATGTTCACCATTGCAGCTCCAGGATAAAGGCTGCTAACGCCATGCTTTCTTTTCAGCTCAGGCTAAAGTGCTACATGTCTGTTGCTGCAGCTCACGCCAAAGCGAATACTTGTTGGTTGCTAACATTCTGTTTGTTATTTCAGCGCCAAGCCGGAGTGGCTGCAGGCCCACTGCTACGTCATCAGGTTATCATGGCAGCTTTATGCTAAAGCGGCTACATGTTCCACTAATCGTGTTTTACTTTTTAGCTTCTTGCTGCGGCTGCTACATGTCTAAATGCTAACATAATTTCTATCCTTTCAGCTCATGCTGGAGCTGCTGCATAGCTGCTACTACAGCAGGTCGCCATAGCAGCATGGCGCTGCAGCTGCTGAAGTTTTCTGCTAACAGATTTATCATTACAGCTCCAGGCCGGAGCTGCGGCATGCCCCCGCCACGGCATCAGAATAGCATGGCAGCTTTATGCTAAAGCTGCTACATGTTCCACTAAATCGCGTTTTTCTTTATAGCTTCGGGCCACGGCTGCTACATGTTGCTGCTAACATCAGGTTTGTCCTTTCAGCTTCTTGCCGGAGCCGCTGCATAGCGGCTGCTACAGCATGCCATCATTGCAGCGTCGCGCTGCAGCGGCTGAGTGTTTTCTGCTAACATGTTTATCTTTATAGTTTCGTCCACTACTGCATAATTCCATGAGACCAGTCAGGAGTCGGTTAGCACTGGAGAGGGCATTGCTACTACAGCTTCCGCTACTTCTGCCGCTACCATGAGCTGCCAGCCTGCCCGCCCGCATGCCTGCCCGCCCTCCCGCCCGCATGCCTGCCCGGCTGCCCGCCTGCACGCGCCATATTCAGCAGACGGAAGTGGCCTACCGCCAGCCCGCCGCCGCCTGCCTTCCCGCCCGCCTGCCTTCCCACCTGCCTGTCGGCCCTCCCGTCCGGCTGCCCGCCCGCCCGCTACAGCATCAGTTAATGCTATTACTGCTGCTACCATGAGCATGATCCAGCGCTGTTTCGTGCTGGAAGCCTGTGGTGCCGGCCCATCTTCCGGAGGCGCTGTCAGGCTGCGACCGTCGTCGCCACCGCCAGGTCGCAAGGGAACATGGGAAGCTGCAGTTCCAGCACCAGCGGTGGGAACTCCATTCCTCTCGCCAGCTGCAGCTTTCCCAGATGCCCTGAGGAGCCACACTCTAGCAGGTAAATAGCAACGCATTTGCTTGTTCGATTCTGTGAGCGTTCAGCCGCTCTCTAAGCTTGCTAATAATAGGCATCCATAGTTGGATAGCAGCGACTTACTTGTACTGAATGTTGGGCTTTAGCCGCTCTCTAGGCTTGCATAGCTTGCCTTTAAAGGTCAAGACGGGTATCTCGTGGAGATTCTCATATGTGCAGCAGCAGACTCTGCAGCAGAGCGCTCCGTGGGCTGCGAAAATCTTCTCTGTGATCCTAAAAGTCAGCGACCTTAGGCGTGGTTTCATTGTTATGGTCAGCTAAAGCTAAGATGGTTATTTCTGCGGCAAGCACATGCGGTCACCAAGGCCAGGCTTAAGATGCGACTAGCACATGGCCTCTGAAGATTGCAGCTCGCAGTTTAAGCAGGGAAGGTACACCAGTGTCAGTCGCAGAACTAACTCTCCTTTCTGTCCTTTCATGTCCATGCTGAACACCGGGCTGTCTGCCCGACGTCCTCGTCTCACGACCCCCGGAGAGAGCTGCCAGATTTGCGGCCCGCCCCTCTTCACTCTGCATTCTCTCCGGATCGGAGCAGCCACACCACCAGCACTTCTGGTGCCCTCAGCTAACTCAAGATCCTGCACGCCAAGCTATCAAGCACACACAACACAGGACTGACCGAAGCGTAATGGTTCCAAGCTGGAGTTGGACGCGTTTCAGTTAACGCTTCTGCTGCTGATGCTAATAGTGCTGCAGGCACTATTAGCAGGGTTGTTCCATAGGGTTCATTTTGCTGCTTCTGCTGCGTTACTCGGGGCACGCGCCCCTGATAGGTTGCGTGTTTTATTTGCTGCTTCTGTTGCGTTACTCGGGGCACGCGCCCCTGATAGGTTGCGGGCCACGATAAATATTACGCTTTAATATTTCAATCTTGCAAAAGCTAGGTGGTTGCTGGGGTGTTAGTTAGGTAGGATGTGAAGCTGTATGGCGCTGTAGTTATATGAATTAAAGGTTTCATCGCTGCTTCTGGTTCTGCTGTCTATATATATATACGTCCATGTTGCTGCTCCCGCTTTTCTCTAGGGTGTTTAGTATGGCTTCAGTCAGATTGCAGTATATCGTTATAGTCAGCAGTACCACCTTCCTCACCGTTGGTTCGGTCTGCCAGCTGCTAACATTCTTAATTATTAAATTGCTTTAGCAGTACTTATAGCGTTTTTGGCAAGCTGCCAATATCATTGCTTAGTATTTTGCCTTAGTAATATTCGCTCTGCCAGATGCTAATATGCTTAATTATTATATTTTTGCGTTCGCAGGAAAGGCAGTTCATAGTTTGCCCCGCAGTAATGATAACTTAATCGCTAGAGTCACAGCAGAGCTGCCTTCCTCGCAGTTGGCTAGCACTGGCATGGGATTCTGAGATTTTGGCGTGCTTTGGGGGTTTGTAGTTTTGGGGGGTATCGGGCCAGGGCTCGCTGTAACTAAATTATGCCCTCGATGCTCATGGTAACATGAGGATCGTGGGTTCAGCGAGCCATGGCCCGAGGCAGAACCCCATGCCAAACCATGCTAACTTAGGCTATAGATTCTATGCTGTCTTATAGTAGAGCTAAGGTAGGCTGCCAATACTATGCGCTTAGATATAGGCTTAGATTCTATGCTGTCTCTATAGTAGGGTGCTCAATATGCCATGCTGTGTGATGCTTGCTTTCTGCCTTCATTCTGGTCAATAAAGTATATCTTAACCCAAGTGATCGTCTCCTGAAATAGTGCGACGATTCGTAAGGATCAAAGCTAGTTCAGGGGGCGGTCCCAAGGGAGCGCGCGCGCGGAGGGGGGTGGGTCACTAGGTCCTGCCCCCCCCCTTACCCATAGTTCTTAGGGAAGTCAGATGGTGGGACTCAGTCTTGTTGCATAGCACTGCCCCGCCACCACCCCAGCGCCACCTTCAGGTTCTGCCTTTGATCCCCCTCGGGGGGTATCGGGCCAGGGCTCGCTGTAACTAAATTATGCCCTCGATGCTCATGGTAACATGAGGATCGTGGGTTCAGCGAGCCATGGCCCGAGGCAGAACCCCATGCCAAACCATGCTAACTTAGGCTATAGATTCTATGCTGTCTTATAGTAGAGCTAAGGTAGGCTGCCAATACTATGCGCTTAGATATAGGCTTAGATTCTATGCTGTCTCTATAGTAGGGTGCTCAATATGCCATGCTGTGTGATGCTTGCTTTCTGCCTTCATTCTGGTCAATAAAGTATATCTTAACCCAAGTGATCGTCTCCTGAACTTTTAGGCAGGGTGTTTCACTGTACTTGTACTGTACTAAAATGTTGTTATAGTATTGACTATACTTGTGCTCTTCTCCATTTCTGTCTAATACAATATTCAAACCACTGACTACAGTTTTTTTTTTGCAATAGCTTTCGACACTTTATGTTTTATTTATCTTTTTTTGTGCTTGCTCTTTGGACTGTATACTACAGTACTCTTTTTCTTTTTCTTAAGTCTCTGTAACTTGTAACCTTAACTGCTGTGCTGCCTCTGGGCAACTGAATTTCCCCTGTGGGATAATAAAGGTATCTATCTATCTACAGTGAGGATCTACAAACATCCATGTTCCATCTCTGTGATAACCCAGACATATTTACATATCTGGCTGCTGATACACCAGATGTTGTTGTGGTTGATGACTTAGAGATGTATTATGTATTAGAGATGGCAGCACCTTTGACCCTAGCGTAGAGGAAGCCTTGATGACCAAGGTCATTAAATACCAACCACTGCTAAATACTATCTCAGAGCTGGGCTATACTGTAGGTGCAGACTATTTGTTTTTAATTTGTATTTGGTAGCCTAGGACATTATACCCACAGGCTGGTTGTCAGAGGGTTTCGACAACTTGCGATGCCCAAAAAATGAGGCAAAAAGGCTGGCAAGGTGTTGTGCTGTGTCTGCTATAATGAGCAGCTGCCACATATGCCAGAGACGCCGTTACTGATACCCTTAGAGTACTGAGTGACATGCCCATTGTATTATAAAAACATACCGGTATGCCATGATTTTGTGAATGTATTCTTGCCGCACCAATAATATTTGTTTCTCCCTTAAGTGGACATAAATAAATGGTTAAAATGTGTGTTTTCAGGAGATCCTGGTTCCTCAGACAGAGCCCTACACAGAGCTGTGTTCCTGGCAAGGTAAGAGACACTGGTGTTGTACAGATATGACAACCAACTAAATGCACACAATGCACCAGTTTAATCTGGAGTGTTGGCATTCTGCTTTGCAGTTTCTCTCAACTTGACTACAATGTTAACAATGTTATTTATATAGCATATTGTTTAGACAGATTCTAGGTCCTTGTTTACCTGATATCCTTTAGTTTTAAAAGTAGGTTCTTGGTTTATCTATGATCCTAGTTTACTGAGGCACTGCACTCTCTCTGCATTCTATGATCCTATAGTTTACTGAGACACTAAGCTGTCTCTCTGCATTCTATGATCCTATAGTTTACTGAGACACTACGCTGTCTCTCTGCATTCTATGATCCTATAGTTTACTGAGACACTACGCTGTCTCTCTGCATTCTATGATCCTATAGTTTACTGAGACACTACACTGTCCCCCTGCATTCTATGATCCTATAGTTTACTGAGACACTACGCTGTTTCTCTGCATTCTATGATCCTATAGTTGATCCTATAGTTTACTGAGACACTACACTGTCTCTCTGCGCTGTCTCTCTGCATTCTATGATCATATAGTTTACTGAGACGCTACGCTGTCTCTCTGCATTCTATGATCCTATAGTTTACTGAGACACTACACTGTCTCTCTGCATTCTATGATCCTATAGTTTACTGAGACACTACACTGTCTCTCTGCATTCTATGATCCTATAGTTTACTGAGACACTATGCTGTATCTCTGCATTATATGATCCTATAGTTGATCCTATAGTTTACTGAGACGCTACACTGTCTTTCTGCATTCTATGATCCTATAGTTTACTGAGACACTACACTGTCTCTCTGCATGCTATGATCCTATAGTTTACTGAGACACTACACTGTCTCTCTGCATTCTATGATCCTATAGTTTACCGAGACACTACGCTGTCTCTCTGCATTCTATGATCCTACAGATCCATCAAAAAACAAGAATGAATATTGTGTAAAAGTTAATTATCATCTTCAAAAATCCATATCTCAAAATGTTAGAATATTACTTCAAAAGAAGGATTTATAATACATAAATGTCAAACTTCTGAAAGGTTATGTTAATTCATGCACTCAGTACTTGGTCTGGAATACGTTTGAACAAATGTCTTCATCAATGGGGCGTGGCATGAAGGTAGTCAGCCTGTAGTACTGCTGAGGTGTTATGGAAGCCCAGGTTTTCTTTGATAGGGGAAGAGTGTGGAGCAGAACTAGCATTGTATTGTATTGCTGGTGTTCTGTTGGTCCACTGTGTTTTATCAAGTTCAGAGTCAACACGGCGTCACAGCCATCTACCCAGGATTTTAGAGCACTTTGTGCTTCCATAGGTTGACAAGCTTTATGGAGATGATGGTTTCCTTTAGCCAGAAGCACTTGGCACCTGCCCACAGAGCCAAAACTACTAGTAGCTGGTGTACTGGCGATGGTATAACTACTAGTAACTGGTGTACTGACCTATTAAACCACTAGTAACTGGTGTACTGGCAATGGTATAACTACTAGTAACTGGTGTATTGACCATGGTATTAAACTACCGTACTAGTAACTGGTGTACTGACCATGGTATTAAACTACTAGTAACTGGTGTACTGACCATGGTATTAAACTACTAGTAAGTGGTGTACTGACCACGGTATTAAACTACTACTAGTAACTGGTGTACTGACCATGGTATTAAACTACTACTAGTAACTGGTGTACTGTGTCACAGTGAGAAGCATTTTGAGCTTGTAGATCTGCTATTTTCTTCGGTGATGATGACGGAGGCGCGCCGTCTCAGGCGTTCATGAGCCACGTGAGACACCACCGAGCGAGCGGTAGCGAGCGAGTCGCCGTGTCGAGAGTTGCGACGGTCGCATGAGACAACTCAGCACCGTTACCGTTACGTAGGCTCGTTGGGAAACGCCAGGTCACGTGTTCTCTCCTCGCTGCCTATGTCTCCTCCGTTGTTTTCCATGATCCTTCCAGCGTGGCTCAGTGAGGTTTCTGCACTGAGGAACAGAAGTTCCTCCTCAAGAGGTGGAAATGATTTCCAGACGTCTTTTCCCTGGTTACTGCTTGTCATTCATTATTGTTGGACCATTGCTACTTTAAACCCTCTTTGCTTGGTTTAAAACACATAAGGTATCAGTACAGGGTAATTACACAGTTTTATAACAGTTTTTGTTAGTTAAAAGGTTTATTACTCACCAGTATCTAGAGATGCCATTGAAAGACAGGTTCTTAATGTCCAATAATCAGATGTATTTAAAATATCAGAAAAGAAGATGATAAGAATTCAAAAAGGGATAAAATGATACTAATAGTAATCCCAGAAAATAACAAAAAGTAGATAGTAGCTAAAAGTTAATACTTTGTACTAAGTAGTTCTAGGAGAGGAGCTCACAAAATCCCTTTGCCAACGATAGACGCTATCTGAGAGCTGTTTGATAAGTTGAGTGGGCAACTCTAGAAATAAATCCTAAATCGTTAAAGGCTCTTACAACAGTGGTCCTTAAACTAACGAATAGTTTTCGGCCCCTTTCCCTGTTTTGTACCAGTTTAAATATCGTACTATTTCTTCAGTTGGAGTGGTGACTGTAGTCAGTGTAGTCAGTGTGTTTGTTGTGAGATTTGCCAATCTACAAGCTCACAATGTGATGCGTTCTGAGCTTCATATGTGTACATTTATGTACATGTATTAATGTTGTATCAACATGAACAACAACTACTCTGAAACATTGTGAACTGAAGATGATATGAAGAGAAAACTGCTCCAGTCTGGAGACTGTAACTCCTTGAAGGCTGCAGTTGCTCAATATAACCAGCAGGTGTCATCAGAAAAGCATTTCATAGACTGACTGATTGATTGATTGAAGACTTTTGCATAGGAAAAGGTACAGTTTCATGACAGTACAGTTCACTGGTAGAAGGTCAACTAAAAGGATAAACACCACAAGAAATCTTTTTGGCTTTTTTCAATTGGGGTCCTTTTTGAACTCATATAATACTGAATGATAGACAAATAAAACACTGTACTTTTACTTTCTATTTACAATAGAAAGGTCAGGGGTAGGAAAATATGGACTTTGTTTTCTTTTACCAGATTGGAGTAGCAGGGCCTTCCAAATCTAGGTTGGACATGATCTGAGGAGCTGCCTCTGGTGTTTTTTCTATGTGAACAACCTTGACCTTTAGGAAGTATTTTGTCAGGTACAAACATGGGTATCTTGGAGGTGTAGTGTATCTTAGTGTAGTGTACACCAGGCCAGTTGCAGCAACTCGTTTTCAAGGGTGACCTCAAAGTCCAACAACAACAAACAACACAGAACAAACAATCAATGACATACACATATAAGGCTCTTCCAACATATCAACCCCCACTACACCCCCCACTCCATCACTCGCAATACAAATAAAAATAATATTCCAAAAAAAAAGAAAAAAAAAAGGAACCAGACCTTGCAGATACATTACATCATGCCAGTATAGGATCAACATAAAGTGTACATTTCATAATTACAGTACAATCAATGCGATCAAAAACAGAAACAGCTGGATGTAAGGCGAACCAGCAGAGAAGTCTTGAATGCATTAAAAGAAGAAATTGATCTAAGGGACAAGGGTAGCATATTCAAATCTGTCTTCCAATTTCTATAGAAAAACAAAAAGTCAAACAGAATATTTCTAAATTGCAGTATTGATATAGCCTAGTTCCAGACCCTGAATCGCTAGCCACACCCCTTTACATTTTTGTTAATGGAGTGAAACGAAATGTCAATTCAGGCTGAGTGTCAGGCTAGTATTGATACTTTTACTTAATTAAATACAGTATGTGAGTACTTTTTCCGCCATTGCATGTCTGGCTGGCTCAGATGGCAGCGGCAGCTCATTGTTGTGTGTGTGTGTGTGTGTGTGTGTGTGTGTGTGTGTGTGTGTGTGTGTGTGTGTGTGGGTTGTGTGTGTGTGTGTGTGTGTGTGTGTGTGTGTGTGTGTGTGTGTGTGTGTGTGTGTGTGTGTGTGTGTGTGTGTGTGTGTGCGGGCGGGCGGGCGGGCGTCAGATTCCAATCTCTCCTGGGGCTTTAAAACGTATAGGAGCGGTCCTGCTGTCTCATGCATGCAGCTATGGCTGCAGGCTGCCACCGTGACATTGCGACACCTGACATACACGACTTTATATTGTTTTAGGGCAATCAAATAATTAATTTAGCAATGTGGTGCACATGTCTTCCAGAGCTCAAACAGTTAACATGGTGAGGCTGCAGAGGACAGAGACATTAAAACCACAATGCTAAACCCTACGCAGCTGAGTGCAGGAAGCTGAGTGGCAGCAGAGCCTGTTCTCAGAAACACATGAACATCTGTGGTTAACATCAGTTAAAATAGACTCTGCATGTTGCTGTATGTTCTGGGGGGGGGGGGGGGTACATGTCCCCTACCAATGCTACAGTAGGATGAGCACCCTTGAAGTGATGCCAAAGACACACAAGGCTCTTAGTAGCCTGACGGTGCGTCGCGGGTTTGAGTCCCGTTCCCTTTGCTGCACATCTCTCCCCATCTCTCTCTCTGTTTCCTGTTCATCTCTACTGTATGCTATCAATTAAAGGCAGAAACTCTACTGTATGCTATCAATTCAAATCTTGAAAGACAGTATACAGTATATGTTGGGATGGCGGCATAATTCCCGAAGGCACATATAGTTTCAGACCCTAGGTTTAGGGTGTCACCTCACTGCACCCATGGGTGTCTCCTCTACACAGTAACTGACCTGAGGTCTTCACCATGGAGTAGATGGCTTGATCTGCTGGAGGCCGGTCTGAAATAAACATAACAAACATCAAGTGTTACTACACTGACATAATGTTAACACGCACAGCCGCACACACACACACACACACACACACACACACACACACACACACACACACACACACACACACACACACACACACACACACACACACACACACACACACACACACACACACACACACACACACTTTGTGAAAAGTATATCCACAAATGCAAGTCTCCATGGGATGAGTAATCCATAGACAGTAATATTTTGTGTGAACTATTCCTTTAAACAGTGCTGTAACACTGTTACCTCAGATGTGTGTAATCTAGTATAGATGTATAAGTGTGAGTGTAGAGTGACTACCTCTGTTCATCCTGTATAGATATAGATACTGTATATAAATACGTATATAGATGTTGTATAGCTATATAAATGTAAGTGTACAGTGACTGTACCTATGTTCATCCTGGGTTGACCTGGCAGTTGGAAAGGTTTAAGTGCACATGCCGGGAGGTCAGTGAGGAGAGAGTTACAATAGTGGAGTTTAAATGTCAACAGAAAACACTAAACTAGATCTGTCTGTTAGCAGGGTATCTCTAGCAGTTATCACTATCATTGTTCACTATCATTGTTCAGTCAATGTGTTCTACGCTATAAGATACACTATCATTGTGTACAGTCAATGTGTTCTAGGCTATAAGCTACCTGTAATCATGCCATGGACCATTGGTGGACTGAAATGAATCAGTTACTGGGAAGTCTGAGGTCAAGAAAGAGAAAAGGGAGTTAGATGTCAGGAAGGGAGAAGGTATCATCATTATTAGGAAATGTGTCAGTTTAATGACATGTGTTTACTCACTCGTACATGTAACACATCACTAGTATCAGTTAACATGAGTTTAATGTGTTTATTCATTACATGTAACACATCAATATAGTATCAGTTAACATGAGTTTAATGTGTTTATTCATTACATGTAACACATCACTATAGTATCAGTTAACGTGAGTTTAATGTGGAAGGATGGATAAAGTAAGAGGAACAGATCAGTGGTTGGTTCGCTGGACCACTGGCATATTTAGAGCAGTCTTTAAGGGCCTCCCCACCCTACCTTTAACTAACCTTAGCCCACATATCCCCACCCTACCTTTAACTAACCTTAGCCCACATATCCCCACCCAACTCAACAGTGGTCCCCAGGTTGATTCTTAGTCAGGGTGGTGGTCCCTGCTTCACAATCAGTTGAAAACCCCTGATAATAGGTTGATAATACTGTACATTCATGATGAGTTTGTTGCCGTTCTTTAAGCTTGGCTACAACATGCTATCACTATGAGGGTGTGACGCCATGTGTTGTGACCTATAGTAAACTGTCTATGTTGAGCTACGCTGTATTCACCTGACAATGTGGAGAACAGGCTTAAAAAGGACCGTTAACCACAGGAAGCAGGTGTACTGCAGAACTCAGACTCATTGTAACTGTAGAAAAGGTTCTCTGTAAACTACTCAGTGCTTAGATTGAAATGTCCATGTCTGTATCCTGACTATTATTCTAATCTACTCTGCTTAGCTTGAAAGTTACAATGGATGTTTATTCTATTCTTATTTCATGGATCATTAATGGTAAGCAAATCATTCCTTTTGTTACAGGATCACTCTGAATAACACTGATTTTCTCTCTATATGAATAATAAGGGGCTTAAGACGACTACAACCATCCTGCAAATGTCCTTACTAAATAATTATAACTATGGTCTAACTAAGCAGTCTGCATAAAATACACTCTGGACTAGAAGTTTATTCAAGATACTGCTTCTCATGTGTACAATAGTACACACAGACTCATCCCTTAAAGTTAAATCACCTGGTGTGACACACTGACGCTACAGCGTATGTAACCGTTGTGGAGGTGTGAACTCAGGGGTTGTTTTGCATCGATGCATGTCTGTGTGTGTGAGAAGCCTGACACTGCCAAAAAATAAGATATGGAACGGTGTGAGCCTGTGTGACCGGCAGGTCCGGACACAACCAGTAGTACTAGAGTGGTGTCATGGCACAACCAGTAGTACTAGGGTGGTGTCAGGACACAAGCAGTAGTACTAGAGTGGCATGAAGACATGTCACAAGCAGTAGTACTAGAGTGGCATGAAGACATGTCACAACCAGTAGTACTAGGATGGCATGAAGACATGTCACAACCAGTAGTACTAGGATGGCATGAAGAGAAGTCAGGACACAACCAGTAGTACTAGGGTGGCATGAAGACATGTCACAACCAGTAGTACTAGAGTGGGCATGAAGACATGTCACAACCAGTAGTACTAGAGTGGGCATGAAGAAATGTCACAACCAGTAGTACTAGAGTGGGTATGGAGACATGTCACAACCAGTAGTACTAGAGTGGGCAAGAAGACATGTCACAACCAGTAGTACTAGAATGGGCATGAAGAAATGTCACAACCAGTAGTACTAGAGTGGGCATGAAGAAATGTCACAACCAGTAGTACTAGAGTGGGCATGAAGACATGTCACAACCAGTAGTACTAGAGTGGGCATGAAGACATGTCACAACCAGTAGTACTAGAGTGGGCATGAAGAAATGTCACAACCAGTAGTACTAGAGTGGGCATGAAGACATGTCACAACCAGTAGTACTAGAGTGGCATGAAGACATGTCACAACCAGTAGTACTAGAGTGGCATGAAGACATGTCAGGACTCAGCCAGTAGTACTAGTAAGACTCCCTAATCAGGAGATAAGCGACGGTCAGGTCGCATTCACAAACTTCAATCAGGAGGGAATATGGGAAATGGGACAGATCCATGTTGATGACATGACTTTGGAGATAGTGTGTGATTTTAGGGCAAAATCTGTAGGAGCAGTGTCCAAAAATGTGTTTTGCAAGAATCGGCCTCATGGTGGCGCTAGAAGTGGGCCATGTGAGAAATTAGGGGTTGTGGTTTGGCAGCCAAGGAGTGTGTGTGCAAAGTTTGGCATGGATAGGGGCAACGGTGCCAGAGATATGAGTATAGGGCTGACAGCCGGTGGAGGTTTTGATAGTAACTGCGACCTGATGGTCGCAACTAGGGTGGGCATGAAGAGATGTCAGGTGGGCGACCCTCAGGCGAGTCAGGTCGTACATGTTTTGAGGGTCTCGCTCTCGTTCTAATGTACTCCTACTGGCAGAGGCTACGGAGCATTCTCCAGACTAGCAGCAACACACTACTCTGTGTGAGTGACAGCGTAGGTGTAGCCAAGGGAAACTTTATCTGTCCACCGTTTAAAAGTTATTTTCTGTGTAAGCAATCGCTGATTCATACTGGATGTGTTGGGGAGCGTGTCGCTGTTACTACATCTCATCTTTTAGACACTCGACTCTAACCCTCACCATAACCTTAACCTCCGTGGAGTGAGTCGCTAACCCTCCGGTCGAAATGATGGCCGTTTGCAAAAGCGAGATTTCCCCATGTGTTGCTGGTGGTAGATAATGAATAGGGGGTTTCCACAGCTCATTCTCCCCACTGTGTCCTGTGTTGTGGTCTGAACTCTTCATCCTCTGAGTTCATGCATTCACTGCTGGTTTAAACCAGGCACGTAGGCAGTGTTAGGCAGACTAGGCGACCGCCTACCAACTGAGATCTGATCTAGCCTAAATTAGAAAATAGAAATTGAATGAAATAATCTCTATTTCCATTGTGTAAAGACCTGACTGGCTTCCCAAAAGAATGTCGCTCAACCAGTTCTTTCTCCTCCTCAATGGTAGGCGGCCGATAGACTAGGCTACTCAACTCGCTGAGATGTACATTTTTGCTATTGTTTTCATTTGGTGACAGGAGGGGGGTTTACTTTGGGCCATCACCTGGCTTTACAAAGAATCAAATGTGCACGCAGAAGTACGATGACAACCGCTCGCCCAAATGGTCTGCTGTGTAGCCTACTCCACTATTGGACAACTTTAGTTAGTCTACTAGTTATTTATTTAGAATATTATTATAAAACACATTAATCTCTTCAGCCCTATACATTTTGTCCATTTGAAAATACCCGATCTACAAGCTCACAATGTGTCGCGATGCTGCACATTGTGAGCTTGTAGATCTGCTATTTTCTTTTTGAACATTCACTGAGATACATTTGAAAACTTGAAATGGGACATGCGACATTCTGCCTAATGAGTACTTTTACTTTTGGTACTTAAATACATTTTGAATTGCTGGAATTTCAGGGCTGGCACTTCACTGGCATTTGGGCTGGCATTTTGCCTACCTTGACTCTCATTCCTGCATACGCCAGTGGTTTAAACAAAGTGAAATAAACACAATCATAGCCTACTTTAGAACGCTATTCTGTTCTGATCCATACAGGACTTTAAGGTTGGTTTATGCGTTTCAGTGAGTGATTTATTACTAGCAGTGAGCAGTGCTTCATTGTTCTGTGAGTGCATTTTGTGAGCAGTCTGCCTGTCACAGTCCCTTCCTCTCCTCGCTACAGAGAGGGAGAGACTGCTTTAGTGGTGCATGTTGGAGGGATCTAAAACGCTGCCCACGGTGCTCACCCAACCAACATGAATACATGTTACAGATATATTTTGTGGTATTTTTTCCATTGGCAAAAATATATATCTAAAACATATTTTCCCCCAATTTTGATCGGGTGAGCAGGATGCACGTTTGGGAGGGCTCTTGAGTAGCCCTGAATACATGACTCTCATGTATATGAGAGTCATGTATTCAGGGCTAGCTCTTGAGGAGATCCATTCATTCATTCATTCATCCATTCATTCACCTATATTCATGTCCAGTATTATGCAGGCTATGATTGATTTGATAGGCAATTAAATGTCACTGTCAAATGTTGTCCCAGTCTGCATTTTTACACACTGGAAACACATGTAGCCTATTTAACATGTAGCAGTCACTGTTTAGCTTCCCATTGTAACTGTGTGGACTGCAGACAGCAGAGTGAGCAGAGGGAGGAGCACAACCCCAGAAGGGGCTTCAGTGCTTATAGGGCTGGACTCATGCCATGCCATCACTATTAGGGAGTCCATAGGGCGGGGATTCCCCTGCTGATGATGACGACGTCGCATCGGAGTTGGAAACAACGTCAGGATTGTCCACAGGCCGATTAGAGCTGTTGTGGAACAACAACAAGACTCTGCTAACAACAGAACGGTAGCAGCAGATGTTAGCCTCCTTCCATATTAGCCACAGTTAGCCTGAAGCTGAGGATCATGTAAACAGCTTCGTGGTAACTTTTTAAGGGATTGCACCATAGTAGCACTCAATAGTATGCGACTCGAGGTTTTCCCCCTAAGCCTGGTTGCCAGACTGTTGTGCTCTGCATCTTGGCTGTAGTAGCCTAGGCTAACTATGGACATAAACAATACTTCCAGAATACTTTACCAGGTAAAACGTGAGTACTTTTTCCACCACTGCATGTTTAGGAGCAGAGCTACACTGCTCAGCCTGTTGCCACTTGGTAGAGGCAGCAGAAATCCACCCTCATCCCTTTCTCTGCAAGATGAGGCTATGCCAGGTTAGCCTGAGGTTGGCAGACTGTTGTGTGCTGGCTCTTGGCTGTAGACAGCAGCTACTGACTATAATATGGACTTGAACCCGAGGCTCCCCTCGCCAGACCAACGCACAGCCCGTTGAGCCACTTGGCAGAGCAGCAGACTCATCTCTTTGCTGCCTGTTCGAAGATGAGCCGCGCTATGCCAAGTTAAGTTTTCCCTCTGAGCCCGGTTGGCAGAACTGTTGTCTCTTGGCTGTAGACAGCAGCTACTAACTATGGACATAAACAATACTTTCTACCTGACTGGACGCTTCAAACCATAGACTATAGAAACGTTAAAAGACGTCAGAACTCAGAACAGACTATAGAAACATTAAAATAAGTCAGAACTCAGAACAGATCGCATTTCAACTTTGAGAGCAGAATGAAAGCGTAGCCCTGAAACATGACGGCCATTAACTCTTATACTGCTTTGAACGTTCCTGTTCGCCCCAATCCTCCAGGGACGTCTGTGCCAATACGCCCGTTCGTTCGTTTGATGTTTTTTATGGATTATGATAAAAGTCGTCCTTGCGCAACTTTTGAATGCATAATTGGTCGTCTGTGTCATTTTGAGGACAGCCGGAAACCTTTCATAAAAAAAAAAGTAAACAGACTGTCCTGGCTCCGCCTGCCCAGAGCGACTAGCTGCCAGGGGCGTCAATTGGGTATGGCAGGGGTATGCAGCTGCCATACCTTGACAGGGGGAAATAATAAAAATGTACTTTTCATCGTGCCTGTTGCTAAGGTATGGCAACATGACTGGTGTCTTCACCAGACACCAGTCATGTTGCCATACCTTAGCTTGTTCTGAACTGACGCCACTGCTAGCTGCTAGCAGCATTGAGGGACTATATTGTTTTATGCATCGGGCTGTTAGTAGAGAAAGAGAGAGAGAAACGTTGGTAAAAGCGATCATTTTGTCGGAAATCAGTTGTTTTATAGTATTAGTAGTATAGTAATTGTAGTAGGTAGTAGTATTTAGCAGTACTAGAATATTGAGATGTATTAGGCCAACTCAGCCTCAACTTGCTGGTATCATTCCGCCGAAGTGCGACCCAACCCCCCCTGACCGATAGAAATAAACTTTGTTAGAATTAGGATTACACAACCTACCCGTGTTGGTGACCCAGGACCAGCGCCCATGGTGGTGGTGGTCGTGATGATGACGATGATGATGATGATAATGATGATGAAGAAGAGAAAAAGATCACTGTAGCCATTGTTATTGAAGATAAAAAGATTGAAGAACGTAGGACGTCATCCGCTCCCGACCGGATCAAAAGCCCGAAATTGGAAGCGATCCCAGACTAAGATGGTGCCAGTCGCGAAGAACCGGGGTCCAAAAATGGATCAAGAGCCTCGTGATATTGTGGAAACCGATCCCGACGGAGCTCGACCCCCGTGTAGGATGGATCCCCCCGCCCGGGGGCTCACATCGCCGCAGCAGCAGAGACCCATGTACCGCCGCGAAAAGACGGACAAACTGGGCGATTTGGCCAATGAAGAATGGCTTCCGCGTAGAGACCCCTCGGAGAACAGAGGCCACGATTCTACTGTCCAAAGTAAGACTTCCAATCCAGTGCATGTATGTATTGTATAGTTGTATACTGTATATAGTTGTATACTGTGTGATAACAGAGCATCCGTGTGGAACTGGAAGCCTGGGATGGGGGGATGGTCAGTGGGTAACGGTTTTCCATTGCGACGTGTTGCCACTCCGACATTGGGATCCGGTCTAGAGCCCGCCTACTGCATCCGGCTATTTACACGTACACATACATGCAAGAAATGTTTCCGTATCCGGACCGGATCAGTAACTTGATCCAAGCAGTTAGGATCCACGTGCTTTGTTTGTTTTTGTCGCTACTCAGGACACACGTGGAGTTCCTATCACGCGCGTGCACGTACCGCGTGTAGTGTACGTGCACTGCACAGCCTACTAAGATTATTTGATGGGAATTTAGGATTTATTGGCTTAGTTTGTGTGTGCGTGCGTACGATGCGTGTGTGTGTGAGAGAGAGGGAGAGGTTTCTTTTTATCGTCATCATCATCATCAGTAGCTGATGATGTAGCTTTTCAGTTCAATTCAAAGGAGCTTTATTGGCATGAGAAAACATACGTTTACATTGCCAAAGCAAGTGTTACAAATAAAAACTGTTGAAAATGGGGAACATAGTTGGAGGGAGTACAGCTTTGTGTAAACAGAGCTATGTTGCATTGTGACATTTTATATAGGTATACAGGGTATAAAGGGAATTTCACTGTGACAGTAAATGCATGGTAACTATTTACTATAACTGCATTTTATGTTATATATGAACTTATTGTAAGTCATTTGCTAAATGTCAAAATTGTAAATTGATTTGTTTAGATATAAACTATTTGATATTTTCCTGGCTATGATTTTAGATGATGAGTCGACGATGATGATGAGCCTACTTCTTCATTTCCACATCGTGGTCGTCCAAGGACAAGGATAGGTAAAGAAAAAACAAACTTTTTTCTGTAAATCAGACTTAGCACCATGCACATGCTCACATAGACATCAAAGGGGGCTTGAGCCCCTGCCCTTTTATCCATCTGTAAAAAGTGCCCTCTCCAGACCATGAATGCTGTTTTTACATAATTACTATATATATATATATATATATATATATATATATATTTGTGTGGTAAGCAGGAAGTGCATAGAATGTTAGAGAGGCAGGGGTTGACATTTCTAAAACGGCCTTTTGATGAAAATAGTAGGCCCCCAACCTCCACGCATTCTGCTGTGACGCGTTGTGAGCTTGAAGGTGTACTATTTTTCATGTATTTTATAGTAATTATGTATTTGTATAATTTACAGATCGACCATGGGCTCGTGTACGAGTCACACAAGGATGTGTGTGTGTGTGTGTGTGTGTGTGTGTGTGTGTGTGTGTGTGTGTGTGTGAGAGAGAGGGCGTCACGCATTCTGCTGTGACGCGTTGTGAGCTTGAAGGTGTACTATTTTTCATGTATTTTATAGTAATTATGTATTTGTATAATTTACAGATCGACCATGGGCTCGTGTACGAGTTCAGCAGACCCGGTGGAGCCCTTCCGGAGGAGCCTGGCTGGAGTGAAACAGAATGGAGCCCCAGGCCCTGTGCAGGCTGAATGACACACACGCACGCACGCACGCACGCACGCACGCACGCACGCACGCACACACACATATACACTCTGTAGACATGTAGTGTCACAGTGAGATAAAGAGAACCCTGAAAGCTGAAGCAGGATTCAGGCTGAAGCTCATGTCACTGTGTCAATGTTCTGCACTGCTCTTACTACTGCTCTTACTTCTCTTACACACTAAAAGTGTGTAAAAAGACACTTTTTCTTGTTTTTATTTTTTTGAATTTGTTTGTAAACAACCACTGATCATAGGTGTGATGTTACTGAAGCCAACAATAAAAGGCTAAAGAGAGATTTCTGCCTGAAAATGTATTCTTCACAAAAATGCATTTTTCTCAGCTTTATGTTCTCAAAGAGCTGTTTTTAGGCCACATTCTGCAGCTTCTAGCTAATGAACAGAACAAGATAAAAGCTCGAAATCTTTTTCTGTTGCAAAGTAGACATTCTATTCTACGTTGCCATATAATTGTTGTCTTTATAGTCGAAACCAAATTTCTCCAGTAGGCCTTCAAAGATGAGCGACAATTCTCAATTTAGCTGGCAGTGGATGGAGCTTTTTGTTCAATTCTGTGGCAGTAAAAGAGTTAACATGACCGTCATGTTTCCACCTCAACCTTGCTTCTAGCGAGGTAAACAACGAGCCCCGGCAGGCTAAACAAACGTCCATATTTCAAAAATAAAGTGCTTAACCAAGGCTAATATGTGTCAGAATAGATGCCGTTCAACCAGAATTGCATGTCGCTCCCGTATTGTTTAATAAAAAGCATTTGTATCAGATCGTTGTCTGTTTTCCCCATGTATTTTCGGACCGGTTTTTGCGAGGCTACGCCCACATTTCAGTGTCCATAGATGGGGGTTGTTCGCGTGTGGAAAACCAGGAAATACAAGGGGAAACATAATATGCTTTTTTATTAAACAATACGGGAGTTGCATGTAATTATGGTTGTCCGGCATCTATTCTGACACAAATAAGTATTTGTTAAGCACTTTATTTCTGAAATCTGAACGTTTGTTTAGCCTGCCGGGGCTCTTTGTTTACCTCGCTAGAAGCATGGTTGAGATGGAAACATGGCGGTCATATGGCCGTCATGTTTTGCCACTTGGCAGAGCAAAGCCATCCTCATCCCCTTTCTCTGCAAGATGAGCGCTATGTGAAGTTAAGTTTTCCCTCTGAGCCCGGTTGGCAGAACTGTTGTGTCTTGGCTTAGCTGAGCTTGGCTGTAGCAGCTACTAACTATCATAAACTATGGACATAAACAATACTTTACCAGGTAAAACATTTGAGTAGTTTTTCCACACTGCATGTTCAGGACTCAGGAGCAGAGCTCCACAGACTGTGCTCAGCCTGTTGCCACTTGGCAGAGAGGCAGCCATCCTCTGTCATCCACTTTGCTGTGTGTGTGTGTGTGTGTGTGTGTGTGTGTGTGTGTATAGAATGAATAATAATAAATTATTTTATTACATAGGCTTGATGTTTTTATGTTGCTCTGCAAGTGACTGAGGAAAAATATTTCATTTTATGTACATGGAGAATGTGATTATTGATTATTGACCAGCCAAGTAACCCTGAAACATAACGGTTGACTAGGGCTATAGGGTTAAAGGGATATTTCACCCCCAAACTGACTTTATTTATATTGATTAGGCATGGAGACTTGAATTTATGGATCTTGTTTTTAGGTTTTGTCACAAATAATTTGAGGAAAAATATCCATGAATTCAAGTCTCCATGGGGTGAGTAAAAAAAGAATATATACAAAATATATTCAATGTTAGATGAGTTTAAAAATAGTTGTACCCCAATTGAAACAAGCCCAAAAGCTTTCTTGTGGTGTTTATAATCCTTTTAGTTGACCTTGTACCAGTGAACTGTATTGTTATAAAACTGTACCTTTTCCTTTAAAAACTTCTAATAAAGTCTTCAATCAATCTATCAGGCGAGAACCAGGTGAGAGACCCCAACCTACTCCTATAGGACCGACCAGGACAGGGAGTGGAAGTGGAACAGCGGGGGTCCATCTGATCTGGTTCCAGTTGATCCTCTGGGGGTCCTCCATGAGGTCATCCTGGGGGTCCTCCATGAGGTCATCCTGGGGGTCCTCCATGTCTCCTCCTCAGTGTGAAGCTGCTCAGAGCTCAGTTCAGAATGGATTCCTCTGGGGTAAGTGGAGCCCTAGAAATACAACCTCTGTCATCTTACATATAGACTATAACACTCTGTGTAATATTCCTTAATACACAGCCATAAGTGGTGTTTCCGTAAAGCCTCTTGATTGATTGATTGAATACTTTATTAGAAGAGGTTTACATAGGAAAAGGTAGTTTCATGACGGTACAGTTCACTGGTACAAGGTCTACTAAAAGGAGATCCTAGAAAAGACTAAGCTTATTTCCCTAGGAAACCATTTGTGCATTAAAGGCCCGTACACATTGGGCCGGGATCGGCCAAGATCAGAACTCGGGCTGTATTTTATGACCCTCCCGGGAAAATCTTGAGTTCGGCCACAAACTCGGTCTTGGTTTTGAACGGGCCCCCGACACGATCGGATTATGTCAATGGCATTTTTATGACCTCGGAAGGCCCTCGGAGAATATCTGGCAAGCTTGATATTCTCGCACCGTCGGGTAGAACTCTTGTTTGTCTGAATGAGGTCCCGGTAATAATGATCCAGATAATATTATATCCAAGCCAGTCCATGCTCATTGCTCAACCATTGAAAACACAGCAAAAAAGGAGTGGGGGCAAATTATTATTATTAGCCTACTTACTTTTTACTACTTTCTCCCTAATATGTTGTAATCACTTGTTCAAAAACGTTATAGCGTTCCTTTTTTTTTTCTTTTTTCTGCGCAGTCATTTGGCGACCAGGCAGTGTACTCTATCACCTCACGAAAGCCTTTCCCCACGACAACACATGGGGATATATAATATTGTTTTATATATATATAAGATAATAATATATTGGGCTATCATCTTGGAGTTGGCTGTCAAATCATCTTTTCTCCGACTGCACGCCCAACGGAGTCACATCGGAGTTGAAGTTCTCTTCTGCTCTTCATATATTGCTATAGTATGCTGATTAAGCTCATGTCTGTTTTAATGTCTGGCTGGTTGCTGGTTAAAATGCTGGTTGATGCTACTATGCCACATTATTCATATAATGTCATACTCAAAGTCAGAGACATTCCATTCCATTCCTTTTTTTTTCTTTTTACTTTTACGCACGGGCCGCGGGCACATCATTGCGCCTCTCCTGCTGTCAGATTATTTAGTTCATTGGTTCTCAAAGAGGACCGCCAGTCCTTGGGGAGTTCCAGGGGGTCCCCAGCTAAATGATATTGAGGAACCTAGGCCTATTAGTCCCTATTCTAGTCCCTATTCTTGGCACAGGTTGCCGATTAAAATAATTAAGTCCTGTGTGTAGGGTCAGCAAATAAACTGCTATCCAAAAAAAAAAAAAACATTGCAAAATAAGCCGTGTTTATTCTCACATTTTCTGGGTTAGAGTCAGACAATCCGTCACTTTGCATAATAGCCTAAAAGGAAAGAAATAAACACACGTAAATGGCTAAACGCCAACCTCACACACTCCAAAGTCAAAAGACTGTTTGTCTCCCAAAATCGACAACACCTGTCGCTCATCCTCCCTGAGTTAACTGACGTTAGAATAGGCCTATACATTTGAACTAGCCCTTACCCGTTCAAAGATATGAGCTCTGAAATGATGTGCAGTGTGTGGGTTATGGGATGAGCACTGTGCACACAGTATATGAGGGATGGAAAGTAACTTTAACTGGTGCTTGCATGATAATATGTGGAGCATCAATGTAAGAAATACCCGTTCCGTTTAATGGCTACAGAGATACTGTGTATCTCTGTAGCCTGTGATATTATGATGTTCCACTTCTGGTCCATATCGCCGATTAATTAACGTCTATTGTATAGCGTTAGCCCACAAAACAAACCGGTTGTTACACACGGAGTGACCCCTCGTCATCACACCGTGTTGCGTGCCAAAAGAAAAGTGGCCGATCTACAGTTTACAGTTTACAGTTTAGGCATTTAGCAGACGCTTTTAATCCAAAGCGACTTACAATCAGCAGATAACATCACAATAATAAACAAGATAATATGTCAGTACATCATCAACAATATAACAAATGCAAAAGGATATCTATCTAGAAAAACACCATATAATCAAAGTTCTAAAAAACATAAAAAACAAAACAAATGCTAACTAGCTTCATGTATTCATTGATTTTTCTGTAGTGCTAAGGGTTTAGGTGGAGTCTGAAAAGGTGAGTCTTCAGTCCACGGCGAAAGCTAGCGAGTGAGTCCGTTGTTCTACAAGCTGACAGCAGCTCGCATCCGCGACGCTGCAGGATGAGTGTCGAGCGAGACGGTCACAGTCACAGTAGTGGTCATGTCTCGGATTCGGTCTGTAGAAATCAGCCCCATCCCAGCTCTGTGCACTGTGTGCAAGCCCCGCGGGAAGTATTCACAGCAGGTCGGTCAGACGAACCCAGGAAGGATCTCCCAAGAAATGTGCATTTATTGTGCCATGTTTTGTGCCAGAAACATGACCAGTTATAGACTAAATATGGCTATAGAGTGTCTAAAAGTGTCTAAAAAGCCACAATATACACAGATGTGATTATATTGACCTTTCCATTTTAAATGTGTCCCAACTGTAGTCAAAAAGGGGATCTCTGATAATAAAATCAAAGAAAAAGACCTGCACTCTGTCAGGAACTTGCAAAAAGAAATGTAATTCCACGTTTCTGTCATTTAGGCCTTCATCAGAACAGAGAATGTGTCTCCAACTGTAGTAAAGAATAAAGACAGACAACTATGTTGCTGCTGTTGTGTGTTGTTGAAAAACTATTCTCCATGGTTGGAAATGATATTAATGACTCACTTGCGCCCTCTGCAGTCTACAGATGGTCAATATAAATTACCACCATAGACCATTGATCACTTTATAAACAAACTGTTTATTTATGTATCTGACCCTATCATGCATCATTACTATGTCTAAGTAGAAGCCTTTAACACAATGAATAATAGATGATGATGAAACAACTCTGTATTAAACAGCAGTGTGAGTGAGGTCTAAGTTAATCTTGTGATCATGATGTCTGTTCTGTGTTTTAATAGCTGGGTTTATACTCTATGACAGGGGTCTTCAATGTGTTCAGGCCAACTTGGCCAAGGACCCCTTTGCTGAGAGAAAGATGAAGCAGGGACCCCCCAATATATATTGTATACTATTGTGTTGCAGATTAAAAATGTTTGTAGATTTCTTAAACAGCTTAAACTTGTTTGACAGCACTATCAGTGCAGATATTAAACCATTGTACTGTTAATACTTGGTCTACTCTTTTCCCTCTGCACCAAACCTCTTTGCCAGAAATAGATGATCTACAAGCTCACAAGCGTGCGTTGTGGCAGCGTTGACAGTGTTGACATTTGCAATGGTTGTTCTGTCCTCAGATGGAGGTGTGTGAAGAGAAAGCTGCTGCTGTCCTTCCAGCGTCCTGCGTGCAGCAGTTGGACAACTGGAAGGAGAGGCTGGCTGCCATGGAGGAGCTCCTTCAGGTCAGTAGTCAGAAAAACCCTGCTATACAGTATTTAAACATCACAAAGTGGGTGCCGTGACGCAAGGCCAGGGTGGCCTCGGAATACCTTCATAATATTTGACTTTGTAAAACCTGAGTTGCACTTCACTTGGTGCGTCCTGTTTTCAGTCTACACCAAATCTCAAAAATGGTAGAGCTGCAAGCTCTCAACGCGACACGTTGTGATGCATTGTGAGAAAGTTATTTTTAATCTGTCCTAATGGTAATGTATATTCTAATTTTTCCTTGTGACATACTGTATCTTGGGGGGGTGGGTATTTACATATTTGCATAGCATGTGAAGTTTCCATAAAGTATCCATGTAATTCTTATTCAGGGTTGCCTCTGAAGTTATTTGCAGGGGTGACCTGAGACAAGTTTGAAAACCACTGCTGTATACATATTTTGTTGTTGTTCAGTCTGCAAAAGACTTTGTTTTTGTGTAGACGGTGGAGCAGATTGATGGCAGTGAGACTCTGTAAGGCTCTGGTCAGCATGCTGTCCAGGAAACCAGGATGGAAGAGACCAACTTCCAGGTAGCTTTACTGCCTTTATACTAGTCTATACTATATAATACTGTATAGATATACTTTATACTAGTCTATACTATATACTACTGTATAGATATACTTTATACTAGTCTATACTATATACTACTGTATAAATATACTTTATACTCGTCTATACTATATAATACTAGATAGATATACTTTATACTAGTCTATACTATATAATACTAGATAGATATACTTTATACTAGTCTATACTATATAATACTTGATAGATATACTTTATACTAGTCTATACTATATAATACTAGATAGATATACTTTATACTAGTCTATACTATATAATACTAGATAGATATACTTTATACTAGTCTATACTATATAATACTAGATAGATATACTTTATACTAGTCTATACTATATAATACTAGATAGATACTGTAGATAGAGACATTTTGTGCAAATCTTGAATATACTTTTGAGTGAACATTTTTGACTCAAAGCTTTGCTTCTGGTGGGTCCCTGGAGAAAAATATTTTGCGATAGGGTCTGCGGAGAAAAAAATTGTATCTGTGGTAGTGTCAAGGACCCCTAGAGTTTTACCCTTTTCAGAAAACCTTTAGGATTTAGAAGACATTGTGAGGTATTTTTCATGTCTTAATGCGTTAATAGCCTTGCTATGAGTGAATCAGGTTTGACGTCAAGGCAGCCCAGTTGAAATAAGCTTCTGACTGCTACGGAGGATCACAATTATTTGTAGCTGAGCACTCATTGAAGGAAGGACATATGCATGCATGCATATGCAAAACCCCTAGTTTGGCCCCTCACATGCTACTTAAAGCATATTTATTTTGGTGTGTTTTATCCTGTATAGTTAAGTTCATGGGACCCCAACTTTCAGCAGCTGTAACGGATTCTCCTAGGGAAACTGAATTTCCGTCTTTGTGAGATGTGTTACTAGACACCTTTACAAACACATTGGTGAAGACATTTTTTGGTAAGTAATTTATTCCAGGATTTGACCCTATTCCCGAAGATATCCCCCGACTGTCACACAGATGCAAGGCCAGTCCGCTCCGCGTGATTCCTAAACCCACCAGGCTTGAGTTAAGACCCGCCTCGCGGAAACGCGAGGACTTCCAGGAGTGGCTGAAATCCCTGCCTGACACATGGAGGGTGGATAAAGTCAGAGGCATGAAGACTTGTACTTGAGAAAAGCCTGCATTTGCACAATGCACAACTATTAATTTCTCACTACAGTGCTCAAAATAAACTGCTAAAAAAACTTGAAACTGACTGTGCTTAATAAAGGGAAAACTTTGTAACTTTGCTAAAGAGAAAAACGTACTGAGAAAGCTATTAATTTGTCACTACTGTGCTCAAAATAAAAACTCTTACTGATTATCAGTTAAATTGTTATGTTTTGGATATGGCTTTGGGCCTATTATGCTGCGTATATTATTGTAATGGATCAGTAGGTAGTAGGTACTTTGCACTTGAGCGAGCAGCGCTAACGTTCATGGGCACTTTCATACTTAAGATTATCGAGAGGAGGCGGGTCTTAACTCAATCCTGGTGGGTTTAGGAATCACGCGTCCGCTCCTGCACCCATCAGGGGCTCTGCTGAGGGGCTGAGGGCCCATCAGGGGCTCTGCTGAGGGGCTGAGGGCCCAGCGGAAGGAGAGGAGGCTGAGAACCAAGACGAGGAAGAGGGAGACGTCATGGATCTGCTGCCACGCACTGACATCAGGTTAGCCTCTCAACACGTTTGTCCAATGACGGTAATGGCAGTAGTTTTCATTACCAGCGGGACATTGTCTATTCAGAGGTGAGAGTGATGAGTTGCACTATTGGATGGGGCGTTGGGTTGCAAGTGGCACCCCTGCTCCATGCCGACACCACCCTGGGGACACACCAATGTACACAGGGGCCATCTGACTCACCCAGAACTATTTTCAAACCATCTTAATCTGTATAATGCATTTCATAGTACTCTTTATTTGAATATACTTTAAGGAATCTCCATATGGAACTGCATCTTTTTATGCAGTGTAAAATACGCTTATAGAGAAGATCAGAATGCTCTTTAGTGAAGTGAGTGAAGTGATGTCTGTCTTATTGCCTGCTCCAGCGCCTGGAAGCTGACAATGATGCCATAGTGTCCTGCCTAGACCTGATCCTCAAGTGGTTCACACGCGTGTATCAAAACAGCATCCTGGTATCGCCAGTGGAAGCTTGTGATTGGCTGAACCGAAGGTAGGGAGCGCTCCGTTGTGTTCCCTTGGATCACGCGGAGGTGACAAAATTCAGGGGGGCTGAATATTTACTATTCTGTCCATAACGGCACATAAGTCGGTAACGGCTCTGAGTCGGCTCAAGCGACCGTTGCAACGCTCGACTATGCGATGTTTCATAACATATAATCATAAACATTCTATATTTATAAGGTCAAGTATTATACTTAATAATTGGGACTAATTAAGCATTATCATAGTTATAATAGGCCTACAATTACAGTAGTTTAGGCATTTTGGTTTGATAAGGTTGTGGGCAGAACAATTTGTCCTTATTATGTTATTTGACTATTTTTACTTAAATTATAATTAAAGACACTTCATAGTGAATTAGTGATTATAATAAATAGCCTATGTCATGATTGCTAGATCAGATTGTGTTTATAATATAATGCCGGCGTGCCTCCGTCATCTCCACCGAAAACAAGCGCTCCCCCCTTGTTCCATTGTCGAAACCGGGGTGCTGTTTTGATTCACGTGGTTCACACTACGCTGCTTTGACACCAACACCACTGATGAAGGCCCTGGAGTTCCTCCAGCTCCTCTTCCTCTCACTCAGCGAGCAGAAATACCACCTCAGTGATCTGGAGGCCTTCATTCAATACCTTATCCTCAAGGTTTGTGTTTGCATCAGGCTTTTTTAAGTACTGGGTGTGACATGTTCTTGCCCTAGAACATGTGTCCCATGTGTAGGTGCAGGTTGTGATCGTAAGAGTTGCACTATTTAGCCAGGTGGTTGCATTGCTAACGGTGGCCTGTTCGCACACAACAGAAAGACACTACTTAAAGGACAACTTTAGTTTTTTACAACAAGGGTTCATATTTTAGATTGTAATTAAATAATATAAAAGATGAGTGTTAAAATTATTTAATTTACTTCTTTCTATTGTTTTAGAGATTCTTATTTCAGTGGTTGGGGGCATGCGTACAAGTGGCTAAATATGTGATTTTACACAGAATAAGCCCATTTCCAAGATACAACGCAACCTTTCATAGTTGGATGTGACTTATGGGGGCTAGAAGTGTTACTGTAAATAGCAGTAAAGAAACTGCTGGCGTATTGTGTCTAAAAATACGCATGCCCCACATTTTAGCACGGTAAACACGATAAAACAATAGAACAAAGCAAATGAAAACATTTTAACACTCACTTTTTCTTTTCCCTAATTACAATCTAAAATATGAACCCTTGTTGTAAAAAAACAAAGTTGTCCTTTAAATGTTCTGCATCAGTACCTCATCTACTCTAGATTTCTCTATACATGCTGTATTTGTTGTTTTTCTTCTTTGGAAGATGGGTGAATCCAAGGGATGTGGTGAGGAAAGATGCACGTGCCATCATGGGTATGCTTTGCCTTCCAGCAAAACCTTTCCCTATGTCATGGATGGAACCAAGTCTAAGAACTCCAAGCAGAGAGCAGTGAGGTTAAATATAATTGATTTCATCTGTTATCAACCAGACAAATTGGCAAACAAGGCACTTTATTGTTCATGCCCTTGACCACCATGCACTGTAGGTTTAAAGCACCCTACTGCATATGATATTGTCTATTCTTCACACAGCTATACATCTAACATAACATGTATCCTTTCACATTTGTCGCTCCTTTAGGCATTCTTGTATGTTTAACTTGCCTGAGTAATTGAGTCAGTGTTGGCCAAAAATCAGGTATATAATACATCTATTAAAGCATATTTAATACGATAGCCATTGAATAACATTTAATATTTTTTTCCCCTCTCTCCATGCAGAATGTCTGGAGGAACTAGGCTGTCTCATGGAGCAAAAGCACTCAAGGCCATTTCTGTTCACATGGGAGACAGAGACGGTGCACAAAGCAGCTCTGAAAACCATAGTTGTGGTGTACAACATATCTGGAGAGCAGGTTTACAAACTCGTTGGCTACGTATGTACCTTGCTGTCCCTCTCCTGAGAACCACTGTCAGTCTGTCACAACCTACTTAATTTCACAATGCTTTTGGCTTCAGTAATTGTATGTTTCATGAATATTTGGTTTTATTGTAAAACCCAGAGTTGCCCCTGAAATGAAACTAACCTGCCCAATTTTAAATGGGGAAAATACTATTACTGCATGTTTTGCCCTTCGCCTCCTGTATATTTATAATGCTATCAGAAGAAACAGGGTTACGATATGCCTGCAGCCACAATAAGAGTGTCATGCCTTTACTTGTCCCTAGTTGCCAGACAAGGACATGAGCGTGCTGGAGGAGAGGATAAAGCGCTCGGCTCCCCCGTCCAACGACAAGGCACCCGGCACCAGCCTGCTGTGCAAACCAGCTGTCGACAAACCCACTAAACTCGGGTAAAACAAGGTGTGCTATGATGAGGAAGATGTGGCTTTCAGTAATTTTGGTTTAATTTCTTTATTTGTAGTCCTGTGATCATGATGCTCTCAAAAGGCTAAGCACTGTTCAATGCATGTGGTCAAATGTTTTGTTCCATGTCAGCAGTGGGCTTCAAAGCCAGAGTTCCCACCAGGAATTCAGCCTGGACCTTCCAGAGGAGCTCGACAGTAACCTCTCAGTTGCAAAGGAGCAACCAGAGCTGGAGGATTACAGTTTTGATAACTTGGACTTGGAGCCTCTAAACATCCTTGTGTCAACTTTGATGATGGTGAGGGCCACTATATTTCCTCCTTCACTCCAGAGGGCCACGTTGCATATTGTTACATCCTACTTTGTTTCTTTCTAGTTTCTCATACAAAAGAAGCAAAAAATAGCTGATCTACAAGCTCAAAACGCATCGCGCTGCGATGCGTTTTGAGCTTGTGGATCGGCTATTTTTGCTTCTTTTGAATTGGAATCCTGAATTATTTGTTGTTATATTTGTATTGGGATCCTGAAATGTAACATTTTGATTTAATTACAAACACATTTAGTTATATACTCATGTTAACTTTATGAACCTAAATACAAATACCGTACCTACATTGGACATAAAATAAATACATTTGAATACTACTATACTATTTTAATATGACTATACTAGTCATTAAGCTACTAATATAGACAGAATTAAAGCATGTCATGTTTGGAATTGTAACAGCTGAAATCAATAATATATCAGTATTCCTGTATTAACCAGCGGGGCGCATTAAGTGAAGGTGGGGGCCGCATGTGGCCCCCGGGCCGCCAGTTGCCCATGTATGAAGTAAGGAGTCTGCAATGCTGTCACTTTTGTATGTGGTGTTCACAGAATGTGCTTATTGGCAGGCATAACACAAGCATCATGCTGCCCTTGACTCTTTTATTATTAACCCACTCTTTAAATTATACAAGGGAACACATGTCCACACACTTATCTTGTCTTATAAATGTAATTTCTTTTTGTAGGACGAAACAATTTTTCGCTCCAGTGCGCAAGGTCAATGCAGGTCTCAGTGGCCGCATCAACACCAGACGTTCACACCAGCATGGAAGCCCTAATCCAAGTATGAACACAAACCATTTCCATCACAACTCCCCTTCTAACACAGTCACAAATGTATAGGGAGAAATATGGCCCTAACAATTAATTTTACTTTTTGTTACACAGATGGACGAGGAGTTCCGCAAGAACAGCAATTCAGAGGTTTCCCTTTCTAAACGCTGCTCTGTTCCAGCTGCGTCTCATCCACAGCGCCCACCTGGCCAATCAACGTGTGTCCAGAAGAGACATCTCAAAGTTGTACAGCTGCATTAGCATCAGTATCTTGTCTGTGAGTACTGGGTGCTAAATGACCCCATAATATGCACACTGTCACCTCAGTCACTCTTCAATGTCAAAACCTTTCCACCATAACTATTTATTACATTTCATTAGAAGTATAACATTTCCAGTCACCAACAATAGATGACTGGACATCTATTAGACATGCACTAGAACAGGGGAGCCCAAAAGGTAGACTGTGATCTACCAGTAGATCACCAAGAGTGTGCAGGTAGATCACATGACATGCCTCTAAAATATCATTAAAATATAAAAAGAATATATCAATATGACATCAAGAAGGGCCTGTCAGCTCCCTTCATGGCTTCTAAAGTAGGCAAACCTCCAATGAAATACTTTGTTCAAGAGTCAGTAGCATTACAAGGAACCCCAAAACCTACCACTTCCTTATAGAATGGGATGAAGACATTTGCCTCAGTATTTCCCATTTCCCCCTTACAGTATGTGTGTTTGTCTAAAATGTAACGCCAAAATGTGCTGCTATTCCAAAGCCCCCCTCAGGCCCTCAGCTAAAACATGTTGGATCGGTAGATCATGTTGAGCTAGTCATTTTAAAAGTAGATCTCACGTCAAAAATGTGTGGGCACCCCTGCACTAGAAGGTAGGTTTAATGTTCCTAAAGTGAAAAGCTCTGTTATACAGAAAACTGTCATTTATAGATCTATTGTATGGTGGAATGCATTGCCAGGTTATATTATTGAAGCTAATACTAAAGAGGTTTTTAAGAGGATGGTAAAATGGTACATTACAATATTCAGTCTGAGTGATCTGTTTTTGCATTGGCTGCTTTGTTTCTGGGCAACTTGTATTTTCTTCATCTATAATTGGATATTATTAAAATAAATGTAAGAATAATGGTAACCCTTTATCATGAAAAATATTTGAAATTAATTTACAAAAATGTACTTAACTTCTGTAAATGAGCTATTGTCTGTATGATGTGTACTGTATGTGGTGTGATGGTGCTACTGGGATTCATAATAAAGTAACTACACTGCTCAAAGAAATGAAGGGAACAAAATGTTCCCTTAATTCTTTGAGCTTTCTTTGAACATACTACAGTATACAATACTCAAATAAATTCAAATAAATTAAGGGAACATTTTGTTCCCTTCATTTATTTGAGCAGTATATTCAATTATCTTTGCTAGGCAGCTGTCGCTTTATACAAAACCTACAGTACATGTATATTGAGCAGGATTTTACCATGTGTCAAGCACAGCTCTCTAGAACGGTATTGAGTGTGATCTCCTCTCCTCTCCCCAGGTATTCAACACAGAGGTGCTGGCCCAGCAAGTGAAAGACCTGAGAGAGGGCATGGTGACTGTGCTGTCAGACAACAGAGTGAACCAGCTCTCAGATGGAGTGCAGGTCACCCGCTCTGTTAAACTCATGGGAATGCTTCTCTTGAAGGCCGATCAGACAAATATACTCGCGTAAGTGTGTGCATTCAATTGGTCCTCTATTTGTTATTTTGGTTTGAATTCCGATCCAACATTGGGGTCAAATGTAGCATTCACTTAATCTACTGTACGTTTATCAGTGGTGGAAAAAGTACTCAATTATCTCGAGTATCAATACTGCAATGTAGAAATACTAAGTATCAATACTGCAAACTAGACACTGTTACAAGTCCTGAATTCTACATTTAACTTAGTAAAAGTGCAAAATATGTATTGGCTCAAAATGTATCAAATATAAAAAAAAAAAAAAATCCTTTGAAAATGTCCAAAATGTATATACCGTAGGGCTGAAGTGGTTAATGTATATTTTGGAATGATAATCAAAACCTACAAAGTAACTGTTTGTCAAATGAAGTGGAGTAAAAGTACAGTATTTGTCTCTCAGATGTAGTGGAGTAGAGGTTAAAAAAAAAAACTATTGGAAATTGGAAATGCTCAAGTAAAGTACAAATGCCTCAATTGTACTCAAGTAACTGTATTCCCTTCAGTCTATAGCAGTCATTTCATATGTTCAGTCTATAGCGGTCATTTCATATGTTCAGTCTATAGCAGTCATTTCATATGTTCAGTCTATAGCAGTCATTTCATATGTTCAGTCTATAGCGGTCATTTCATATGTTCAGTCTATAGCAGTCATTTCATAAGTTCAGTCTATAGCAGTCATTTCATAAGTTCAGTCTATAGCAGTCATTTCATATGTTCAGTCTATAGCGGTCATTTCATAAGTTCAGTCTATAGCAGTCATTTCATAAGTTCAGTCTATAGCAGTCATTTCATAAGTTCAGTCTATAGCAGTCATTTCATAAGTTCAGTCTATAGCAGTCATTTCATAAGTTCAATCTATAGCAGTCATTCTGCTTGAAGTTCAGTAAATGCTGTGTATTTGTAATATTACACAGAGTGTTATATGTCAGATCACAGACTGTTTATATTAATATGAAGCTCCTGCTGTTTGTCTTTGTTACATTGATGTTGTTGTGTCAGTGTACATACACTTCGGTTGGAGTGGTGACTGTAGTCAGTGTGTTTGTTGTGTTTAGTGTTCATGGAACTGCTGAAATATCCTGCTTCTTGGCCAGTGCATAAAATATGTATTTTTACTGATGAAATAAAGGTTATATATTTGAAGTTTGCTTCATACGTGTACATTTATTAATGTTGTATCAACATGAACAACAACTACTCTGAAACATTGTGAACTGAAGATGATATGAAGAGAAACTGCTCCAGTCTGGAGACAGTAACTCCTTGAAGGCTGCAGTTGCTCAATATGACCAGCAGAAAATCAGAAATCAGAAAAAGAAATCATTTCATAGACTGAAGACTTTAATAGTTTGCATAGGAAAAGGTACAGTTTCATGTCAGTACAGTTCACTGGTACAAGGTCAACTAAAAGGATAAACACCACAATAAAGCGTTTAAGGCTTGTTTCAATTGGGGTCCTTTTTTAACTCATAACATTGAATTAATTGAAAACACAGTACTATGCAGAAAATATAAAAGCAAAAAAAGAAGAAAAAAAAGGGGGGGGGGGGGGGGGGATGTATTTACACTAGAAAAGTCAGGGGTAGGAAAATATGGACTTTGTTTTCTTTTACCAGATTGGATTAGCACTCTCCTCTAAGTGACCTTTCAGAGCGGTTTTAAAGGAGGGAAGGGATTTACACTCCTTTAAGGCCTTTGGTAGGGCCTTCCAAATCTAGGTTGGATGTGATCTGTGGAGCTGCCTCTGGTGTTTTTTCTGCATGAACAACCTTGACCTTTAGGAAGTATTTTGTCAGGTACAAACATGGGTATCTTGGAGGTGTAGTGTATCTTAATGTAGGCTACACCAGGCCCATTGCAAGATGCTGTACTCTGTCAGCTAATTATTTATTTATTTGAAATTTCAGGAGGAAAAACCCATTTAGTTTCAGCAACTCATTTTCAAGGGTGACCTCAAAGTACAACAACAACAACAACAACAACAAACAACACAGAACAAACAATCAATGACATACACATATAAGGCTCTTCCAACATCTCAACCCCCACTACACCCCCACTCCATCACCTTAGCAATACAAATACAAATAATATTCAAATGAAAAGAGAAAGGAACCAGACCATGCAGACACATTACATCATACCAGTATAGGATCAAAACAAATGTAAATGTCATAATTACAGTACAATCAATGCAATCAAAAACAGGAACAGCTGGATGTAAAGTGAACCAGCGAAGAAGTCTTGAATGCATTAAAAGAAGAAACTGATCTAAGCAACAAGGGCAGGATGTTAAAATCTGATGGTGTTTTGATCTTAAAAGCACGTCTTCCAATGTCACTAGTGTAATACTTATGCTGGGCACTATGAAAAAGAGATGTTGAGTATGTCATATAAGGAATAAGTTGAAGTAAATGGCTGTATATACTGTTTTAAGCATGGTGGATAATTAGAATTAAAACATTTGAAAACAAAAAGTCAAAAAGCTACCGTGAGCCACTAAAGTTCTGGTTCTTTATTGTCATTCTACAGTTAGACTGATGATAGGTTATTGGTTTACCTACAGTATGATCCCAGATTACTATTTCTACACATTTGATGGTAGCCTGATTTTAGACTCGGTGCTGGATCCAGTCTGCTCAGATAGTGGTCTATGGGCTGGAGCAAGGCAAATTTGATGGCTGTCCTTTGTAAATCGCTCTGGATTAAGAGCTTCTGCTGAATGCCTAAATTGTAAATATATTTTTTAAAGGATGGGTCCAGGGCATTCCACAGTGCTGTAGAAGGATAATTTATAGCAGCTTATAGCCTAGAACACATTGACTGTACACAATGATAGTGTAGCTTATAGCCTAGAACACATTGACTGTACACAATGATAGTGTGTAGCTTATAGCCTAGAACACATGATAGTGTAGCTTATAGCCTAGAACACATTGACTGTACAATGATTGTGTAGCTTATAGCCTAGAACACATTGACTGCCAACCCACACCAGCAGTGATAGTGGCTCACCAGCATGTGTTGACTTGCTGCCTTGTGTTCTGAAACACTGCTGTTCTATAAAGTATGTAGGCGTCATTGTGTGGTGGGGAGAAAAAAAAAAGAAATACTTGTCTGTGATTTCGATGGGTGTTCTCAGCCTACAGTAGCGTGTGTGTGTGTGTGTGTGTGTGTGTGTGTGTGTGTGTGTGTGTGTGTGTGTGTGTGTGTGTGTGTGTGTGTGTGTGCGTGCGCATGTGAGTTCACGTGGGAGCATGAGTGTGCATGTGAAAAATGGTTAAACCAGTCTATAGTGTATAAAGCTACACTATCATTGTACAGTCAATGTGTTCTAGGCTATAAGCTACACAATCATTGTACAGTCAATGTGTTCTAGGCTATAAGCTACACTATCATTGTGTACAGTCAATCAGTTACTGGGAAGTCTGAGGTCAAGAAAGGTCACAGAAAAGGCAGTTAGAATGTCAAGAAGGGAGAATGTATCATCAAATGTGGCAGTTTAATGGCATGTGTTTACTCACTCATACATGTAACACATCACTATAGTATCAGTTAACATGAGTTTAATGTGGAAGGATGGATACAGTAAGAGGAACAGATCAGTGGTTGGTTCTCTGGATCACTGGCATATTTAGAGCAATCTTCAAGGGCCTTTAATTACAACCTACCTTTAATTAACCGTATAGTCTGCATATCCCCACCCTACCTTTAACTAACCTTAGCCCACATATCCCCAACCTACCTTTAACTAACCTTAGCCCACATATACCCACCCTACCTTTAACTAACCTTAGCCCACATATACCCAACCTACCTTTAACTAACCTTAGCCCACATATACCCAACCTACCTTTAACTAACCTTAGCCCACATATACCCAACCTACCTTTAACTAACCTTAGCCCACATATCCCCACCCTACCTTTAACTAACCTTAGCCCACATATACCCAACCTACCTTTAACTAACCTTGGCCCACATATACCCAACCTACCTTTAACTAACCTTAGCCCACATATACCCAACCTACCTTTAACTAACCTTAGCCCACATATCCCCACCCTACCTTTAACTAACCCTAGCCCACATATCCCCACCTTACCTTTAACTAATCTTAGCCCACATATCCCCACCTTACCTTAAACTAATCTTAGCCCACAGATCCCCACCCAACCCAGCAGTGGTCCCCAGGTTGATTCTTAGTCATGCTTCACAATCAGTTGAAAACCCCTGATAACAGGTTGATAATACTGTACATACATGATGAGTTTGTTGCAGTTTTTCTTTGTTTTTCCGGCTACAACATGCAATCACTATGAGGGTGTGACGCCATGTGTTGTGACCTATAGTAAACTGTCTATGTTGAGCTTCGCTGTATTCACCTGACAATGTGGAGAACAGGCTTAAAAAAGACCGTTAACCACAGGAAGCAGGTGTACTGCAGAGCTCAGACTCATTGTAACTGTAGAAAAGGTTCTCTGTAAACTACTCAGTGCTTAGATTGAAATGTCCATGTCTGTATCATGACTATTATTCTAATCTACTCTTAGCTTGAAAGTTACAATGGATGTTTATTCTATTCTTATTTCATGGATCATTAATGGTAAGCAAATCATTCCTTTTGTTACTTACAGGATTACTCTGAATAACACTGATTGTCTCTCTATATGAATAATAAGGGGCTTAAGACGACTACAACCATCCTGCAAATGTCCTTACTAAATAATTATAACTATGGTCTAACTAAGCAGTCTGCATAAAATACACTCTGGACTAGAAGTTTATTCAAGATACTGCTTCTCATGTGTACAATAGTACACACAGACTCATCCCTTAAAGTTAAATCACGCTGGTGTGACGCACTGGTGCTACAGCGTATGTAACCGTTGTGGAGGTGTGAACTCAGGGGTTGTTTTGCATCGATGCATGTCTGTGTGTGTGAGAAGCCTGACACAGCCAAAAAATAAGATATGGAACGGTGTGAGCCTGTGTGACCGGCAGGTCCGGACACAACCAGTAGTACTAGAGTGGTGTCATGACACAACCAGTAGTACTAGGGTGGTGTCAGGACACAAGCAGTAGTACTAGAGTGGCATGAAGACATGTCACAACCAGTAGTACTAGTGGGCATGAATACATGTCACAACCAGTAGTACTAGGATGGCATGAAGAGATGTCAGGACACAACCAGTAGTACTTGGGTGGCATGAAGACATGTCACAACCAGTAGTACTAGGGTGGCATGAAGAGATGTCACAACCAGTAGTACTAGGGTGGCATGAAGACATGTCACAACCAGTGGTACTAGAGTGGCATGAAGACATGTCAGGACTCAGCCAGTAGTACTAGTAAGACTCCCTAATCAGGAGATAAGCGACGGTCAGGTCGTATTCACAAACTTCAATCAGGAGGGAATATAGGAAATGGGACAGATCCATGTTGATGACATGACTTTAGAGATACTGTGTGATTTGAGGGCAGAATCTGTAGGAGCAGTGTCCAAAAATGTGTTTTGCAAGAATCGGCCTCATGGTGGCGCTAGAAGAGGGCCATGTGAGAAATTAGGGGTTGTGGTTTGGCAGCCAAGGAGTGTGTGTGCAAAGTTTGGCATGGATAGGGGCAACGGTGCCAGAGATATGAGTAGGGCAAAAGTGCGACGTGACACTTTTGACTGACTGACAGCAGGTGGAGGTTTTGATAGTAACTGCGACCTGACGGTCGCAACTAGGGTGGGCATGAAGAGATGTCAGGTGGGCAACCCTCAGGCGAGTCAGGCCGTACATGTTTTGAGGGTCTCGCTCTCTTTCTAATGTATTTCCTACTGGCAGAGGCTACAGAGCATTCTCCAGACTAGCAGCAACACACTACTCTGTGTGAGTGACAGCGTAGGTGTAGCCTAGGGAAACTTTATTTGTCCACCGTTTAAAAGTTATTTTCTGTGTAAGCAATCACTGATTCATACTGGATGTGTTGGGGAGCGTGTCGCTGTTACTACATCTCATCTTTTAGACAACCGACTCTAACCCTCACCCTAACCTTAACCTCCGTGGAGTGAGTCGCTAACCCTCCGGTCGAAATGATGGGCGTTTGCAAAAGTGAGATTTCCCCATGTGTTGCTGGTGGTAGATAATGAATAGAGGGGTTTCCACAGCTCATTCTCCTCACAGTATCTTGTGTTGTGGTCTGAACACTTCTCTGCTCTCTCTTCATCCTCTGAGTTCATTCATTCACTGCTGGTTCAAACCAGGCACGTACACAGCGTTAGGCAGACTAGGCGACCGCCTACCAACTGAGATCTGATCTAACCTAAATTAGAAAATAGAAATTGAATGAAAAAATCTCTATTTCCATTGTGAAAAGACCTGACTGGCTTCCCAAAAGAATGTCGCTCAACCAGTTCCTTCTCCTTCTCAATGGTAGGCGGCCGATAGCCTAGGCTACTCAACTCGCTTATAGAGATGTACATTTTTTCTATTGTTTTCATTTGGTGACAGGAGGGGGGTTTACCTTGGGCCATCACCTGGCTTTACAAAGAATCAAATGTGCACACAGAAGTACGATGACAACTGCTCGCCTGCCTACTCCACTATTGGACAACTTTAGTTACTAGTTATTTATTTTTGAATATTATTATAAAACATAGGCCCCCATTAATCTCTTCAGCCCTATACATTTTGTCCATTTGAAAATAGCCGATCTACAGGCTCACAATGTGTCGCGATGCTGCACATTGTGAGCTTGTAGATCTGCTATTTTCAAATGATTTCTATAGCCTACATTTGAAAACTTGAAATGGGACATTCTGCCTAATGAGTACTTTTACTTTTGGTACTTAAGTACATTTTGAATTGCTGGCATTTCGCCTACCTTGACTCTCATTCCTGCCTACACCAGTGGTTTAAACAAAGTGAAATAAACATAATCATAGCCTACTTTAGAACGCTATTCTGTTCTGATCCATACAGGACTTAACGGTTGGTTTATGGTTATGCATTTCAGTGAGTGATTTATTACTAGCAGTGAGCAGTGTTCATTGTTCTGTGAGTGCATTGTGTGAGCAGTCTGCCAGTCTGCCTGTCACAGTCCCCCCCTCACCTCGCTACAGAGAGGGAGAGACTGCTTTAGTGGTGAGTGTTGGAGGGATCTAAAATACTGCCCACGGTGCTCACCCAACCAAAATGAATACATGTTACAGATATATTTTGTGGTATTTTTTTCCATTGGCAAAATATATATATATATATATATAAAACATATTTTTCCCCCAATTTTGATTGGGTGAGCAGGATGCATGTTTGGGGGAGGGCTCTGCCCTTTCTATTACTAAAGCAGATTTGAGGAGATCCATTTATTCATTTCATTCACCTATATTCATGTCCAGTATTATGCAGGCTATAATTGATTTGATAGGCAATTAAATGTCACAGTCAAATGTTGTCCCTGTCTGCATTTTTACACACTGGAAACACATGTAAGGGTCAGGGTACTAAAGTATCGTTCGATTTTCAATAGGAATTCAATTTTAAAAAATCATTTTTCTCTCAATTTTCTAATTTTCCAGCTCCCCATAAAATCAAATATTGGTTCATTTTTCCAATTTTCTAGCTTGCAAAAAAATCAGGAAAATGCTTCAATTTTGCTTCAATTTTTTAAATGTGTGATTCGTCTTTGTCATTATTTGATTTGGAACCGACAAAGGAAAAACATCTTTAAAAAAGGTATTTTTCATTTTTTACCACATTACGAATATCAAAAAATTGACCAATTTTTTAAATTTTCTAGCTTGCAAAAAAATCAGGAAAATGCTTAAATTTTTTAAATGTGTGATTCATATTTGTCATTATTTGATTTGGAACCGACAAAGGAAAAACATCTTTAAAAAAGGTATTTTTCATTTTTTTACCACATTACGAATATCAAAAAATGGACCAATTTTTCCAATTTTCTAGCTTGCAAAAACATCAGGAAAATGCTTAAATTTTTTAAATGTGTGATTCGTCTTTGTCATTATTTGATTTGGAACCGACAAAGGAAAAACATCTTGAAAAAGGTATTTCTTAATTTCTTACCCCATTACAACAATCAAAAAATGGGCCCATTTTTCCAATTTTCTAGCCCACAAAAAAATCAGGAAAATGCTTAAAATTTGCTCAATTTTTTGAATGTGTGATTCATATTTTGGCATTATTTGATTTGGAACCGACAAACAAAAAATAGGCCCATTATTCAATTTTCAAGTCCAGGAAAGAAATCGTCATCATGAATGTCACGTGACCACGTGTCAAGTCACATGGTACACAACTTCAAAATAAAAGCTGTAGGCTAGTCTAACATCCAAGTAATAGGATCAACATGCAGGCAGGCAGGGGGTCCATGAGGGGTTTACAAGGGGGTCCATGGCTGGTTCCCAAAGTGTGGTTTGCGGACCCCCAGGGTTTCTATGGCTGGTTCACAACAGCCTGGTACACGTACAGCCATGGCTGGTTCCCAAAGTGTAGTTCGGGGACCTCTTGAGGTCCATGACGGATTTCCAAGGGGGTCCATGGCTGGTTAGCAATAAATGTGGTTCGGGGACCTCTGGGGGTCCCTGAGGGGTTTCCAAAGGGGTCCATGGCTGGTTAGCAATAAGTGTAATTGCGACCGTAGGTCGCTACTTACTATCACAGCCTGCACAAACTGTCCGTCTGTCTGTCTGTCTGTCTGTCTGTCTGTCCCTCTGTCTGTCACACCTCACACGTCACACTATTGCCCTGCTCATATCTCCGCAACCGTTGGCCCGATCCATGCCAAATTTTGCACACACGCTCCTTGCCTGCCAAACTACAACCTCCATGGACCCCCGACCTCCAGGGACCCCCAGGTCCCTGGGGGACCCCCAGATGTAAAAAATGACCAAATATGCAAAAATGACCAAATGACCACCCCAACGGGGCTGCTCACGGGGAATTCCCGGGGACCACCGACTCCTGCTGCTCCAGAACGGATGCCAAAGTGGTGGCGCCCCCAGTGGAGGACCCCCTCCACTGCAGCTCACATAAAATGCCGTAACTCGGGCTAGGAGCGTCCGGGAGAGCCGGGGCCGGTACCTATTCGTCCGCCAAGGCAACGCGGAGACCCCACCCCTCATTTCTCACATGGCCCTCTTCTAGCGCCACCATGAGGCCGATTCTTGCTAAACACATTTTTGGACACTGCTCCTACAGATTTTGCCCTAAAATCACGCACATCGGTACACAGTATGTCTACACATTGCCCACACAACTAGGAACCAATGGCAGTTACAGCCCTCTTTGTGTATACATGTGACCTACGGTCGCTTATCTCCCGATTAGGGAGTCTTACTGGTAGTGTAATAGGTGAAATAGTGTAATAGTGCATTACTTGTAATATTGAAATAGCATAAATGTTATTGCGACCGTTATGTCGCAGTTACTATCAAAACCTCGACCAGCTGTGAGTCCGTCCGTCCGTCCGTCCGTCCGTCCGTCCGTCCGTCCGTCCGTCCGTCAGTCAGTCAGTCAGTCTGTCTGTCTGTCTGTCACACGTCACACTTTTGCCCTGCTCATATCTCCGCAACCGTTGCCCAGATCCATGCCAAATTTTGCACACATACTCCTTGCCTGCCAAACCACAACCTCCACCCATCAATTCACACATGACCCTCTTCTAGCGCCACCATGAGGCCGATTCTTGCAAAACAAATTTTTGGACACAGCTCCTAAATTTTTTGTCCTAAAATCACGCAAATCGGTACACAGTATGTCTACACTCGTGTCATCAACATGGATCTGTCCCATATAGCGCCACCTTCAGGCCGATTTTTGAAAACACATTTTTGGACACTGCCCTAAAATCACCCTATTAGGGAGTCTTACTGGTAGTGTAATAGCGCAATAAGGGTAATAGTGTAATATTGTAATAAGTGTAATAATATCATTGCGACCGTCAGGTTGCAGTTACTATCAAAACCTCCACCAGCTGTCAGTCTGTCAGTCAGTCTGTCAGTCAGACTTTCAGTCACACTTTTTCCCTTCTCATAGTGATTTTGGCTGCCAAACCACTACCCCCATTTCTCCCTCTTCTAGCGCCACCATGAGGCCGCTTCTTGCAAAACACATTTTTGGACACTGCTCCTACAAATTTTGCCCTAAAATCACGCAAAGCGGTATACAGTATGTCTACACTGGGTTGACACTGTCCAAGATAGCGCCACCATCAGGGCGATTTTTCAAAGACATTTTTGGACTCTGCTTTTACAGATTTTGCCGTAAAATCACGCAAAGCGTAAAATCACAGCAAAGCGTGATTTTAGGATGCCCTGATGGTGGCGCTATCTCGGACAGATCCATGCTGATGACATGAGTGTAGACATAATGTGTACCGCTTTACGTGATTTTAGGGCAGAATTTGTAGGAGCAGTGTCCAAAAAAGTATGTGTTTTGCAAGAAGCGGCCTCATGGTGGCGCTAGAAGAGGGAGAAATGGGGTAGTGGTTTGGCAGCCAAAACCACTATGAGAAGGGCAAAAGTGTGACTGAAAGTCTGACTGACAGACTGACTGACAGACTGACAGCTGGTGGAGGTTTTGATAAGAATGCACTATTACACTATTTCACCTATTACACTACCAGTAAGACTCCCTAATCGGGGGAGATAAGCGACCGTTGGTCGCTTATCTCCACAAAAAGGCCAAAAGTTTGTTTTACCAAAATCGTCCTGATGGTGGCGCTGGATGGGACAGATGCGTTTTGATTACATGACTGTAGAGATACTGTGCGATTTGTGTGATTTTAGGGCAAAATCTGTAGGAGCAGTGTCCAAAAATGTGTTTAAAAAAATCGGCCTGAAGGTGGCGCTAAATGGGACAGATCCATGTTGATGAGATGAGTGTAGACATACTGTGTAGCGATTTGCGTGATTTTAGGGCAAAGATTGTAGGAGCAGTGTCCAAAAATGTGTTTTAAAAAATCGGCCTGAAGGTGGCGCTATATGGGACAGATCCAAGTTGATGACATGAGTGTAGACATACTGTGTACCGATTTGTGTGATTTTAGGGCAAAAATTTTAGGAGCAGTGTCCAAAAATGTGTTTTGCAGAATCGGCCTCATGGTGGCGCTAGAAGAGGGCCATATGAGAAATGAGAGGTGGGGTCTCCGCGCTGCCGAGGCGGACGAATAGGTACCGGCCCCGGCTCTCCCGGTCGCTCCTAGCCCGAGTTAAGGCATTTTATGTGAGCTGCAGTGGAGGGGGTCCTCCACTGGGGGCGCCACCACTTTTGCATCCGTTCTGGAGCACCAGGAGTCGGTGGTCCCCGGGAATTCCCCGTGAGCAGCCCCTTTGGGGTGGTCTTTTTTGCACATTTGGTCATTTTTTACACCTGGGGGTCCCCCAGGGACCTGGGGGTCCCTGGAGCTCCGGGGGTCCTTCGAGGTTGTAGTTTGGCAGGCAAGGAGTTTGTATGGAAATTTTGGCATGGATCGGGGCAACGGTGGCGGAGATATGAGTAGGGGGAAAGTGTGACGTGTGACGAGTGACGTGACGGAGGGAAGGACAGGCTGACGGCTGGTGGAGGTTTGGATAGTAGAGAGTGTAAAAGTAACTGCGACCTACTACGGTCGCAATTAAACACACTTATTGCTAACCAGCCATGGACCCCCTTGGAAACCCCTCAGGGACCCCCAGAGGTCCCCGAACCACACTTTGAGAACCAGCCATGGACCCCCTTGGAAATCCGTCATGGACCTCCAGAGGTCCCCGAACCACACTTTGGGAACCAGCCATGGCTGTACGTGTACCAGGCTGTTGTGAACCAGCCATAGAAACCCTGGGGGTCCCCAAACCACACTTTGGGAACCAGCCATGGACCCCCTTGTAAACCCCTCATGGACCCCCTGCCTGCCTGCATGTTGATCCTATTACTTGTTGGATGTTAGACTAGCCTACAGCTTTTATTTTGAAGTTGTGTACCATGTGACTTGACACGTGGTCACGTGACATTCATGATGACGATTTCTTTCCTGGACTTGAAAATTGAATAATGGGCCTATTTTTTGTTTGTCGGTTCCAAATCAAATAATGCCAAAATATGAATCACACATTCAAAAAATTGAGCAAATTTTAAGCATTTTCCTGACTTTTTTGTGGGCTAGAAAATTGGAAAAATGGGCCCATTTTTTGATTGTTGTAATGGGGTAAGAAATTAAGAAATACCTTTTTCAAGATGTTTTTCCTTTGTTGGTTCCAAATCAAATAATGACAAAGACGAATCACACATTTAAAAAATTGAAGCATTTTCCTGATTTCTTTGCAAGCTAGAACATTTGAAAAATTGGTCCATTTTTTGATATTCGTAATGTGGTAAAAAAATGAAAAATACCTTTTTTAAAGATGTTTTTCCTTTGTCGGTTCCAAATCAAATAATGACAAATATGAATCACACATTTAAAAAATTGAAGCATTTTCCTGATTTTTTTGCAAGCTAGAAAATTGAAAAAATTGGTCAATTTTTTGATATTCGTAATGTGGTAAAAAATGAAAAATACCTTTTTTAAAGATGTTTTTCCTTTGTCGGTTCCAAATCAAATAATGACAAAGACGAATCACACATTTAAAAAATTGAAGCAAAATTGAAGCATTTTCCTGATTTTTTTGCAAGCTAGAAAATTGGAAAAATGAACCAATATTTGATTTTATGGGGAGCTGGAAAATTAAAAAATTGAGAGAAAAATGATTTTTTAAAATTGAATTCCTATTGAAAATCGAACGATACTTTCGTACCCTGACCTGTAAGCCTATTTAACATTTAGCAGTCACTGCAGCTTCCCACTGGACCTGTAAAGGGGATTCCAGACGGTACGCGGTCACCGCCTGCTAGTAATTCATTTTCAATGAGAGGCGGGCGGCTATTTCGTCCGCGCAGCGAAGTTTAGAGGCGGCGAGGCGAGCGGGCGCAGTCCCGTGAAAATCCCCGCGAGCGTGCTCGTTTGTGCATGCGTACGCGGGCGGTGAGAGATGGATTGTGTTCATCTTTGTGAAATACCGCGCAGCGTTTACTCAAAGAGCGAGTGTGTTTGTGTATCACCGCGGCGTGTTCCTCGCAGATCCAAGCGGGAGCCCCGGCGGCAACCGCTGTCCGTCTGTAGAGCGCCTAACTCTCTGACTGCAGAGTGAGCAGAGGGAGGAGCACAACCCCAGAGGGCGGGCCGGGGGAACCCTGTGCTGGGGAACCCCCCCTGTGCTGGGACTCCCATTAAGGAGTCCATATAGGGCAGGGATTCCCCTGCTGATGATGACGACGTCGCATCGGAGTTGGAAACGTCAGGATTGTCCACAGCTGTGTCCAGCAGCGCTAGGAGGATGGACAGAGAGGAGAGAGAAGGAGGCTGGTGGTGGAACTCTGAGGAGGAGGATTACAACCCGGGACCCTGGAGGACAGGAACCGAGGAACAACAACAAGGCTCTGCTAACAACAGAACGGTAGCAGCAGATGTTAGCCTCCTCCCATATTAGCCACTGTTAGCCTGAAGCTAAGGCTCATGTAAACAGCTTTGTGGTAACTTTTTAAGGGATTGCACCATAGTAGCACTTAGTATGCGAGGTTTTCCCCCTGAGCCAACGGGTTGCCAGACTGTTGTGCTCTGCATCTTGGCTGTAGTAGCCTAGGCTAACTATGGACATAAACAATACTCCCACAATACTTTACTGGGTAAAACGTGTGAGTACTTTTTCCACACTGCATGTTCAGGAGCAGAGCTACACTTCTCAGCCTGTTGCCACTTGGCAGAGGCAGCAGAAATCCATCCTCATCCCTTTCTCTGCAAGATGAGGCTATGCCAGGTTAGCCTGAGGTTGGCAGACTGTTGTGTGCTGGCTCTTGGCTGTAGACAGCAGCAACTGACTATAATATGGACTTGAACCCGAGGCTCCTCTCGTCAGACCAACGCACAGCCCGTTGAGCCACTTGGCAGAGCAGCAGCCTCGTCTCTTTTCAGCCTCGCACTTTGCTCTTCGAAGATGAGCCGCGCTGTGCGATTCTCCCTCTGAGCCCGGTTGGCAGAACTGTTGTCTCTTGGCTGTAGACAGCAGCTACTAACTACTATGGACACAAACAATACTTTCTACTGGACTGGACGCTTCAAACCATAGACTCATGACGGTCATATGGCCGTCATGTTGTGCCACTTAGCAGAGCCAACCATCCTCATCCCTTTTTCTGCAAGATGAGCGCTATGTGAAGTTAAGTTTTCCCCCTGAGCTCGGTTGGCAGAACTGTTGTGTCTTGGCTTAGCTGAGCTCGGCTGTAGCAGCTACTAACTATCATAAACTATGGACATAAACAATACTTTACCAGGTAAAACATTTGAGTACTTTTTCCACACTGCATGTTCAGGAGCAGAGCTCCACTGCTCAGCCTGTGTGTGTGTGTGTGCACATTTTAGAATGAATAATAATAAATGATGTTTCTTACATAGGCTTGATGTTTTTGTGTTGCACTCCAATATTTCATTTTATGTACATGGAGAATGTGATTATTGATTATTGACAAGCCAAGTAACCCTGAAACATGACGGTCGACTAGGGCTAAAGGGTTAAAGGGATAGTTCACCCCCAAACTGACTTTATTTATATTGATTAGGCATGGAGACTTGCATTTATGGATATTGTTTTTAGGTTTTGTTTTGAGGAAAAATATCCATGAATTCAAGTCTCCATGGGGTGAGTAATAATAATAATAATAATAATAATAATAATAATTTAAATCATTTTGGGGGTGAACATTTTTTTTTGTCAATATTATATTGACAAATAAAATATACAAAATATATTCAATGTTATACGAGTTTAAAAAAAGTTGTACCCCAATTGAAACAAGCCCAAAAGCTTTCTTGCGGTGTTTATAAATCCTTTTAGTTGACCTTGTATCAGTGAACTGTACTGTCATGAAACTGTACCTTTTCCTTTACAAACTTAATAAAGTCTTCAATCAATCTATCAGGCGAGGACCAGGGGAGAGACCACAACCTATGCCCAGCCCAGGACGGGGAGTGGAACTGGAACAGCGGGGGTCCATCTGATCTGGTTCCAGTTTATCCTCTGGGGGTCCTCCATGAGGTCATCCTGGGGGTCCTCCATGAGGTCATCCTGGGGGTCCTCCATGAGGTCATCCTGGGGGTCCTCCATGAGGTCATCCTGGGGGTCCTCCATGTCTCCTCCTCAGTGTGAAGCTGCTCAGAGCTCAGTTCAGAATGGATTCCTCTGGGGTAAGTGGAGCCCTAGTAATACAACCTCTGTCATCTTACATATAGGCTATAACACTCTGTGTAATATTCCTTAATACACAGCCATAGATCTTACATAATATAACACTCTGTGTCATATTACAAATACACAGCCATAGATCTGTCCTATCCTATCCACAGTGGGTTAGCAGACTGATCTCTGTGGCAGACAGTAAAATGCTCAGCATTGCATGTGTTCTCACCCAATAATTAATGCCTCAGACTTAGAGTCAGATAATAGTCCTCTATAGTTTCATATCCCTTTGAAAGTAAATAAATGATGGTTTTCTGCCAGAAACGTGACCAGTTGTAGACTAAATATATCAAAGTGTCAGAAAAGCCACATTACACTGATGTGATTATATTGACATTTCCATTTTAAATTATGTCTCAACTGTAGTCAAAAAGGGCATCTCTGATAATAAAATCTAAGAAAAAGACCCGCTCACTGTCAAGAACTTACAAAAATAAATGCAATTTGACGTTTCTGTCATTTAGACCTTCATCTTTCAGGACAGACAATGTCTCCAACTCTAGTAAAAAAATAAAATAAAATAACTATTTTGTTGCTCATTGAATCAAAGGAGGAAATTATTTTAATGACTCACATGCGCCCTCTGCAGTCTACAGATGGTCAATATAAATTACCACCATAGACCATTGATCACCTTATAAACAAACTGTTTATTTATTGATCTGACTCTATCATGCATCATTACTATGTCTAAATAGAACCCTATAACATGATGAATAATAGACGATGATGATGATGATGATGATGATGATGAGAGAGTTTAACAACTCTGTATTAAACAGCAGTGTGAGTGAGGTCTAAGTTAATCTTGTTGTGACCATGATGTCTGTTTGTGTTTTAATAGCTGAGTTTAATAGCAGGGACCCTTGTGTTGCATATTACAAATTTTCTTGATTTCTTAGACAGCTTAGACTTGTTTGACAGCACTATCAGTGTATGTTGGATTAATGTGTATTTGCAGACATTGAACCACTTGAACTGTCAATGCTTAGTCTACTCTTTACCCTCTGCACCAAACCTCTTTGCCAGAAATAGATGTGAGCTTGCAGATCTACAAGCTCACAGTGCGAGGCGTTATGAGCTTGTAGATCTGCTATTTTTGGCTAATGTGCCACTCAGAATAGGGATGCTAGGGTTCAAGTGCTTAATGTAAAAAAAAACATGATCCTATCACACAAAGATTTGGCGGACCCCCTGTAGTAACTCTGAGGACCCCCTAGGGGTCCCGGAACCCCTGTTGAAGACTGTTGGTTAGAATGGCGCACCACTAGGGCTGTCACGAATCACGATTATGACATTTTACATGACGATTCATTGTCACTCAAATAATTGCGATTAATGAAGCTTTGAAGTTACACATGGCAGACATGACACATAAAGAAATGACTGACACATTTGACTACTTTATACTTGGAAAAGAACCTTGATAGTGGATCGCAACACGTTTTGAGCTCGTAGATCTGCTATTTCCACTATTCTTTTTAAATGTTTGAAAATATGATAATTTTTCAACATGGAAAGATGATGACGATTATGACAAAATAATTGCGATTATGTCAAATAATGCCGATTAGACGATTATGTAATAATTGTGACAGCCCTACGCACCACAGTGAGCTGCAGGCTGGTGTACTTATATTATGCTGACATTGGGATGAGTTTGAATCCCGTGAGAGGCTTATGTTCATTTACAGTATTTATTGATGCATTGATTTTTATGCTTTAAATGGGCCCATGTTTACTCAGACTACAATGGTTAATAGTATTTATAAAACATATAAATGTATTGTTGAGACTGAGAGCTCCAAGAAGCTCCAGATGATTGTAAATGTTGGGGTGCCTCCTCCTCCTCCTCCTCCTGCCCAACTTTATGTATAGATTCATGTGTAGCATCTGAGTGTTAATGACAGCATTGCTGTCATAACTAACCCTATACGTCAGGGGTCTTCAACAGGGGTTCCGGGACCCCTAGGGGGTCCTCAGAGTTACTACAGGGTGGCCGCCAAATCTTTGTGTGATAGGATCATGTTTTTTACATGAACCACTTCAACCATAGCATCCCTAATCTGAGTGGCACATTAGCCAAAAATAGCAGATCTACAAGCTCACAAGGCCTCGCAGCGCAAGGTGTTGTGAGCTTGTGGATCGTCTATTCCTGGCAGAGAGTTTTGGTGCAGAGGGAAAGGAGTAGACTAAACGTATTGACTTAAATGTCTGAGAATACACATTAATCCAACATACACTGACTGTGCTGTCAAACAAGTCTAAGCTGTCTTAAATCTTAAAACATTTTTAATCTGCAACACAATTGTATACAATATATATTGGGGGTCCCTGCTGCTTCATCTCTCTCTCAGTAAAGTGGTCCTTGGCCTGAACACGTTGAAGACCCCTGCTCTACGTAGTTCTATGAGATTGTCCTCTTGTCAGTGGAACCACTGGTGTACCTGTCTGTATGTTCACAACTGAACCTGATGGAAGTCTGTTTATTGTATTTGTATTAATTTTATTACATGTTTTATTGTGATATGGATGTCCCTTCACAGGAAGAAGATGTTGTCGTCCTGTTTGTCAACAACGTAGAAGGAAGTTCCACAACTCAACGTGACGTCCTTCTGCATGACGTCTCTCTTCATCCAATCAACAATCACTACGGTATGTTGGCATTGAGATCTAAAACAGTGGTTCTCAACCTGTGGGTCGGGACCCTCAGGGGGTCCCCAAATTATTTTGGGGTGTCACCAGATGATTAACTTAATGTGCAACATTGATTTCTCACTCAACAGTAAACAAACCAACATAAAGTTTAAGTGTATAGAGGGTATCTGCACATTTCTAAACATTGGCCAAATTATCAAATATTAGAGGCAGAAATTGTGAGGCGTTGTGAGCATTTAGATCTGCTATTTTCACAATAGAACCATGTTATACAAAATATAAAGCCTCAACTCTTAGTGCTCTTCAGGGTGGGGGGTCCCCAGTTAAAATGTGATTATCTTGAGGGTCACAGCCTGAAAAGGTTGAGAACCACTGACCTAAAAAGGCATTGATGCGGACAGCTATGTGTAAAACATCTGTAGTTACTATGACGACGGCTTACGTGGTCTCCACTTGATGGGGTCTCATCATAAACCTGAACACCAGAATGAGTGGAGGACTGAATGCATCAAAACCTCCTCCTTTAGGAAGCACAAACGTACGGGGCACACAGTTAGCAAGTGGTGTGATTAATTACCCCACGTCAAACTCAAAGCACCGGTCAATGTTGTGCCCCGTACGTTTGTGCTTCACATGTGCGTAGGATGTTTTCATATGTTCAGTCCAGCAGTCATTTCAGCCCCTTTCTCCATCGTTGACAGAGAATGTTGTTTGTGTTCAGCTTGTGGAAAAGTGGAGATATTTTACTTACTTAACTTAAATGACTCCAAGTCTTAGGAATTAATGATTGAGTGCACAGCACACGCAGCGCAGAGAACTTTGTTACCGTGGGATCAAGTCTGCTAACTGTGCGCCGATAGGACAGATCTATGGATGTGTGTTTATAATATTACACACAGTGTTAAATGTGAGATCACAGACATTCTAGGGTTCTGGTAGAACAGTCTCTACTGCTGTTTTTAACAACAAACGTTGACTGTTGTTTTACATCAATATTTGATGGCTGTTTATGAATATAATATCATCCATTCTAGGATGATCAGTCTTTCACTGCTATAGAGCCATGTTGTGTATTATTATTAGTGTCCATATCTTGAATTGATGATTTGTTTTAGTTTGAGGTCCTTTTGTGTTTTTGATGGGCGACATGATAAATATCGTTGAGACGATACAATGTCTCCACGATATGCCTTTTCAGAGATAACGTATATATTGTGATACAATGAGGGAGCCTTATAAAAAATCCTGTTGAATTGTTAATACAGAGATTCATTGCAGAATTCATTTAAACCTGCATTTTAGTCTAAATCAGTAGTTCTCAAACTTTACAATGTCAAGGTCTCCCCTTAACTCTGACAGTTTACAAGTGAAACCAAATGGACCCGTAAGGGTTACATACTTGTAAGGGTCAATTTAGACCTCCAAAGGAACCTAGAGAGTCCCTGGACCACACTTTAAGGACCACTGGTCTAAATGGTCTGTTACTCCTTTTTCTTTTAGTTTGTGTTACCTTGTAGGTGGCTGTACTGTTAAGTAACTTGAAAAATAACCATAAAAACCAACGCAAAAAAGAATCGTGATAAGATAGTGTATCGTGATACAGCTTGGAAAGATATTGTGATATTGTATTTTTCCTTATCGCTCACCCTACTTTAAATGGGCTGAATAGTTACCCTACTACATGACACATGTTTACTCAGACTACAATGGTGAATAGTTGCATTTATAAAACTCATAACATGTTTTGTTGAGGCTGAGAGCTCCAAGAAGCCAAAAAATAGCCGATCTACAAGCTCACAACTCGTTACAATTTATTTTGTCACAATCACAGGGGTTAAAGTTGTCAGTCCTGGGGACTGATTTCAGTCTTGAGGATTCCATAGGGGATGTTTATGAGATCAGTGCAGATCTGCCTAAAAATTAATAAATAAGGGGGAGGAGTAGCGATTAATGACAAAGTCGTCAAAACGCTAATCAAGTGATCTCTAAACAAAAAAGCAGTTACAATTTCAAGATCAGAGTATTTGAATTGGCCAGACTAGCATAGAATACACCACAACTTCAGAAGATACTTCTATAAAATGAAGCATGGACTGGTACACACACATTCAGTGAAGGAAGTTCAGAACTTCAGGGAAACAGAAACACCTCAAATATCGGTGTGTGCTGCGTGCGCCATGTTTTAAAGATCACATACTGTCTAAAAATATGTTTCAGTCTTTTTTTTTATTATTTTTGCTTTAACCCCTGCAATCATCATGATATGATATTGTCATATCGTCCCATCCCTGATCATAACTAACCCTATAGTTGTGTCAGATTGTCCTCTTGTCAGTGGAACCACTGGTGTACCTGTCTGTATGTTCACAACTGAACATCGTGGAAGTCTGTTTATTGTATTTTTATTATTTTTTTATTATTACATTGTTTTTATTGTGATATGGATCTCCCTTCACAGGAAGAAGAGGTTGTATTCCTGTTTGTCAACAACGGAGAAGGAAGTTCCACAACTCAACGTGACGTCCTTCTGCACGACGTCTCTCTTCATCCAAACAACAATCACTACGGTATGTTGGCATTGAGATCTGAAATCAAATAAACAGGCATTGACGGGGACAGCTAGATGTACAACATCTGTAGTTATAGGACGACGGCTGACGTCGTCTCCACTTGATCAGGTCTCATCATAAACCAGAATGAGTGCAGGACTGAATGTTAGAATGTATCTAAACCTCCTCCTTTAGGAAGCACAAACTTATGGGACACACAATCAGCAGCTGTTGTTATTAATTACCCCACACCAGTCTCAAAGCACCGGTCAATGTTGTGCCCCGTACGTTTGTGCTTCCAAAACACACGTGTGTTCCTAAAGGAAGTTTTCATATGTTCAGTCCAGCAGTCATTTCAACTCCGACAGAGAATGTTTGAGATATTTTACTAAACACACGTTTTCTGCCACAACTTAACTGACTCCAAGTCTTAGGAATGAATTATTGGGTGAGTGCCCTTGTGGGAAGCGAATCAGCTGGGTTGGGCTGAAAATACAGAATTTCAGTCTTTCACTGCTATAGAGCCATGTTGTGTATAATTATTATTATTAATATTATTAGTGTCCATATCTTGTTATAAAACAGAACATAAGGTTTATTCTCATAGTTTATACATGCCTCAGACATATTATTGTAGTGCAGTGGATCTGTAGCTATCTTATGTTGACAGTAACGAAAACACATTACATGGATGCACCTGGGACATACAGTATCTTCACTGATGTTGCATGAACTCATCAGGGTTTCGGGTGTCGCAGCATCATACCCCTCATCCAGGTCCACTCCTGCTCTCAGGTCCTCTCCTGCTCTCACCAGGTCACTGCTCTCACCAGGTCCTCCTGCTCTCACCAGGTCCTCTCCTGCTTTCACCAGGTCCTCTCCTGCTTTCACCAGGTCCTCTCCTGCTCTCACCAGGTCCTCTCCTACGTCTCACCAGGTCCTCTCCTGCTCTCACCAGGTCCTCTCCTGCTCTCACCAGGTCACTGCTCTCACCAGGTCCTCTCCTGCTCTCACCAGGTCCTCTCCTGCTTTCACCAGGTCCTCTCCTGCTCTCACCAGGTCCTCTCCTACGTCTCACCAGGTCCTCTCCTGCTCTCACCAGGTCCTCTCCTGCTTTCACCAGGTCCTCTCCTGCTCTCACCAGGTCCTCTCCTACGTCTCACCAGGTCCTCTCCTGCTCTCACCAGGTCCTCTCCTGCTCTCACCAGGTCCTCTCCTGCTTTCACCAGGTCCTCTCCTGCTCTCACCAGGTCCTCTCCTACGTCTCACCAGGTCCTCTCCTGCTCTCACCAGGTCCTCTCCTACGTCTCACCAGGTCCTCTCCTGCTCTCACCAGGTCCTCTCCTGCTCTCACCAGGTCACTGCTCTCACCAGGTCCTCTCCTGCTCTGTTATAAAACAGAACATAAGGTTTATTCTCATAGTTTATACATGCCTCAGACATATTATTGTAGTGCAGTGGATCTGTAGCTATCTTATGTTGACAGTAACGAAAACACATTACATGGATGCACCTGGGACATACAGTATCTTCACTGATGTTGCGTGAACTCATCAGGGTTTCGGGTGTCGCAGCATCATACCCCTCATCCAGGTCCACTCCTGCTCTCAGGTCCTCTCCTGCTCTCACCAGGTCACTGCTCTCACCAGGTCCTCCTGCTCTCACCAGGTCCTCTCCTGCTTTCACCAGGTCCTCTCCTGCTTTCACCAGGTCCTCTCCTGCTCTCACCAGGTCCTCTCCTACGTCTCACCAGGTCCTCTCCTGCTCTCACCAGGTCCTCTCCTGCTCTCACCAGGTCACTGCTCTCACCAGGTCCTCTCCTGCTCTCACCAGGTCCTCTCCTGCTTTCACCAGGTCCTCTCCTGCTCTCACCAGGTCCTCTCCTACGTCTCACCAGGTCCTCTCCTGCTCTCACCAGGTCCTCTCCTGCTTTCACCAGGTCCTCTCCTGCTCTCACCAGGTCCTCTCCTACGTCTCACCAGGTCCTCTCCTGCTCTCACCAGGTCCTCTCCTGCTCTCACCAGGTCCTCTCCTACGTCTCACCAGGTCCTCTCCTGCTCTCACCAGGTCCTCTCCTGCTCTCACCAGGTCCTCTCCTGCTCTCACCAGGTCCTCTCCTACGTCTCACCAGGTCCTCTCCTGCTCTCACCAGGTCCTCTCCTACGTCTCACCAGGTCCTCTCCTGCTCTCACCAGGTCCTCTCCTGCTCTCACCAGGTCCTCTCCTACGTCTCACCAGGTCCTCTCCTGCTCTCACCAGGTCCAGGACCAGTGCGTTGCACCAGACTCACAGTACCAGACACTTCATTCAGGAGCGGTGGATTCCTGAGCCACAATGGTACTAAAAGTAATTGTTAATTTCAGGTACTTATAATATATGACTCAGACAAACATATTATGTTGACAGTAACAGTTATTATATTTCAGGTACTTCTATGACTCAGAGGAGTTTTGTCCAGATGTTTGTACCAACATGGTGGTGATGTCTCTCTGTTTAACTTACACTTGGTCCATTATATGGTGTTATACTGCCATCTACTGACCAAACACATTAACAACCTAAACAACACTTCAGTTTACCATAATTCCACATAGGTGAGTCAATATAAGGTTTAACCCCAAAAAAATTGATACAAAAGGTTTTTCATTGGATTCTGGTGTGCTAAATAACATACTCAAAATCTACCTCCCAGAAAGCCGCCATTTTCAAGATGGCGTCCGAGTTGACAGCGGGGAGCTTAAAATGGCTATATCTTGAATGGAAAAGATTTTGCTAATATTTTGTCAACTGATTCTGGTACCTCTGGACATGCTTTTACTAAAAATAGAGGAAAATATTCCTTTCAGAAAGGCTTCATGTTCAAGATGGCGCGTGACTGGTGTCCACGATGGCTGCAGGAGCTTTAAATGCCTATAAACTGGGATTTAATATGTAAAAAATCGTAACAATTATGCACTTGGGGACACGTTTTTGACTTTTGGCATGGTGTTGGGTATGGACATAAGGTTTTCAAAAACCATCGGCAACAAGTTGGGCTTGCCCCTTAGTGGTCTGTTTGAAATTAATCCATTATTAAATTGGAATTGAAACCCCAAACAATTGATGGAAGAGATTTTGCAATGGATTCTGTTACTATTAGGTATGCTAAATAACATCCTAAAAGCTTAGGAGAAACAAACCACTGAAAAGGCATAATCTTCACGATGGCGTCCATGGGAGCTTAAAATGCATATAAACTGGGAGGGAATGTGTGCCATCTTGAAAAGTATGCATTTCCAGTATTATTATTTTTTTTCTCCTAAGCTTTTAGTATGTTATTTAGCATACCCAAGAGAATTGAAAATTCTCTTCCATCAATTATTTGGGGTTTCGACCATATACTGACCTATTTAATATTGGATTCATTGCAAACAGACCACTAGGGGGTGAGCCCAACTTGTTTGCTATGTTTTTTGAAGACCTTATGCCCACACCTAACACCATGCCAAAATTCTAAAATAGTCACCAAGTGCATAATTGTTATGATTATTTACATATAAATCCCAGATTATAAGCATTTTAAGCTCCCAGCGGCCATCATGGACGCGCCATCTTGAAAATGAAGCCTTTCTGGAAGGTGTATTTTCCTAAATCTTTAGTATGTCCAGAGGTACCAGAACCAGTTGAAAACGCATTTGAAACTTTTTTTTTTTTTTTCATTCGAGATATAGCCATTTTATGCTTCCCGCAACCATCTGGGATGCCATCTTGAAAATGGCGGCTTTCTGGGAGGTAGATTTTTACTATGTAGTATGTACTATGTACTATGCCCAATACTACCAGAATCCATTGAAAAACCTTTTGTATCAATTCTTTCGGGGTTAAGCCATATTTTCTCTCAGATTGACTCACCTAACACTAGTGACATTCATCAGGTCTGGTGACAGAGTATCAATAAGGAGGGCTTTTGGAAAAAAAAAACACAGAAATCTAGAAAGTAAAAATCACACAGTGTGAATTGAGTGATGCTATTTATGAGTTACTTTCATTAAGCGTCCTGTGAAGCTTAGCCAATGTGACCCTGGGCGTACTTAGAGTGCTTTGTGCAAAGATGTAGACCAGATGTAGGCTGGATGTAGGCCAATGTGACCCTGGGAGTACAAACGGACAAAGCCAGATGTAGAAGCTTAGCTCCTTCCAGGAACTCCGAGCCCAGTCAGCTGAAAATACACTAAACATATGATTATCATTTATATCTAACAATCTAACAACAAAGACTGTTTCAAAGCACCACAGGTGATGGACATTAATGGATCTCTCAGATTGTTTGAAGTCAAAATGTTTAATTACTTTTAACAAGCAAATAGATTATATATCGTAGGTAGGCTAATCCTATAATGGCAGATATTATGCATGTATTTACATACATAGATACAGAAAACACACAATGTATTTTCATGGAGGGATTCAGTGTTCTATAGACTGCTGTACTCTAGCCAATTATTTGTGTTACTTTGAGTAGGCTCTTGTCACTGAAACTGTATTTAGTCAAATATCTAAAATGTTGAAATACTATGAGTTGAACATAGTAGAATCTAAATTCAGTCATAAATACTATGTGTTGAACGTAAAGCCCTAAAGGAGTGTAAATCCCTAACTTCCTTTAAAGAAAACGTTCTGAAAAGTCACTTTAAGGCGGCTGCTACTTACAATTACAATTTAATTATTTTCTTCTATTTTCTTTTTCTGTTTTACGACTTTCTTTTTGCTATAGAACAGTGAAGTCATGATGTGACTCGCTCATCCCCCGGTTCCACAGAAGTCATTCTCTATGGAGAATAACATTGAGTCATCTTAAATCGTCTCATATAAGCATTGTGGTACAAAAATAAACAAACGGTCTTTGCGATATTGTCGGGGAGGTGGCTCTGTATGGTTTATGATAGTCAGTCACTCATATTTGATAAAGCCTGTTTCTTGCGAAAATGTAACTAATTCGGCAACAGTAACATTAGCGTTTTCTCACCATCAGTTGATTCTTCATATCCATACGAGTCAAACCGCTGAGATAATTTGTTTATAATTGGAACACAGTTCTTATATGACGCAATATGAAAAAGGTCTATGGTAATTCAGAATGGGAGAAGAAAACCGCGAACCAGGTATGATATGTAAATTACGTCACATGATATCCTGCATAGTACTGTGTTCTATCTGTCTGTCATTCAGTGTTATACGAGATATACAGTAAAACAGGTTTCCTATGTTGAAAAAAACATCACAAGGATGCAACTGGGACATATTATCAGTGATGTAGCCTGGGGTCGACGGGTGTTTCGGGTCTTGCAACATCATACACCAGGGGTTAGCAACCTTTTTGAAATAAAGTGCCATGTTTTTATTTTCTAGAGTGTCAGTGTGCCAACATACATTTTTATTACAAATATTTTGACATATTTTGATTTTCTCCCCGACTCCCTCCCCAGTCAGAGTTCAGAGTTTTAATGAATGTAGAATTCTGTGCAAGATATAATTTGCTATAAATGAGTTAACTTCATTTAATTGACCATGTTTTAAAAAAGATTTGTTTTTAAAATAAAAATCCTCTCTCACACTGCCAGTGTGCCAGTGATCACCCTCCCCTGTGCCAATGTTGGCACCCGTGCCTAAGGTTGCCTACCCATGTCATACACCCTCGCCGAGGTGACCCAGCCGGGGTTGATCAAGTCCCGACTTACGTCCCAGTAGTTATCCACGATCAGTCCTATTAGGGAAAGACTGGGTCACTCAATGCGCTGCACCGGAACTACTCTGCTGGGATTGGGGGCAGCGCCACTCTGGCACATGGAAGAACCAGGCTCTATGGGTTGACTCCTGGCCGGGCTCCTCCAGGTCCAGCTCACCAGGTCCTCTCCTGCTCTCACCAGGTCCTCTCCTGCTCTCACCAGGTCCTCTCCTGCTCTCACCAGGTCCTCTCCTGCTCTCACCAGGTCCAGGCCCTGTGCGTTGCACCAGACTCCCGATCCAAACATTCCATTCAGCTGCTGCAAGTGGTTGGGCCGCAAGGGTCGGCCGGTGGTAGTACTGGAAGCTCCACTTGGGCAAGGTGGTGCTGCAGGCTCCGCTTGCGGCTTGAATGGCCCTCCTAAAGGCCTCACCATGGATTTGTTGGGCTTCTTCCTCACGGAAGACACAGGCTGGGGCGCTAAGCCAACCTGCTCCTACATTCTACATTCCGGCCGTCAACCGACTCTCCGGTGGTCACCAAACTATTCCTGGTTGTCACACAGTCTATTCCTAAGGGTCACTATAAATAGAACTAATATTGAAAAACATCACGAGGATGCAACTGGGACATACAGCTGTGCTCGAAATTGCTTTACTAGCTGCATTTCATGTCATGAAAGTACCAAAAAAAATAGTTTTATTATTATATAGAGTATATAACGTGAGCTTTAACCAGTAATCTTTACAATAATGTAGGCCTACAGGATACTGCTGGTGTGACTTGTAACGGCTTCCACCTTCCAAATCACACACAATATGCCACCATCATAACGGCTCCTCCACTCTACTGATGCAGGTGTAGTGATGCGTGGAAGCAGGGGTTGAACCCGGGACTCCCACTCGCCAGACCAACGCTCAAACCGTCATGCAAATAGGGCTGAGTCCGCTTGGCAGGCCAGGCTGTTGAGGGCTGCTTCATGGCTGTACTGACTATGGGGGCTACACAGGCATCACTGTGACTGTCCTCTGCAGTGAGGGGATCTTAGCAGAGCTGTGTGTTGGATCTGAGAAGAAGCTCACATGTTGAGCTCGTTGAAGTTGAGCTGGATCAAGTCAAAGAGCACTAAAAATAAAAACTAAGCTTCAGAACTCCCAAAACAAACTCATACGACTAGCTCTCTCAGCCTTAAAGGGTCAGTTCACCTCTGGGACAACCAGATCTTATTTTATTGTTGTTTGGGACAAGATCAACACAATCCTGAGTTATTTTCAATCTGTGTTTTGAGATATTTTAGTATTTAACCATGAATGATGATGCATTTTGCATCATATGAGTCATCATGCTCCATCATATGATGCAAAATGCATCATCATAATTTTGCATCATCATTCATGCTGAAATACTAAAATATCTCAAAACACAGATTGAACACAAAAAAATAACTCAGGATCATTGTGTTGATCTTGTCCCAAACAACAATAAAATAAGATCTGGTTGTCCCAGAGGTGAACTGGCCCTTTAAGCCCATGACCCACCTAATTCTAACACACTATGCTAGTCTGGGATGGCTCAGGGTAGAAGACAGGGTTACGTTTAGTTTAGGATGGCTCAGGGTAGAAGACAGGGTTAAGTTTATTCTAGGATGGGTCAGGGTAGAAGACAGGGTTAAGTTTATTCTAGGATGGATCAGGGTCTAGTCTGGGGCCTTACATTTTGCACAGATGTAGCCCAGGACATGCTCTAATGATTTAGCTAGGGAGCCTGAGTCGGCGACCTTCGGGGTCTCCACAGCGGCCACATCAAGTTGGGCTCCCAAGCTAGAAGAGTTGTGGCATTATGCTGGAAAGGTGTTGATGCCCCAACATTGAGGATGTGGCATCGGGAACTCATGAACTCTATTGGGCTGGAGAGGTTAACCTAGCCTATATAGTTAGGTAGACAGAAGGATGTTGACCAGCTTTGGGAAATGATATGAACAACATGGAAACAAGTACCTAAATGAAATAACAATATATGGTTAACATAATAATAAAAATAAACTGTCATTTGAATTTTTGAAAACAATGTATGGGAACTTTGTGTTATTATTAGTTATTTATCTTTATTTTTATTATTATTTTCAATAAGCATGTGCAGGGGGTATATGTGTGTGAATGTGAGTGAATGTGTGTGAGTATATGTACTGTGTTGTATGTAAAATATATTTATAAAAAGTTGAGCTCCCATCGACTGCTAATACCTGGACAAAATCTGCTTTAAGTAGGATGTGAGGGGTCTAACTAGAGGTTCGTCAAGATTCTGAATCCATTATACATGATACAACAAGTGAAATTGAAAGTGACAAACAATATAAAATAATAATAAAATAAAGTGAAAACCGAAGATGTAGAAACGATGGGATGAAATTGGCAACCTCGCTGACAATGTATCTTCTGTTGGGGAGACAGGTTTACTGAGCGAAACAAATCAATTGAATGAGTTTTAAATCATTCAAACTGACTAAATGTTTATACATTTTTCTCTCCATGAAATTCACATTTGGCCTGGTTGTTTACATTAATTATTTAACTCATTATTAAATTCATATATTAAAAAATGCAAAATGGGTTAGGATATTAGTAACTGTAGTAGTATTACTGTAGCTGCCTACATTACCTACCTGCCTACCTACCACTGAGAAGGTGTGGTGATCTTGAACGCCCCTGCAGTCAGTAGGTTAATGTCTAACCTGCAGCCGTCTGCTCTCCAGCGCCAACTAGAGTCTGAAAATTGTACTTTTTGTATGTCTAGCCACACTGGAAGGCCAGCAAATATTTTTCTTACACCTCTCTGGCTTAGCGGAGAGTGTAGTGTGGTAGAGGAGGTCTCCCCGAACGTGTGCGTGTGTTCAAAGTGCTGACGCAAAGAGCCGCCTCCCGTCCGGCGCCCACTAGAGTCTGAAAATGGGATTTTTCTATGTCTGGCCGCACTGAACGGCCATCACAAAAAATGTTTACACCTCTCTGGCTTAGCAGAGAGTGTGGGGTGGAAGAGGAGGTCTCCCCGAACGCGTGCATGTGTTCAAAGTGCTGACGCAAAGAGCCGTCTACTGTCCAGAGTCCAATTTGTAAAGGCCATGCACTCCAGTGAACAGCATTTATCCATTTATAATTGTTTTATGTTATTAAAACTTTTTTTCTTTAACCCAGAAACATAATTAACATTGTGTATGTTCGTGTAAATGCTTAATCTATATTTGGAATGTGCATATCATGGGAACATTTATCATTTTTCAACATTTTTCAATTGGCTGAGGGGTACTCTTATTCTGAAGAGATATCCTTATATTCGCCAGCTTATATTCGCCAGTTTCACATAGACCTAACCAGCAGCTGAGTCAACAGTAGGCTAAACACCCTGGAATCCATGTCTGCTGCTCCATGCTCACTGCGCTGGAAACAAACAAGTAGGTTAAACACAGCTTTATGTATTTAATAATGTGATATCAACCGCATGTTATGGTGTTAAAACAGCCACGTTAAAGCTGTGTTAAACACAGGCTATATTCACAGCCCAGTTCAAAACAAAAGGAGACACGATTCATCTGACTGACAACATGAGTCTCTTCCCACTTTCATTCTGCTCTTTCAAGTTGAGATGATCTGTTCTGACGTCTTTAAACGTTTCTATAGTCTATGGTTTGACGCGTCCAGTCCAGTAGAAAGTATTGTTTATGTCCATAGTTAGTAGCTGCTGTCTACAGCCAAGAGACAACAGTTCTGACAACCGCGCTGAGGGGGAAAAACGTAACTTCGCATAGCGCTCATCTTGCAGAAAAAGGGATGAGGATGGTTGGCTCTGCCAAGTGGCACAACATGACGGCCATATGACCGTCATGTTTCCAGCTCAACTATGCTTCTAGCGAGGTAAACAAAGACCCCCGGCAGGCTAAACAAACGTTCTGATTTTAAAAATTAAGTGCTTAACCAAGGCTAATCTGTGTCTGAATAGATGCCGTTCAACCAGAATTACATGCCGCTCCCATATTGTTCAATAAAAAGCATATTTCTGTTTTCCATCGTATTTCCTGGTTTTCCACACGCGCACCAACCCCATCTATGGACACTGAGATGTGGGCGTGCCCTTTCAAAACCGCTCCGAAAATACATGGGGAAAACAGACAACGATCGGATAAAATGCTTTTTATTAAACAATACGGGAGCGACATGTAATTCTGGTTGAACGGCATCTATTCTGACACAAATTAGCCTTGGTTTTTAGCTTTATTTTTGAAATCTGAACGTTAGTTTAGCCTGCCGGAGCTCTTTGTCTACATCGCTAGAAGCAAGGTTGAGGTGGAAACATGACGGTCATGTTAATGGCCGTCATGTTTCAGGGCTACGCTATCATTCTGCTCTCAAAGTTGAGATGCGATCTGTTCTGAGTTCTGACGTCTTAACGTTTCTATAGTCTATGGTTTGAAGCGTGTGTATATGAACGGACCAGTCCAGTAAAAAGTATTGTTTATGTCCATAGTTAGTAGCTGCATAGCCCCATATAGAACCTCACCCGTCGCTGCATGGGTGAGGTTCTATATGGGGCTAGTAGCTGCTCCTGCTGTCTACTGCCAAGAGCCAGCGTACAACATTCTGCCAACCGGGCTGAGGGGGAGAATCGCATAGCGCGGCTCATCTTCTAAGAGCAAAGTGCGAGGCTGAAAAGAGATGAGTCTGCTGCTCTGCCAAGTGGCTCACCGGGCTGTGCGTTGGTCTGGTGAGGGAAGCCTCGGGTTCAAGTCCATATTATAGTCAGTAGCTGCTGTCTACAGCCAAGAGCCAGCACACAACAGTCTGCCAATCTCTCAGGCTAACGTGGCATAGCGCTCATCTTGCAGAGAAAGGGATGAGAATGGATTTCTGCTGCCTCTGCCAAGTGGCAACATGCTGAGCAGTGTAGCTCTGCTCCTGAACATGCAGTGGTGGAAAAAGTACTCACGTTTTACCCAGTAAAGTATTGTGGCAGTATTGTTTATGTCCATAGTTAGCCTAGGCTACTACAGCCAAGATGCAGCGCACAACAGTCTCACGGCACGGGCTTAGGGGGAAAACCAAGCATAGCGCTCATCTTCTATGACAAAGGGATGACTCGGATGAGTCAGTCTGGCTGCGGCTCTGCCAAGTCAGTGGCACAACGTGCGTTGGTCTGTCGAGGGGAGCCTCGGGTTAAAGAAGTCCCGCTTCCACGCATCATTACATTCAGATGAACTGGATCAATTCAATTCTATTCAAAGGAGCTTTATTGGCATGAGAAAACATAACGTTTACATTGCCAAAGCACGTTTCAAATCATAGTAAACACTGTTGAAAATGGGGAAAGTTAGGGAAGGGGATAGCCTACAGTATTGTGTAAACAGAGCTAAGTCACATTGTGGCTATTTACAGGGTATGAAGCTTTTTGGAACTAATAGCAGCATTTATTTTTTTCTCAATACGATTTCAATAGTAGAAAACATGTTTAAAGGTAGCAGCTCTGTTTATACTGTATGTGCAGTAGGTCTGGATGCCAGCCAATCATCTATACTATAATTTTGCGAATGTCTGAGTGAGTGTCTGTCTGTCTGTCTGTCTGTCTCAGCGTTTCTCCTCGGTGGCTGGAGCAATTGATCTGAAATCGCATCACCATTAGCATATGAACACACCTGACATAACTGTGAAGCCCGTTTGTCACTTTCACAAATCGTATGCTGTATAGTAGCATTTTTATGGTGTATCTATATCTATTTAGCCTACAGTACCTTTTGTGACCACACATGTTAAGGGAGGGGCGCTGTTGTTCAGGCCATTAGCACAATCACACACAAACCCCCCCCCACACACACACACACAGGGGGGGGGGGGGGAGTGTGTGTGTGTGTGTGTGTGTGCAGGCGGGCGGGGGGGGGGGGGGGGGGGGGGGGGGGGGGGGTTCTGGCCCTGTTACAGATGTTGTCCAAAAATCATGCAGATCGGTACACAGTATCTCTGTAGCCGTTAAATGGAACGGGTATTTCTAACATTGATGCTCCTACATATTAGCATGCAAGCACCAGTTAAAGTTACTTTCCATCCCTCATATACTGTGTGCACAGTGCACATCCCATAACCCACACACTGCACATCATTTCGGAGCTCATATCTTTGAACGGGTAAGGGCTAGTTTGTAATAATTTATTTGTGACACTTGCTTTGGCAATGTGAACGTATGTTTTCTCATGCCAACAAAGCTCCTTTGAATTGAATTGTAATCCTTCGGGTGGTTGTATTCCATTCTGTAGCCTTCTTTTATCACATCAGTTCACACTGCTGTGTTTGCACATTGTTGTATTTCTCTATTGTCTTTGGTCATGTTTTCAAACTCACTTCGGGTGTGTGTAATCTGTGGGAAGTATGTGTCTGATGTCTTGGTAGATGGTTAGAAAGTGTAGCTCTGTTTCTACCACATTTTGTGTGCAGTGGGCATAGCCTGTCTTCCCTTTGGGAGCGGGGTCTGTCTGTGGGGCGGCCTTTCTCTATGGCAAGGCTGTGTTCGCTGAGTCTGTACCTAGTCAAGGCTTTCCTGAATTTTGGGTCGTTTACCGTGCTCAGATAATGTATATTTTCTTTTTAGTGCTAGATAGCATTCCATCTATACTATAATTTTGCGAATGTCTGAGTGAGTGAGTGAGTGAGTGTCTGTCTGTCTGTCACAGCGTTTCTCATCAGTGGCTGGAGCAATTGATCTGAAATCGCATCACCATCAGCATATGAACACACCTGACATAACTGTGAAGCCCGTTTGTCACTTTCACAAATCGTATGCTGTATATTAGCATTTTTATGGTGTATCTATATCTATTTAGCCTACAGTACCTTTTGTGACCACACATGTTAAGGGAGGGGCGCTGTTGTTCAGGCCATGCACAATCACACACAAACCCACACACACACACACATGCAGATCGGTACACAGTATCTCTGTAGCCGTTAAATGGAACGGGCATTTCTTACATTGATGCTCCTACATATTAGCATGCAAGCACCAGTTAAAGTTACTTTCCATCCCTCATATACTGTGTGCACAGTGCACATCCCATAACCCACACACTGCACATCATTTCGGAGCTCATATCTTTGAACGGGTAAGGGCTAGTTTGATTTGGTTTTGTGTTCTCTTTCCGGTATGTCAGGTAGCTTTCTTTTTGTTTTCTTATAATCTGGTTTGGTCCAATGGGTTTTCCGTCTGGTAGTTGTGTTTGTGTTTGTGGCCAGAGTCCCTGGGCCAGCTGACTCAGTGGGCATCCCTGTAGGTTTTCACTATGGTTGAGGGCTATGTTATGATTCGTGTCGGTATCCAGTCGACTCGCCAAAAATCCAAGTCGACAAATTCGCGGGACATGTCGCCAAAGACAGGTCGCCAACCAGTCGCGGACATCTCGCAAAATTCCTGAGTCAGCTCGCCAACCAGTAGGGAATATCCCGTGAATGATACACGTTCATGGAGCACAAGTGTTCAAGAATGAAGAGTGTTGTGTGTGTGTGAGGCTCACGTTCCCCCAAAATGGCTCTGAGATCAAACCTTTATCAAATACTGCCCCCTACTGACAAGATGAATTCCAATCTATATACATTGATTGACAGCTCCCAAAACGAATTCATAAAATGAATAATTCAACACAAAAATGTGACTAGGCCTACATTCTAGGTGTGTCACATCAACACATTGGAAGCATTGACATTTCAAAACGATGGAATGTAGGCTACATAAGGCTATCATCACCTTTTGTTCTCAAAAGCACTTTACACCATCAATGAAATGTCCAGTCCAATGAGGTGTTGATTAATGGGTCATGCGCCTGCATTATGCAATGACCCATAAGTATGTGATATTGTGCTATTATGTAGCTACATTCCATGCACAAAGAAAAGCAGAAGAAAGAAAGAAAGATAGATAGAAAGAAAGAAAGAAAGAAAGAATCCAGTGTCCATGAAGTGAAAGCTGTTTGTAGGCTATAATATGTTAAAGTATATTATATAGTAAGTAGGCTAATGGTTATTATAATGCTGCTGTCCCTGAGCATATTGTCTAGTGGCCTGATTGTTAGATTATAATTGTTTATATCCAGTGGTGTACAGTAACTAAGTACATTTACTTAAGTAATGTACTTAAGTACACTTTTGAGCTATTTGTACTTAACTTGAGTATTTCCAATTTTCAATACTTTTACTTCTACTCCATTACATCTCGGATCCAAATATTATACTTTTACTCCACTACATTTTTTGAAAACTTTAGTTACTAATTACTTTGCAGATAAAAAATAGAATAGGCTATTATAAAAAAAAAAAAAATGCATAGACCACTTTAGCCCCTTTTTATACCTTGGCTATTTGAAAATAGCTGATCTACAAGCTCATGACGCGTTGTGAGCTTGTAGATCTGCTATTTTCAAACATGTAGTACTTTTACTTTTGGTACATTAATAAGTACATTTTGATGCCAATACTTTCATACTTTTACTCAAGTAGGCCTACATTTTGAATTCTGGACATTTACTTGTAACAGAGTATATCTACAGTGCAGTATTGATACTTTTACTTAAGTACAACATGTGAGTAGGCCTACTTTTTCCACCACTGTTTATATCACAGTCCGTGGCTTAGGGGTGAGCCATCCAAGCTGTTTGGCGACCTGTCCTTGGAGCATTTGGCGAGGCATCCTAACCCATGTGGCGACATGTCCACGCTAGTTGGCGAGCTGCCCTAGAAAATTCATTTTGCGTCATTTGGCGAGTTGGACATTTGGCGAGAGGACCTGTATTCAGCGTGTCTGGGTTGCCTTCTTTTAGATGTTTATAACATTGAAGTGCTCTCTTTTTTACTTTGATAATGAGTGGGTACTGGGTATCATCCTAATTCTGCAAGTATTGTTTGTTGTTTTAGGCCGGCGTTTTTGTTACTGACAATTCCCCATGAAAAGTACTGTGCTCTATCCATCTGTCTTTCAGTGCTCTATGAGATACATAATGACCATCTTTAATCTGTGTTTTAATGTTGTCTTGTAGATCTCAGCTGTTCCAGGAGTTCTGACCTTGTTGGCCTCACAGAGGAAAAACCCTAAACTGGTAAGTAGACAATAATACTGTATGTGTTTGTGTATAGGCTACTAACACTAAACCCTCACTGGTAAGTAGACACTATATACTGTACACACTAACTAAATTAGAAACCTACACTGGTAAGTAGACAGTAACTAGTCCTGTGCCCAGGGGGTATGCACACTCACCGTATATGAGGGAATGAATGTAGGAGTCTTTTCTGCCCATTGGGTGAAGGTGTAGCTCTGTTTCTACCACATTCAGTCACCATTGACGTCCAGTTGTTAAATAACCGTTGTATCAGTCTGTGATGTCAGTACTATGATGTCAGAGTATGACGTCAGGATGCAGACAGGCGGCCATGGTGGCAACACTTTTTATTATCAGTGATGTCAGCATACAGACAGACAGTGGACATCATATCCAAATTTTGGCATTTTTTCAGCATGCGGCTGTTAGCATGTTGGATGTCAGCATACTGATCTCCAAATTTGGACATTGTTTCAGCATTGTTTTCAGCATAGTTGCTGCGTATCACTCCCCACCTCCCTCCCCATTTCCTGTAAGTCTATTGTCCTATCATTAAAGGCATGAAAAGCCCCAAAACAAGTCTTAACAAACTAAAAGTAGACACAATTACTGTATCTATGCTAAAACCAACTGTGTTCAAAATATGTTCAGGAAAAGAGAAACACACTAGTTGCTATGGTGACATTATACTTTGTCAAATAGTTGGCCCCCAAACTGTGGAATAAACTCCCTGTCACACTTAGAACTACAGACTCTCTCTTCAGACTCCACCTAAACCCATAGCACTACTGTAACACTCCCCTTCCCTCAATGACCACATACGCATTTTTTTTAGGTTTTAGGTGCGTGGTCTACCTATTTTTTGGTTTTTCTAGATTGATATTCCTATGCATTTGTTGTATTGCTGTTGATGTACTGACATATTATCTTGCTTATTATAGAGATGTATCACCTGCTTATTGTAAGTCGCTTTGGATTAAAAGTGTCTGCTAAATGCCTAAATTGTAAATTGTTTAATGTGTCCTTATATTATCACTTTACTCAAATACAGCTCAATGGAGTTAGGAGGTTTTTATATTATCATCATTTTTAGTCAATGATGGACAACAACTATCTTCGCAAGTTGGAGTTTAGGAGGTTTGACTGACAGTTTGAGGAGCCAATGGAGTTAGGAGGTTTAGTTAGAAGAGATTTTTAATATGTTTCATTGGTTCAATATTTAAACCCTCACACAGACATAAAGGCTGTTCAATAGAGTGTCCATGAATTGAATACCATGGATGTAAACAGGACTTATTTGGGATTTTCTTTTTAGGCAGGGTGTTTAACTGTACTTGTACTGTACTACATACTATATCTCCATTTGTGTCTAATAAAATATTCAATCAATCAACATGATTGATTAAAACAAATACAAAAGTTGAAAAATGAGATACATCTCTGAGACACTGTGACTGTTATACATATGTGTGGCGGAGAGAGTATAGTATACTAGTATCTCCCTTGTTCCATAGGGATGTCCCTTTGGAGTGATGGAAGATATTGGACTTTCACATGGGAGGCCTGGGTTCAAAGCCCGGGTGGGGAGGTTCGCATCACCTCTGTTACATATGTAGTCTGTCTGTGTGTCTGTCTGTCAGCTCAGTTGCATGGTGGTGTCGGCCATCTTGTTGTGCGTTGCCATGGTGATGGTGTTTGTTTACTCCTGTGTGACGCTGAGCTATGGAGAGGAAGAGGAGGAGGTCTTCATCATCACCACAGTCCTGATGTGGTGATGCACACGCGCACACACACACACATTACATCACCACAGTCCTGATGCGCACGCACGCGCACACACACACACACACACACACACACACACACACACACACACACACACACACACACACACACACACACACACACACACACACACACACACACACACACACACACTTTGATTAATTTTTTGCAGTCATATCCACAGACTGGTTGTCAACAATGACCAAAAAGAATGATATCATTGCTGTATGTTTGTTTTATTATTGTTAAAACCAGTTAAAGTTGTGCAAATAGCCGATCTACATGCACACAACAATCTACAAGCACATGTATGATGAAAAGCTCTCCATGTGCCATGGTGTTGTGAATGCAACCTTGTTTAACTCTACCTTTAACATGTGTGTCCTTGAATGCTTGTAGATCTGCTCTTTTTTCAATAGTTAAAGCATAAGCATGCTATATTGCAAAGTGTGTGTGTGTGTGTGTGTGTGTGTGTGTGTGTGTGTGTGTGTGTGTGTGTGTGTGTGTGTGTGTGTGTGTGTGTGTGTGTGTGTGTGTGTGTGTGTGTGTGTGTGTGTGTGTGTGTGTGTGTGTGTCAGACCTTTGTTCTCCATGGCATGGTGAAAGGAGCCAACGCCACCATCCTATTGGCCGGCTCCCTCAGCCTACTGCTGTGCAGTGTGATGGCCTACGCAGGCTGCCCTGCTGTGGATGTTATGATGACTACTGTACTTACTGTACTATATATGTTACCGGATGTTTGGGTAACTCAGGACGTTCTATGTAAGAGCGCTTGTTTTGTTGTTCACCACACACCAATCACCACCAGGTGGCGACGACAGCCCATAGAGTTATAATGCGACAGCCATTCACTAGTGAAGGCGCTGACGTCACTCGTTTGCGACTCTTTCTTTATTTACTAGCCTAGCCTAGCCATTAGCTCCATTGTAGTCACTTGGACAGGGCGTTTATCGTGGGCTTGCCCAGGCCTTACGGCCTGGGCATAAATATAACGATTGCATTCACCACGGCTTCGTAACTCGCGCGGCGCTCCACCGGCCGCGCGGCCCTGGCCCGCTCTTCGCGGCCACTCGCACCTGCGGTGCTCGGGGGCGAAGAGCAGGACCAAGGTCCGCTGGCCTGCGCGCCGCTTGCAATGTCGTGGACAATCGAGCGGCTCCGTTCCGCCCCGTGCTGCACGACGAGTGCTCCGTTTCTCGACCGTCCTGTTTCTCTAACAAACCGTGACATATACACCACTGGACTGGTAGGACTACTGTACTTACTGTACTGTATACACACCACTGGACTGGTAGGATTACTGTACTTACTGTACTATATACACCACTGGACTGGTAGGACTACTGTACTTACTGTACTATATACACCACTGGACTGGTAGGACTACTGTACTTACTGTACTATATACACCACTGGACTGGTAGGATTACTGTACTGTACTATCGCATTGTATCACATCGTATTGCATCGTATCGTATCGTATCGCATTGTGCAGGATTGAATCGCAGACACATCGCATCGAGTCGGGATTCGTATCGGTAATAGGGGTGAATCGTAATGCATCGCAGAACAAAACGCGACATCGTTTTTTTCATATCTTTAGGATGTCCCCTTCATGAAATGGATTTTCCCGAGTTTTACTTTTACTGCAAAGGTCATGAAATTGATCCATGAAGGTATTCGCCACATATGCAAAAAAAATGCCTACCTTACTTAAATGTGGTTCTATTTTAAACCAGTAGCCTTATATACCAGTAAGACTCCCTAATCGGGAGATAAGCGACGGCCAGGGCGCATGTATACACGCAGCCTCATGGTGGCGCTAGAAGAGGGGCATGTGAGAAATGAGGGGCAGATGTTGTGGTTTGCCAGCCAAGGAGTGTGTGTGCAAACTTTGGCATGGATAGGGGCAACAGTGGGAGAAATATGAGTAGGGCCAAAAGTGTGACGTGAAGTGACGACAGACTGACTGACAGACAACCGGTGGAGCTTTTGGAGCCGGTGGATATATGATTCTATACCCATAGACACTGTAACACATTCTATATGATTCTATACCCATAGACACTGCAACACATTCTATATGATTCTATACCCATAGACACTGTAACACATTCTATATGATTCTATATCCATAGACACTGTAACACATTCTATATGATTCTATACCCATAGACACTAACACATTCTATATGATTCTATACCCATAGACACTGTAACACATTCTATATGATTCTATATCCTTAGACACTGTAACACATTCTATATGATTCTATACCCATAGACACTAACACATTCTATATGATTCTATACCCATAGACACTGTAACACATTCTATATGGTTCTATATCCATAGACACTGTAACACATTCTATATGATTCTATACCCATAGACACCGTAACACATTCTATATGATTCTATATCCATAGACACTGTAACAGACCTGGAGAAGAGCCGTACGGAGTAGCACAGTGTATGACCTCCCTCTGTGAACCCACCAACCTCTCCTCTAACAGACTGGACCTGAATGTTGATCCAAGGTAACACTTCACCCCCATGAAGATCACAGCTCCCCCAATAAATTAACAAACTGTTGTCGCAAACCCAAAGATCGAACCAGGGTTGAACTCAGCCGACAGAAACACTGCCTCCCAAAAAAAAAACATGCCCCCACTGATATAGAAGAATAATTTACCTACGTCATCCCACAAGGGAAATTCAGTTTTCAGCTTAACCCAGCTGACCCCCAGTGCTTCGCACAAGGCGCGCGGGGGGAGGGGAGCAGTGATAGCTGGAGCGGGGAATCGTACCTGCGACCTCTGGGACCTCTGGATTCTGGGACCTCCGGAGTCCTAGATATGGACACTAACCACTCAGCTATCACTGCTGATATGCCTACCACGCATGACTTGAAGAAATAAGACGGTACTCTCTTTGTGTGTGCTGCTGATGTCTGCTTCTAATAGAGCACCCTTACAAAAGGGTGGTCATGTTCCCATCTAATCCAGAATATGATACTTTTTGCTTGATGTTGGTACTCTGTGTCCCGGTCCAGATCCGATCCAAAATAGTCGTGGAAGCAAGTTCCAACGGGAGTTGTATTTAGGCAGGGATTGACACTAACGGTTGCCCGACTGCACGGAGCAGGTAAGTAAAATGGTCGGGCAGGGTTGCTACTAGGTTGCCTGACCGAGCAATTGCACATTTAATTTTTTAAGCCCTCGAATGTAGAGCACATTCATACCAGCACATAGGATGGGATTGATTGTAATTTTTGTTTTACTTTTACTTTCCTTGATTAAATCAACCTCCTACCTAAGGGATGTGTTATGCAAACTCTACCTCTCTTACTCAGGAAAGGCCTCAACAGGCCCAATCTTAGATTATAGATTCCACCCAGGTCTGTCTCTAGAATAGGACGAAACCTACCTTTTGCTTTTAGATGTTGGACCTTGTCCCCTTTTATCCTAACTGGTGTGATATGTTTTGTAGTTTTAATTGTTTTATTTTATGCTTTAGGTTTTACTGTGTGGAGTAGTGATTTTCCTAGGTGAAAAGCCAGATCTTCAGTTAGGCTTTTGACACAGGATGTAAACTTTAAAGTGTAATATCCCACAGCACTAAACGTTTGGTGACTGTATCTTTACGCATGGCAATCTCACCTTAAGGTGTCTGTTTCTTTACCCCTCGTACTATGAGGAATAAACACGCAGAGTATGTTCACTGTTCAATCTCCTGTCTGTGACTAAAGGAACCATATTTTGCATTTGTTTTTAATAAACTTATATTTTTCTTACAACTATAAGCGACTGTTTGGACATAGTTAATTTTTTCGTGTTTCTATTGAATGTGGTGTATTACTGAACATTTAATTTCCACCGTGTAGAACTCACGTTACTGTACAGTTATTTGATTATAGTGTTTATCATACGCATATTCCATAATTACATAGAATGAACGCATGAGAAATATTGTTCTCTGTACTGCACACATACTGTACAAATGCAAATAAAGACAGTATGATTATGACAACAAAGGGTCATAACACTATCATGTCTCCTGCTCTCCTAACTCCTACTTCGGGGACAATAAACATTAATATTTGTGTGGCTGCTTTAGGCAACACACTATTCTTTTTAACCTGCTTTTTGTTAACACTTGCAAAACGTTAAAGTGAATATCTTGGTCATGTGGTGGTTCACACACTGTTGTTGCCTTCAATGTCTTAGTCTACAACTATTTGTAGTGAAGTCCAGATGTTTATACCAATATGGTGTTGATGTTTAATAGAGTCGTCATTTGGAAACTGCTGTCCAGATGCTTGTACCAATATGGTGTTGATGTTTAATAGAGTCATCATTTGGAAACTGCTGTCCAGATGCTTGTACCAATATGGTGTTGATGTTTAATAGAGTCATCATTTGGAAACTGCTGTCCAGATGTTTATACCAATATGGTGTTGATGTTTAATAGAGTCATCATTTGGAAACTCCTGTCCAGATGTTTGTACCAATATGGTGTTGATGTTTAATAGTCATAATCTGGAAACTCCTGTGCAGGACAGGCTTCAGATGGACATCCTCAGGAGACCTGGCTCTAATGAGAGAATCCCTGTTTTAACCTACAGTACAAGGTTCAATGCGTCCATTATGGTGTTACACTGCCATCTACTGACCAAAGATCTAAATACTTGTTGCACAAAATCAGTCAAGAACACAATAATTCCACACAAAACTACACTAATTATATATTCATCACAGGTCCGGTGACAGCAGAGTATCCATGAGGAGGCTTTTCTAAAAACCACAGAATTCTAGAAAGTAAAAGTAAAACATGTCTCCTTTCCGACATGTCTCCATTCCGACACTAACCCTATCTCTAACCCTAACCCTAAACCTTAGGCCCATGGGAGTGTCACCACTCCGACAATAAGAAGTCAATTTCGGAGTGGCGACATGTCGGAATGGAGAGAGCCTCCCGGGGCGAGTGCACAAGTGGCTAAATATGTATTTTTAGACAGATAAGCCTTCAATTTCTTTATTGCTATTTACGGTAACCCCAGAAGTCTGCCCATGAAAGATTGTGGTGCATCTTGGGAATGGGCTTATTCTGTGTGAAAAGACATTTAGCCACTTGTACGCATGCCCCCAGCCACTGAAATCAAAATAATTAAAATCTCTAAAATGATAGAAAGGAGTAAATGAAAACATTTTAACTCATCTTTTATATTATTTAATTACTATCTAAAATATGAACCCTTGTAAAAAAAATAATAATAATTTGTCCTTTGAGATGAACTCAGGGCTTTGACTCTGGCCTCTTTATTGAGAAGAAATAAACATAAGGAAATACATACATTGTCACACAATTATAAGAATAAAACTCAATGCCAGCGTTCACATGAAGGCTATGTATATGTGCTGATGCATGGTGGAGTGTTTGAGTTCTTTCTTTCTTTCTTTCTTTCTTTAGGTTTGTCCTGATTCTGAATTCATTGCAAGCATTTGTTTTACACAAAAAAACATTCCATGTGCTAAAAATACGTTTTATACATACATACATTTTCAGGTCGGGATGCCAATTTCATCTATGAACTACATGATACAACAAGTGAAATTGAAAGTGACGAACAATATAAAACATTGTTCCAGTTAAAAGTAACTGGAACAAATCAATTGAATGAGTTTTAAATCTTTCAAACTGTCTCACTTTTAATATATTTTTCCTCTCAGTGAAATTCACATTGATTGATTGAAGAATTTATTAGAAGTTTGCAATAGAAAAAAGTACAGTTTCATGACAGTACAAATCACTGGTACAAGGTCAACTAAAAGGAGATCCTAGAAAGCCGAGGCTTATTTCCACAGGAACCACACTTTAAGTATCTCATATAACATTGAAAGACAGACGGATAGAACATAGTACTTTATCTAGGATAATATCAGTTTCAAAAGCATAACATCAAATACAAAAGGCAGAATACAAAGAAAAAGGGGGGGGGGAGCATGGGGGCTTAGTCTATTTACAAGTCACGGGTAGCTGCTGTCTGAAGGTGACTTTTCATACCAATTTTGAAGGAGGCTAGGGATTTGCTCTCCTTTAGGGCTTGTGGAAGGGCGTTCCACATGTTGATGGTATAGCAGGAGAACGAGTTAGCGCCTTGTTTAGTGTTAAATCTACGCTGATGATGATTAGTGGAGCTGCCTCTGGTGTTATGATCGTGAACATCCTTGACCTTTAAGAAGTAGTTTGTCAGGTACATGGGAATCTTGGAGGTGTAGTGTATCTTGTACACCAGGCCCATTGCAAGATGCTGTACTCTGTCAGCTACTTTGAGCCACCCCACGCTTTCGTGGTGGTGTTCGGTAAGGTGGGTCAGAGGAGGGAGACCAAGCACAACCCTAATTAGTTTGTTTTGGGCTGTTTGGAGCTTTAGCTTTAAGGCAGCTGGGGCGTCGCGATACCAGACAAGGACTCCGTAATCAATGAGGGGCCCAATAAGAGCACCTCCTAGTGTCTTTCGGGATTTAATATTGATCAGTGGGGCAACTCTTTGCAAGAAGCGAATTCGTTGATTGACTTTATTGATTACCTTGGTGGTCATTTTTTCACTGGATAGGTTAGCCTCCAGGATGCAACCCAGGTAGCAGATGTGTTTTTTTCTTTCTATCACAGTGTCACCTACTTTAATTGTGAAGTTCTCAACTAGGCTAAGTTTCTGACTAGATCCAAAGAGGATACATTCAGTTTTGCCTAGGTGAATTGAGAGTCTGTTGTCATTGAGCCAGGTGCAGATCTTGTTAAGTTCACAGTTAAGGGCCTTTTCAACCTGCAAAATGTCTCTGCCTGAGACTAGGAGAGCCGAGTCATCCGCAAACAGAAACAGATTGCAGTCACAAGCAGATGACATGTCGTTTACGTATATTAAGAACAACAGTGGTCCTAGTATACTCCCTTGAGGTACTCCACAGTTTACTGGGAGGGGGGGGGACAGGGTTCCGTTGACTTCCACCATCTGTTCCCTCCCCACCAAGTAAGAGTGCATCCATCTCATTTGGCCTGGTTATGTTCATTCATTATTGAAAAAAAAGGCAAACTGGGTTAGGGCATAACTGAAAAGTTGCTCTTGAGACTAGAGCCTATATTTGAATAAGTAGCCTACACTACAGTACCTACTAACCTACCTAGTACCAGCCTACCACTGAGAAGGTGTGGTGATCTTGAACACCCCTGCAGTCAGTACCGGGTGTTGCAGCTGAGTCAACAGTAGGCTACGCTAAACCCCTGGAATCCATGTCTGCTGCTCCATGCTCACTGCGCTGGAAACAAACAAGTAGGTTAAACACAGCTTTATGTATTTAATAATGTGATATCAACCGCATGTTATGGTGTTAAAACAGCCACGTTAAAGCTGTGTTAAACACAGGCTATATTCACAGCCCAGTTCAAAACAAAAGGAGACACGATTCATCTAACTGACAATCAGAGTCTCTTTCCACTTTCATTCTGCTCTTTCAAGTTGAGATGTTCTGTTCTGACGTCTTTTAACGTTTCTATAGTCTATGGTCTGAAGCGTGTGTAAATGAACGGACCAGTCCAGTAGAAAGTATTGTTTATGTCCATAGTTAGTGCTGTCTACAGCCAAGAGCCAACAGTTCTGCCAACCGGGCTCAGGGGGGAAACTTAACTTCGCATAGCGCTCATCTTGCAGAAAAAGGGATGAGGATGGTTAGCTCTGCCAAGTGGCACAACATGACGGCCATATAACCGTCATGTTTCCAGTTCCACTATGCTTCTAGCGAGGTAAACAAAGACCCCCGGCAGGCTAAACAAACGTTCTGATTTTAAAAATAAAGTGCTTAACCAAGGCTAATCTGTGTCTGAATAGATGCCGTTCAACCAGAATTATATGCCGCTCCCGTATTGTTTAATAAAAAGCATATTTCTGTGTTTTCCATCGTATTTCCTGGTTTTCCACACGCGCACCAACCCCATCTATGGACACTGAGATGTGGGCGTGCCCTCACAAAACTGGTCCGAAAATACATGGGGAAAACAGACAACGATCGGATAAAAATGCTTTTTATTAAACAATACGGGAGTGACATGTAATTATGGTTGAACGGCATCTATTCTGACACAAATTAGCCTTGGGTTTTAGCTTTAATTTTGAAATCTGAACGTTTGTTTAGCCTACCGGGGCTCTTTATCTACATCGCTAGAAGCAAGGTTGAGGTGGAAACATGACGGTCATGGCCGTCATGTTTCAGGGCTACGCTTTCATTCTGCTCTCAAAGCTGAGATGCGATCTATTCTGTTCTGTCGTCTTTTAACGTTTCTATAGTCTATGGTTTGAAGCGTGTGTAAATGAACGGACCAGTCCAGTAGAAAGTATTGTTTATGTCCATAGTTAGTAGCTGCTCCTGCTGTCTACAGCCAAGAGCCAGCGTACAACATTTTGCCAATCTCAGGCTAACCTGGCATAGCGCTCATCTTGCAGAGAAAGGCATGAGGATGGATTTCTGCTGCCTCTGCCAAGTGACAACAGGCTGAGCAGTGTAGCTCTGCTCCTGAACATGCAGTGGTGGGAAATGTACTCACGTTTTACCCAGTAAAGTATTGTGGCAGTATTGTTTATGTCCATAGTTAGCCTAGGCTACTACAGCCAAGATGCAGAGCAACAGTCTGGCAATCGGGCTCATGGGGAAAACCTCGCATAGCGCTCATCTTCTATGACAAAGGGATGACTCGGATGAGTCAGTCTGGCTGCGGCTCTGCCAAGTCAGTGGCACAACGGGCTGTGCGTTGGTCTGTCAAGGGGAGCCTCGGGTTAAAGTCCCGCTTCCACGCATCATTACATTCAGATGAACTGGATCAATTCAATTCTATTCAAAGGAGCTTTGTTGGCATGAGAAAACATAACGTTTACATTGCCAAAGCACGTTTCAAAACATAGTAAAAAACAGTTGAAAATGTACAGTAGGCTATACAGGGTATGAAGCTTTTTGGAACTAATAGCAGCATTTATTTGTTCTCAATACGATTTCAATAGTAGGCCTATACAAATAAAGGAAAAGATAAAAGCCTCAAATTGAAAACATGTTTAAAGGTAGCAGCTTTAGCCTATGTGCAGTAGGTCTGGATGCTGGTCAATGGTTTGTAATAATGTATTTGTGACACTTGCTTTGGCAATGTAAACTATACGTTTACATTGCCACAGATCACTTTCAACCCAGAGTCAAAACCAACAAAGGGTCAAACTCTTTTTTCTGCTATACCACCAAAATGTGGAAAGCCGTACCGAAGCCATAAAGGAGTGTGGATCACTAGCATCCTTTAAAATTGCCCTGAAAAACCACTTACAGGCAGCAGCCGTTCGCAACTGGTAAAAAATGAACCTAGCCCAACCCTACCCTCCCCTGCCCCTTCTTTGTATATACTGTTTGTTTTAGACTTACTGTCTTCTTTTTTGTTTTTCTTTACATATCTACTGCATAGTACTGTGTTCTATTTGTCTGTCATTCAATGTTATATGAGATACTTCAATGGTTTCCAGTGGAAATAAGCTTAGTCTTTTCATGGATCTCCTTTTAGTAGACTGTGTACCAGTGAACTGTACCGTCATGAAACTGTACCTTTTCCTATGCAAACTTCTAATAAAGTCTTCAATCAATCAATCAATGAATCAATAGTTTTCTCATGCCAATAAAGCTCCTTTGAATTGAATTGAATTGTAATCCTTAGGGTGGTTGTATTCCATTCTGTAGCCTTCTTTTATCACATCAGTTCACACTGCTGTGTTTGCACATTGTTGTATTTCTCCCAGTAGGTATGGGAGTTTTCATGTTTAAAAACTCACTTCGGGTGTGTGTAATCTGTGGGAAGTATGTGTCTCTGATTTCGTAGGTGGTTAGAAAGTGTAGCTCTGTTTCTACCACATTGTGTGTGCAGTGGGCATAGCCTGTCTTCTACCTAGTCAAGGCTTTCCTGAGTTTTGGGTTGTTTACTGTGCTCAGATATTCTGCCAATGTATATTTTATTTTTAGTGCTAGATAGCATTCTATTTGCTTTGGTTTTGGGTTCTCTTTCCAGTATGTCAGGTAGCTTTGTTTTTGTTTTCTTATAATCTGGTTTGGTCCAAAGTGTTTTCCGTCTGGTAGTTGTGCTTGTGTTTGTGCCCAGAGTCCCTGGGCCAGCTGACTAAGCCCGTATCATAGTCGGGTCCGCGGTGGAAGGCTTTACACAGCAGTGTAGTCTTTTCGAGTCTTTTTGAGTCATGAAACTACAACGTTACATCATTCCTCACGGTGGAGAGCTTTCCACCGTGAGTCCCAACACATCTCTCTGTTTTTACTATCAGACAGACAGGCTCTACACCCCGTTCACTGATTGGTCGACCTGAACCGGTCTAGACAGGGTGAAGGACTTCACCGTGGGCCGTGACTATGATGTCCTGCACTTATTTTCTGACTTGAGGTGGAAAGCTTTCCACCTCAAATTTGCGGTGGATAGGTCTCCACCGTACACTCTGATAGGGCTTCAGTGGGCATCCCTGTAGGTTTTCACTATGGTTGAGGGCTATGTTATGAAGCGTGTCTGGGTTGCCTTCTTTTAGATGTTTATAACATTGAAGTGCTCTCTTTTTTACTTTGATAATGAGTGGGTATCATCCTAATTCTGCAAGTATTCTTTGTTGTTTTAAGTCGGGTGCAGAGTTTTTGTTACTGACAATTCCCTATGAAAAATACTGTGCTCTATCCATCTGCTCTTTCAGTGCTCTATGAGATACATAATGACCATCTTTAATCAGTGTTTTATTGTTGTCTTGTAGATCTCAGCTGTTCCAGGAGTTCCAGGCCTTGTTGGCCTCACAGAGGAAAAACCCTAAACTGGTAAGTAGACAATAATACTGTATGTGTTTGTGTATAGGCTACTAACACTAAACCCTCACTGGTAAGTAGACACTATATACTGTACACTAACTAAATTATAAACCTATACTGGTAAGTAGACAGTAACTAGTCCTGTGCACACTCACAGTATATGAGTGAATGAATGTAGGAGTCTCAGGAGTAATGTTGGAGAACCCAGACTAGTGCCCATTGGGCAGAACAGTCAATTCAATTTTCAATTCAATGGAGCTTTATTGGCATGAGAAAACATATGTTTACATTGCCAAAGCAAGTATCAAATATACAATAAAAACAGTTGAAAATGGGGAACCTATATACAGTTGGAGGGGCTACAGCATTGTGTAAACAGAGCTAAATCGCATTGTGACATTTTTTATATATACAGGGTACAAATAGCAGCATTATTTTCCTCAAAATGCATTTAAAGGTATCAGCTCTGTTTCATACTGTATGTGCAGTAGCTCTAGATGTCAATCCCTGGTTTGTAGTCCTTAGGGTGGTTGTGTTTCTAGCCTTCTTTTATCACAACAGTTCACAAATCTTGCGGCTGTGTTCACACATTGTTGTATTTCCCCCAGTAGGTATGGGAGTTTTTCATCATTGGTCGAGTTTTCAGTGGTCAGGTGGTTAGAAAGTGTAGCTCTGTTTCTACCACATTCAGTCACCATTGACGTCCAGTTGTTAAATAACTGTTGTATCAGTCTGTGATGTCAGTACTGTGATGTCAGAGTATGACAGACAGACAGCCATGGTGGCAACACTGTTTATTATCAGTGATGTCAGCATACAGACAGACAGTGGACATCATATCCAACTTTGGGCATTGTTTTAGCATGCGCCTGTTAGCATGTTGGATGTCAGCATACTGATCTCCAAATTTGGGCATTGTTTCAGCATTGTTGCTGCGTATTACTCCCCATCTCTCTCCCCATTTCCTGTCAGTCTACTGTCCTATAAATAAAGACCTGTCAGTCTACTGTCCTATCATTAAAGGCATGAAAAGCCCCAAAACAAGTCTTAAAAAACTAAAAGTAGATACAAATACTGTATCTATGCTGAAACCAACTGTGTTCAAAATATGTTCAGGAAATGAGAAACACAGTAGTTGCTATGGTGACATACGTTGTCAAATAGTTGGCCCCCAAACTGTGGAATAAACACTTAGAACTACAGACACTCTCTTCAGACTCCACCTAAACCCATAGCACTACTGTAACACTCCCCTTCCCTCAATGACCACACATGAAGCTAGATAGCATTTTTTAGGTTTTAGGTGCGTTGTCTACCTATGTTTTTGTTTTTCTAAATTGATATTCCTATGCATTTGTTGTATTGCTGTTGATGTACTGACATATTATCTTGCTTATTATAGTGATGTATCACCTGCTTATTGTAAGTCTCTTTGGATTAAAAGTGTCTGCTAAAAGCCTAAATTGTAAATTGTTGAACGTGTCCTTATATTAACATCACATCAAATCAAATCAAATCAAATCCATGAATTTCCATGAATTGAATACCAAGGACTATACTTGTACTGTTCTCCATTTTGTCTAATAAAATATTCAATCAATCAACATGATTGATTAAAACAAATACCAGTAGGACTCCCTAATCGGGAGCTAAGCGACCGTCAGGTCACATTTTCCCATATATGTTTCGCGGCGGTCCGCGAAATGAAAAATGAGATACATCTCTGCGACAATATACAGCTCTGAGACACTGACTGTTATACATATGTGTGGCGGAGAGAGTCTCAGCCCTAGCCTTGAAGCCTCAAAAAGTCTAGTATCTCCCTCGTTCCATAGGGATATCCCTTTGGAGTAATGGTTAAGATATTGGACTTTCACACGGGAGTCTCGGGTTCAAAGCCCGGGTGGGGAGGTTCGCATCACCTCTGTTACATATGGTCCAATGTAATCTCTCTGTCTTTGTGTCTGTCTTTCAGGTCAGTGGTATGGTGGTACACATTACATCGTGGTATGGTGCCGTGGTACACATTACATCACCACAGTCCTGATGTGGTAATGCGCACGCACGCACACACACACACACACACACACACACACACACACACACACACACACACACACACACACACACACACACACACACACACACTACATCACCATAGCCGATCTACATGCACACAACCGATCTACATACGCAACGCCTCGCTTCGCAGATCTGCTATTTTGACTACTTGTTGTGTGCACACTCTTGTAGGCCTATTACGAATTAGGACTTTAATTTGACCAAAGAACATACCATTTTGAAACTTGGAGATACAAGGTTTCTGCCCGACAGTGATGATATGATTACTGTATCATAAAAGCTCTCCATGTGCCATGATGTTGTGAATGCAACATTGTTTAACTCTACCTTTAACATGTGTGTCCTTGAATGCTCTCCTTCATGTGAACATGAATACATTAACATGTGTTTAACATGTGTGTCCTTGAATGCTCTCCTTCATGTGAACATACATACATTAACTCATTAAAACTGGTAAAGCATTCCATTGTATATTTTAGCTATCGATACAGCTAGCTAAGTTTTCTAGAAAACTCTTAGGGTTTAGAACAGTGGATCTAAAATAAATAGCAGATGTACTGTACAAGCGCTGCAAGCTTGTAGGCTACATCTGCATTTTTGAAAGAATTGACAAATGATTTCATTTTTAAATCTTCTCTTCTGGGGGTCCTTTGCGTAAAACAAATATAATTGATTTTGGGGGTCCCTGGTACAAAAACGTTTCTGCATGAATTGAATACGAAGGACTTCCGACGTAAACAAGACCGTAAAAGGTCTCATTTGGGATCTTTTAGGCAGGGTGTTTAACTGTACTTCTACTGTACTAAAATGTTTTATTGTATTGACTATACTTGTACTGTTCTCCATTTCTGTCTAATCTAGTGTGTGTGTGTGTGTGTGTGTGTGTGTGTGTGTGTGTGTGTGTGTGTGTGTGTGTGTGTGTGTGTGTGTGTGTGTGTGTGTGTGTGTGTGTGTGTGTGTGTGTGTGTGTGTGTGTGTGTGTGTGTGTGTGTGTGTCTCAGACCTTTGTTCTCCATGGCATGGTGAAAGGAGCCAACGCCACCATCCTATTGGCCGGCTCCCTCAGCCTACTGCTGTGCAGTGTGATGGCCTACGCAGGCTGTGGATGTTATGATGACTACTTTACTTACTCTACTATATACACCACTGGACTGGTAGGACTACTGTACTTACTGTACTATATACACCACTGGACTGGTAGGACTACTGTACTTACTGTACTATATACACCACTGGACTGGTAGGACTACTGTACTTACTGTACTATATACACCACTGGACTGGTAGGACTACTGTACTTACTGTACTATATACACCACTGGACTGGTAGGACTACTGTACTTACTGTACTATATTATATACTGACTGGTAGGCTTACTGTACTACAGTATACTGTATACACCATGTATCTCACTCAAAACTGCCCTGAAAACTCACCTTTCAGGAGGCCATAGAAGGAGGTAGTTATCACTTGTTTCCCCTATCCTGTACATATAGTGCTTTTATAACTGCGATATTATTGAATGTTTTCTTTGCTTGCTATTTATTATGTCCATGAAATATTTGGGATCTTTTAGGCAGGATGTTTCACTGTACTTGTACTGTACTAAAATGTTGTTATTGTATTGACTATACTTGTGCTCTTCTCCATTTCTGTCTAATACAATATTCAAACCACTGACTACAGTTTTTTTTTGCAATAGCTTTCGACACGTTATGTTTTATTTATCTTAGTGGACATAAATAAATGGTTAAAATGTGTGTTTTCAGGAGATACTGGACTGGTTACTCAGACAGAGCCCTACACAGAGCTGTGTTCCTGGCAAGGTAAGAGACACTGGTGTTGTACAGATATGACGCCCAACTAAATGCACACAATGCACCAGTTTAATCTGGAGTGTTGGCATTCTGCTTTGCAGTTTCTCTCAACTTGACTACAATGTTAACAATGTTATTTATATAGCATATTGTTTAGACAGATGCTAGGTCCTTGTTTACCTGATATCCTTTAGTTTTAAAAGTAGGTTCTTGGTTTATCTATGATCCTAGTTTACTGAGGCACTGCACTCTCTCTGCATTCTATGATCCTATAGTTTACTGAGACACTAAGCTGTCTCTCTGCATTCTATGACCCTATAGTTTACTGAGACACTACGCTGTCTCTCTGCATTCTATGATCCTATAGTTTACTGAGACACTACAATGTCTCTCTGCATTCTATGATCCTATAGTTTACTGAGACGTTACGCTGTCTCTCTGCATTCTATGATCCTATAGTTTACTGATACACTACGCTGTCTCTCTGCATTCTATGATCCTATAGTTTACTAAGACACTACAATGTCTCTCTGCATTCTATGATCCTATAGTTTACTGAGACGTTACGCTGTCTCTCTGCATTCTATGATCCTATATTTTACTGAGACACTACACTGTCTCTCTGCATTCTATGATCCTATAGTTTACTGAGACACTACGCTGTTTCTCTGCATTCTATGATCCTATAGTTGATCCTATAGTTTACTGAGACACTACACTGTCTCTCTGCGCTGTCTCTCTGCATTCTATGATCATATAGTTTACTGAGACGCTACGCTGTCTCTCTGCATTCTATGATCCTATAGTTTACTGAGATACTACACTGTCTCTCTGCATTCTATGATCCTATAGTTTACTGAGACACTATGCTGTATCTCTGCATTATATGATCCTATAGTTGATCCTATAGTTTACTGAGACACTACACTGTCTCTCTGCATTCTATGATCCTATAGTTTACTGAGACACTACACTGTCTCTCTGCATTCTATGATCCTATAGTTTACTGAGACGCTACACTGTCTCTCTGCATTCTATGATCCTATAGTTTACTGAGACACTACACTGTCTCTCTGCATTCTATGATCCTATAGTTTACTGAGACACTACGCTGTCTCTCTGCGTTCTATGATCCTATAGTTTACTGAGACGCTACACTGTCTCTGCGTTCTATGATCCTATAGTTTACTGAGAAGCTACACTGTCTCTCTGCGTTCTATGATCCTATAGTTTACTGAGACGCTACGCTGTCTCTCTGCGTTCTATGATCCTATAGTTTACTGAGACACTACACTGTCCCCCTGCATTCTATGATCCTATAGTTTACTGATACGCTACACTGTCTCTCTGCATTCTATGATCCTATAGTTTACTGAGACGCTACACTGTATCTCTGCATTCTATGATCCTATAGTTTACTGAGACGCTACACTGTCTCTCTGCGTTCTATGATCCTATAGTTGACTGAGACGCTACACTGTCTCTCTGCGTTCTATGATCCTATAGTTTACTGAGACACTACACTGTCTCTCTGCGTTCTATGATCCTATAGTTGACTGAGACGCTACACTGTCTCTCTGCGTTCTATGATCCTATAGTTTACTGAGACGCTACACTGTCTCTCTGCGTTCTATGATCCTATAGTTTACTGAGACGCTACGCTATCTCTCTGCATTCAATGATCGTATAGTTTACTGAGACGCTACACTGTCTCTCTGCATTCTATGATCCTATAGTTTACTGAGACGCTACACTGTCTCTCTGCGTTCTATGATCCTATAGTTTACTGAGACGCTACACTGTCTCTCTGCATTCTATGATCCTACAGATCCATCAAAAAACAAGAATGAATATTGTGTAAAAGTTAATTATCATCTTCAAAAATCCATATCTCAAAATGTTAGATTATTACTTCAAAAGAAGGATTTATAATACATAAATGTCAAACTTCTGAAAGGTTATGTTAATTCATGCACTCAGTACTTGGTCTGGAATACGTTTGAACAAATGTCTTCATCAATGGTATTTGGCATGAAGGTAGTCAGCCTGTAGTACTGCTGAGGTGTTATGGAAGCCCAGGTTTTCTTTGATGGGGGAAGAGTGTGGAGCAGAACTAGCATTGTATTGTATTGCTGGTGTTCTGTTGGTCCACTGTGTTTTATCAAGTTCAGAGTCAACACGGCGTCACAGCCATCTACCCAGGATTTTAGAGCACTTTGTGCTTCCATAGGTTGACAAGCTTTATGGAGATGATGGTTTCCTTTAGCCAGAAGCACTTGGCACCTGCCCACAGAGCCAAAACTACTAGTAACTGGTGTACTGGCGATGGTATAACTACTAGTAACTGGTGTACTGACCTATTAAACTACTAGTAACTGGTGTACTGGCAATGGTATAACTACTAGTAACTGGTGTACTGACCATGGTATTAAACTACTAGTAACTGGTGTACTGACCATGGTATTAAACTACTAGTAAGTGGTGTACTGACCATGGTATTAAACTACTACTAGTAACTGGTGTACTGACCATGGTATTAAACTACTACTAGTAACTGGTGTACTGTGTCACAGTGAGAAGCATTTTGAGCTTGTAGATCTGCTATTTTCTTCGGTGATGATGACGGAGGCGCGCCGTCTCAGGCGTTCATGAGCCACGTGAGACAGATAGATAGATAGATAGATACCTTTATTATCCCAAGGGAGAAATTTAGTTGTCCAGTAGTAGCACAGCAGTATACAGTTATTTACAAAGTTACAGAGACGTAAGAAAGATAGATAAGAGGGAAAGAAACAAAACAAAGACAAGAGCAGTACAGTACCAATAAGGAGAAGGTGCATCAATAGAGGGGGCGAATAATATATTAGTATATATACATAAAGTGTCTTGCAAAAGAGACCATAGCAGTCAATGCTAGTTAGTGCAAACAAGTATCTCACTGTCATTGTTAAACAAAGCAAAAATACTCAGAAACTACCAACACTAACAACCTAATAGTGCAGTGTCAAAAATCAGTGCGAAAAAGAAGAAACTAGGAAGCGTGTCACCGCAAGGCGCACATGAGCACTCTTCCTGGAAGGTCCTTAGAGGTCAAAGTCAATACAGCAATTGTTCCTTAGAGGTCAAAGTCAATACAGCAATGGTTCCGTAAGTCTAAGTTAGGAAGGGAGACCTTTTCAAGCGTCCGTTATGTGTCTCGTTGTACAGCTTAAGGGCAGCCGGTACAAAAGATTTTCCTAATCTCTCACATCTCCGTACTGGGTAGGTAAAGCGGTCGTTTCCTCTCTTACTCCAGTAACTGGTGATCTCTAGATGGAGGGGGTGGGAGGAGTTCTCCAAGATGGAATCTAGCTTCTTCGCAGTGCGCACCCTGGTTACTTCCTCCACCCCCTGCAGAGAGGACCCAACGACAGAGCCTGCTTACTTCACCAGTCTGTTTAGGTTAAACGTGTCACCTGCTCTGTTGTTGCCACCCCAGCATGTTATGCCAAAAAAGAGGACACTTGCCATGACAGACTGATAGAACATCTGTAGCATCCTATTGCACACCCCAAACGATCTCAGTCTTCTCAGGAGGAACAGCCTGCTTTTCCCCTTGCTGTGAATCACCTGCGCGTTGTCCGACCAGTCCAGTGAACTATTCAGGTGTACTCCGAGGAATTTGTAGTTATCCACAAGCTCAACCACCTCACCGTTAATGGTGCTTGGCACCGGGGGGACTCTCTTGGAGGTGCGGAAGTCCACCACCATCTCCTTAGTCTTGCTTGCGTTGAGCTTGAGATGGTTGTCCTCGCTCCACTGCACAAAGTCCCTAACCACACCATCGTGCTCAGCCGTGTTGTCACCCGAGATCTTGCTGATCACTACGGTATCATCTGAGAACTTCTGCAGATGACAGGTCTTGGAGTTGAAGCGGAAGTCCGATGTATAGAGAGTGAACAGGAAGGGTGAGAGCACAGTTCCTTGGCCCCCGTGTTGCTCACCAGCACATCGGACCGACAGCCCTGCAGTCTCACAGACTGTGGTCTTTCTGAAAGGTAGTCTGTGATCCATGCCACAAAGCCCTTGTCCACCCCCATCAGCGTAAGCTTCTCCGCAAGCAGAGACGGTTGGATAGTGTTGAAAGCACTGGAGAAGTCAAAAAACATAATTCTGACTGTGCTGCCCAGATCTTCCAGATGGGTGAGAGACTTATGGAGCATGTAGGTGATGGCGTCATCAGTAGGCCTGGGGCGGTATCAACATTTTGTTACCGCGATTACCGTCTTCCCATTTACCGCCGGTACTGCGGTAATTACCGCACCCCCGTATCTATTAATTAAGGTTCGGCGATAAGCCAAAATATTGCAATCATCTTCCCTAAAGTCGCCTCACAGCCTGACTGCCCGAGTTATACTTCTCCGTACAGCACAGCGGGTATGGCTTTGAAAGGAGCAGAAATACAAGCTCACAACACATCGCATCCGGGACGCATTCTGAGCTTTTAGATCTGCACTGTCGGGTTACCATAGTAACGTAGGCTAGCTACTTAGCTTTTCAGACACAAACAGCTGTGTGAACAAACCAGAAGAGGACGGGTAGTCAGATCGTGTACAGTGATTCTGTAAACTCACGTCACGTCTCAACTCTCAAATCACAATGATTGAGTGCTGCTATATTACTGTTTTAGTTACAAGAAAAGGTTATAAAATCGCCGACGTGCCGCCGGACGGGGCAAAACGTGCGACGCGGTGGAAAAAGTAAAATAGTTTCATTTTCGGTTTTAGTCCACGCGTCCCGCGCTCCGCCAGTAATCCGTATGAATAAAAAAAGATATGCCACAACACAAGGTATGTACATCCTTGTGTCGTGTGGATTACAGAGAAAGTTTACGCTGCTCTGTACTCATCTCGCGGCTGCTGTGGTGCCCTGGCCTGACTCTGTGTCTCTGAGAGTGAGAGTGACGTATGTGGCTTCCAACATGTGGTACACGGCCCAGAGCAGAGCGGCATGGAGTGCATGCGGTCCTCGCTTCTCCCCTGTTTTAAAACTCGCTTGTTTTCCAATAAAAAATAGACTTTTTTTTTGTCTTTTTTTACCGCGGTAAGCACACTGACAACCGCGGTACGGCGGTTACCGTGTCTAACCCTAGTCATCAACCCCAATATCAGCCTGGTAGGCAAACTGAAGGGGGTCCAGGTGATCACTGACCGCCGGTCTCAGTAGGTTCAGAACCAGCCGTTCAAAGACCTTCCGCCAAGCGAGCGGTAGCGAGCGAGTCGCCGTGTCGAGAGTTGCGACGGTCGCATGAGACAACTCAGCACCGTTACCGTTACGTAGGCTCGTTGGGAAACACCAGGTCACGTGTTCTCTCCTCGCTGCCTATGTCTCCTCCGTTGTTTTCCATGATCCTTCCAGCGTGGCTCAGTGAGTTTTCTGCACTGAGATTAGGAACAGAAGTTCCTCCTCAAGAGGTGGAAATGATTTCCAGACGTCTTTTCCCAGGTTACTGCTTGTCATTCATTATTGTTGGACCATTGCTACTTAAACCCTCTTTGCTTGGTTTAAAACACATAAGGTATCAGTACAGGGTAATTACACAGTTTTATAACAGTTTTTGTTAGTTAAAAGGTTTATTACTCACCAGTATCTAGAGATGCCATTGAAAGACTAAGATTAAGGTTCTTAATGTCCAATAATCAGATGTATTTAAAATATCAGAAAAGGGATCAAATGATACTAATAGTAATCCCAGAAAATAACAAAAAGTAGATAGTAGCTAAAAGTTAATACTTCGTACTAAGTAGTTCTAGGAGAGGAGCTCACAACATCCCTTTGCCAACGATAGACGCTATCTGAGAGCTGTTTGATAAGTTGAGTGGGCAACTCTAGAAATAAATGCTAAATCGTTAAAGGCTCTCGCAACAGTGGTCCTTAAACAAACGAATAGTTTTCGGCCCCTTTCCCTGTTTTGTACCAGTTTAAATATCTTACTATTTCTTCAGTTGGAGTGGTGACTGTAGTCAGTGTGTTTGTTGTGAGATTTGCCAATCTACAAGCTCACAATGTGATGTGTTCTGAGCTTCATACGTGTACATTTATGTACATTTATTAATGTTGTATCAACATGAACAACAACTACTCTGAAACATTGTGAACTGAAGATGATATGAAGAGAAAACTGCTCCAGTCTGGAGACTGTAACTCCTTGAAGGCTGCAGTTGCTCAATATAACCAACAGGTGTCATCAGAAAAGCATTTCATAGACTGACTGATTGATTGATTGAAGACTTTTGCATAGGAAAAGGTACAGTTTCATGACAGTACAGTTCACTGGTACAAGGTCAACTAAAAGGATAAACACCACAATAAATCTTTTTGGCTTGTTTCAATTGGGGTCCTTTTTTAACTCATATAATACTGAATGATAGACAAATAAAACACTGTACTTTTACTTTCTATTTACAATAGAAAGGTCAGGGGTAGGAAAATATGGACTTTGTTTTCTTTTACCAGATTGGAGTAACAGCCTCCTCTAAGTGACCTTTCAGAGCGGTTTTAAAGGAGGGAAGGGATTTACACTCCTTTAAGGCCTTCGGTAAGGCGTTCCAAATCTAGGTTGGACGTGATCTGTGGAGCTGCCTCTGGTGTTTTTGGAGCTGTGTGGAACACAAGCTCCCTATACGTGGCCGTGTGTGTAGGTATGTATGTTTGTATGTGGGTCTGTCTGTATGTAGCCTCAAGCCTGTGGTGTAGTACCTTTTATGACCACACATGTTAAGGGAGGGGCGCTGTTTTCAACTGCAATACACACACACACACACACACACACACACACACACACACACACACACACACCCACACACACACACACACACACACACACACACACACACACACAGCTCCACTTCGAACAGAGGTTCGATTTTTTTCTGCGTGAACAACCTTGACCTTTTGGAAGTATTTTGTCAGGTACAAACATGGGTATCTTGGAGGTGTAGTGTATCTTAGTGTAGTGTACACCAGGCCCATTGCAAGATGCTGTACTCTGTCAGCTATTTATTTATTTGTTTATTCAAGACACTGCTTCTCATGTGTACAATAGTACACACAGACTCATTCCTTTGTTAAATCACCCTGGTGTGAAGCTACAGCTGATGTAACCGTTGTGGAGGTGTGAACTCAAGGGTTGTTCTGCGTCGACGCATGTCTTTGTGTGTGAGAGGCATGACGACACTGCCAGACATAAGATAGAGGACGGCGTGTGCCTGTGTGACCGTCAGGGCCGGACACAACCAGTAGTACTAGAGTGGCATGAAGACATGTCACAACCAGTAGTACTAGAGTGGGCATGAAGAAACGTCACAACCAGTAGTACTAGAGTGGCATGCAGACATGTCACAACCAGTAGTACTAGAGTGGCATGAAGACATGTCACAACCAGTAGTACTAGAGTGGGCATGAAGACATGTCACAACCAGTAGTACTAGGGTGGCATGAAGACATGTCACAACCAGTAGTACTAGAGTGGCATGAAGACATGTCACAACCAGTAGTACTAGAGTGGGCATGAAGACATGTCACAACCAGTAGTACTAGAGTGGCATGAAGACATGTCACAACCAGTAGTACTAGAGTGGGCATGAAGACATGTCACAACCAGTAGTACTAGAGTGGCATGAAGACATGTCACAGCCAGTAGTACTAGTAAGACTCCCTAATCAGGAGATAAGCGATGGTCAGATCGTATTCACAAACTTCAATCAGGAGGGAATATGGGAAATGGGACAGATCCATGTTGATGACATGACAGAGATACTGTGTGATTTGAGGGCAAAATCTGTAGGAGCAGTGTCCAAAAATGTGTTTTGCAAGAATCGGCCTCATGGTGGCGCTAGAAGAGGGCCATGTGAGAAATTAGGGGTTGTGGTTTGGCAGCCAAGGAATGTGTGTGCAAAGTTTGGCATGGATAGGGGCAACGGTGCCATAGATATGAGTAGGGCAAAAGTGTGACATGACACTTTTGACTGACTGACAGCCGGTGGAGGTTTTCATAGTAACTGCGACCTGATGGTTGCAACTAGGGTGGCATGAAGAGATGTCAGGTGGGCGACCCTCAGGCGAGTCAGGCCGTACATGTTTTGAGGGTCTCACTCTCGTTCTAATGTAGTTCCTACTGGTGGAGGCTACGGAGCATTCTCCAGACTAGCAGCAACACACTACTCTGTGTGAGTGACAGCGTAGGTGTAGCCTAGGGAAACTTTATTTGTCCACCGTTTAAAAGTTATTTTCTGTGTAAGCAATCGCTGATTCATACTGGATGTGTTGGGGAGCGTGACGCTGTTACTACATCTCATCTTTTCGACACCCGACTCTAACCCTCCTCCGTGGAGTGAGTCGCTAACCCTCTGGTCGAAATGATGGGCGTTTGCAAAAGTGAGATTTCCCCATGTGTTGCTGGTGGTAAATAATGAATAGGGGGTTTCCACAGCTCATTCTCCCCACTCTATCCTGTGTTGTGGTCTGAACACTTCTCTGCTCTCTCTTCATCCTCTGAGTTCATGCATTCACTGCTGGTTTAAACCAGGCACGTAGGCAGTGTTAGGCAGACTAGGCGACCGCCTACCAACTGAGATCTGAACTAACCTAAATTAGAAAATAGAAATTGAATGAAAACATCTCTATCTCCATTGTGTAAAGACCTGACTGGCTTCCCAAAAGAATGTTGCTCAACCAGTTCCTTCTCCTCCTCAATGGTAGACGGCCGATAGGGTAGGCCTACTCAACTCGCTGAGATGTAACTTTTTCCTATTGTTTTCATTTGGTGACAGGGGGTTTACTTTGGGCCATCACTTGGCTTTACAAAGAATCAAATGTGCACAGAAGTACGATGACAACCTCTCGCCTAAATGGTCTGTGTCTCGTGTGTAGCCTACTCCACTATTGGACAACTTTAGTCACTAGTTATGTATTTAGAATATTATTATACAACACATTAATCTCTACAGCCCTAAACATTTTTTCCATTCGAAAATACCCGATCTACAAGCTCTCAATGTGTTGCGATGCTGCACATTGTGAGCTTGTAGATCTGCTATTTTATATAGCCTACATTTGACAACTTGAAATGGGACATTCTGCCTAATGAGTACTTTTACTTTTGGTACTTAAGTACATTTTGAATTGCTGGCATTTCGGGGCTGGCACTTCGCTGGCATTTGGGCTGGCATTTCGCCTACCTTGACTCTCATTCCTCCCTACGCCAGTGGTTTAAACAAAGTGAAATACGGTAAACACAATCATAGCTTACTTTAGAACGCTATTCTGTTCTGATCCATACACTTAAAGGTTGGTTTGCATTTCAGTGAGTGATTTATTACTAGCAGTGAGCAGTGCTTCATTGTTCTGTGAGTGCATTTTGTGAGCAGTCTGCCTGTCACAGTCCCTTCCTCTCCTCTACAGAGAGGGAGAGACTGCATGCTTTAGTGGTGCATGTTGGAGGGATCTAAAACACTGCCCACGGTGCTCACCCAACCAACATGAATACATGTTACAGATATATTTTGTGGTATTTTTTCCATTGGCAAAAATGTATATCTAAAACATATTTTCCCCCAATTTTGATCGGGTGAGCAGGATGCACGTTTGGGAGGGCTCTTGAGGAGATCCATTCATTCATTCATCCATTCATTCACCTATATATTCATGTCCAGTATTATGCAGGCTATGATTGATTTGATAGGCAATTAAATGTCACTGTCAAATGTTGTCCCAGTCTGCATTTTTACACACTGGAAACACATGTAGCCTATTTAACATGTAACGCGACCGAGTATTTCCCGGTGAATCTGTGCGCAAAGGTGGGGGCCGATGGGCAAGGAGGGTTGCGAGCTTATGAGAAACAACTAAAATAAGACCTTAAAACCTGGCGAAAACAGTTGCGTGCATTAGCGGAAGATGACGGTAAAGGAAATCATTTAATGGAAAACATTAAATTAACTTCTAAAAAAAGCATACACGGCCTTAAAACATGGCAAAAACAGTTGCGTGCATGGAAACATTAAATTAACATTAAATTAACTTCTGAAAAGGCTTCACCCACCTCGAGTCTATAGCCTACTAAAAACTAGTGAACCGCGATCTTGCCACACGTGAATAATTGTGGTTGTAAACAATAACACAGACAATATAAATCCTTGTTGTGGGAAGAAAGGATATCATCATGGCCCCAAATAACTTTTAAATATCTTGCAATTGGCTTGATTGATTGATTGAAGACTTTATTAGAAGTTTGCATAGGAAAAGGTACAGTTTCATGACGGTACAGTTCACTGGTACAAGGTCTACTAAAAGGAGATCCATGAAAAGACTAAGCTTATTTCCACTGGAAACCATTGAAGTATCTCATATAACATTGAATGACAGACAAATAGAACACAGTACTATGCAGTAGATATGTAAAGAAAGAAGACGACGAGTCTCTTACTAAATCGGCAAGATTACATTACATAACATAATACATAAAAGCTAAGCTATATAACCTCTCCATCATCAGCATTAGTCAGTGGTTCGTGTCCCCCACACTCCCAAGCCCCCACCGTTGCGCACAGATTCACCGGGAAATACTCGGTCGCGTAGCAGTCACTGTTTAGCTTCCCATTGTAACTGTGTGGACTGCAGAGTGAGCAGAGGGAGGAGCACAACCCCAGAAGGGGCTTCAGTGCTTAGTGATGGCATGGCATGAGTCCAGCATGTTGTTGCCCCCCCCCCCCCCCCCCCCCCCTATTAGAGAGTCCATAGGGCGGGGATTCCCCTGCTGATGATGACGAGTCGCATCGGAGTTGGAAACAACGTCAGGAATGTCCACAGCTGTGTCCAGCAGGCAGCGCTAGGAGGATGGACAGAGAGGAGAGAGATGGAGGCTGGTGGTGGAACTCTGAGGAGGAGGATTACAACCCGGGGACCATGGAGGACAGGAACCGAGGAACAGAGCTGTTGTGGAACAACAACAAGGCTCTGCTAACAACAGAACGGTATAGCAGCAGATGTTAGCCTCCCATATTAGCCACAGTTAGCCTGAAGCTGAGGATCATGGAAACAGCTTTGTGGTAACCTTTTAAGGGATTGCACCTTAGTAGCACTTAGTATGCGAGGTTTTCCCCCTGAGCCCGGTTGGCAGACTGTTGTGCTCTGCATCTTGGCTGTAGTAGCCTAGGCTAACTATGGACATAAACAATACTTCCACAATACTTTACCAGGTAAAACATTTGAGTACTTTTTCCACCACTGCATGTTCAGGAGCAGAGGTACACTGCTCAGCCGACAGCCTGTTGCCACTTGGCAGAGGCAGCAGAAATCCATCCTCATCCCTTTCTCCACCGCGGTCAAGATGAGGCTATGCCAGGTTAGCCTGAGGTTGGCAGACTGTTGTGTGCTGGCTCTTGGCTGTAGACAGATGCTACTGGCTATAATATGGACTTGAACCCGAGGCTCCCCTCGTCAGAACAACGCACAGCCCGTTGTGCCACTGGCAGAGCAGCAGACTGTTCGAAGATGAGCCGCGCTATGCGAAGTTAAGTTTTCCCCCTGAGCACGGTTGGCAGAACTGTTGTCTCTTGGCTGTAGACAGCAGCTACTAACTATGGACATAAACAATACTTTCTACTGGACTGGACGCTTCAAACCATAGACTATAGAAACGTTAAAAGAAGTCAGAACTCAGAACAGATCGCATCTCAACTTTGAGAGCAGAATGAAAGCGTAGCCCTGAAACATGACGGCCATTTACATGACCGTCATGTTTCCACCTCAACCTTGCTTCTAGCGAGGTAAACAAAGAGCCCCGGTAGGCTAAACAAACGTTCAGATTTCAAAAATAAAGTGCTTAACCAAGGCTAATGTGTCAGAATAGATTCCGTTCAACCAGAATTCCATGTCGCTCCCGTATTGTTTAATAAAAAGCATTTTTATCAGATCGTTGTCTGTTTCCCCCATGTATTTTCGGACCGGTTTTTGCGAGGCTACGCCACATTTCAGTGTCCATAGATGGGGGTTGTTCGCGTGTGGAAAACCAGGAAATAAAAGGGGAAACATAAAATGCTTTTTTATTAGACAATACGGGAGTTGCATGTAATTCTGGTTGAGCGGCATCTATTTTGACACAAATAAGTCTTTGTTAAGCACTTTATTTCTGAAATCTGAACGTTTGTTTAGCCTGTCGGGGCTCTTTGTTTACCTCGCTAGAAGCATGGTTGAGGTGGAAACATGACGGTCATATGGCCGTCATGTTTTGCCACTTGGCAGAGCAAAGCCATCCTCATCCCCTTTCTCTGCAAGATGAGCGCTATGTGAAGTTAAGTTTTCCCTCTGAGCCCGGTTGGCAGAACTGTTGTCTCTTGGCTTAGCTGAGCTCGGCTGTAGCAGCTACTAACTATCATAAACTATGGACATAAACAATACTTTACCAGGTAAAACATTTGAGTGCTTTTTCCACACTGCATGTTCAGGAGCAGAGCTACACTGCTCAGCCTGTTGCCACTTGGCAGAGAGACAGCCATCCTCAGTCTTCCACTTGTGTGTGTGTGTGTGTGTGTGTGTGTGTGTGTGTGTGTGTGTGTGTGTGTGTGTGTGTGTGTGTGTGTGTGTGTGTGTGTGTGTGTGTGTGTGTGTGTGTGTGTGTGTGTGTGTGTGTGTGTGTGTGCGCGCGCACACGTTTTAGAATGAATAATAATAAATGATGTTTCTTACATAGGCTTGATGTTTTTATGTTGCACTGCAAGTGACTGAGGAAAAATATATTTCATTTTATGTACATGGAGAATGAGATTATTGATTATTGACCAGCCAAGTAACCCTGAAACATGAAGGTCGACTAGGGCTAAAGGGTTAAAGGGATAGTTCACCCCCAAACTGACTTTATTTATATTGATTAGGCATGGAGACTTGAATTTATGGATATTATTTTTAGGTTTTGTTTTGAGAAAAAATATCCATGATTTTTTTTTCTCGTCAATATTATATTGACAAATAAAATATACAAAATATATTCAATGTTATGAGTTAAAAAAAAGTTGTACCCCAATTGAGACGAGCCCAAAAGCTTTCTTGTGGTGTTTATAATCCTTTTAGTTGACCTTGTACCGGTGAACTGTACTGTCATGAAACTGTACCTTTTCCTTTACAAACTTAATAAAGTCTTCAACAATCTATCAGGCGAGGACCAGCTGGGAGAGACCACAGCCTATGCCCAGCCTAGGACGGGGAGTGTAAGTGGAACAGCGGGGGTCCATCTGATCTGGTTCCAGTTGATCCTCTGGGGGTCCTCCATGAGGTCATCCTGGGGGTCCTCCATGACTCCTCCTCAGTGTGAAGCTGCTCAGAGCTCAGTTCAGAATGGATTCCTCTGGGGTAAGTGGAGCCCTAGAAATACAACCTCTGTCATCTTACATATAGGCCCTTTTACATAGGCTATTAACACTGTGTAATATTACATATACACAGCCATAGATCCATATAGGCTATAAAACTCTGGGCGGCTTGCACCAACACGGTTTAAGCCTTAAACTGGTTTAAATCAAGGTTTATCTTTTAATCAGCTTGCACCAAACCTTAAATCTAGTTTTCATTAATCAGGTTTAGTTTTAAACCATCCTTTTAATCTTGGTTTGAATTTTCACTGTAAATCTGGATTACTGTTAACTCATTCTGAGCCCCAGACATTAACGGATTATAAAGTCCACGATGCCACCTTCAGGCTGGCATCACTACCGTTATCTTATTTTGAAGGCCAGAAGTCCACAGCGCAATCACTTCCGGTCTGACGTCATCGGGTCCTGCGCCGGAACCGATCCTTGTCCACGTGGAGTTGTGTAATGGCGGACCGGGAGCTTTTATACATGTGTAACATAAGCGAGCATCTGCCTCCATCCTAGCTTCTAAAGTGTAGTTTTGAGATAATGGACATTAAAGATGAGATCCCCCGTCCACCTCAATGTTATAGATGGGACTATTTTGTGCTCGTGGAGCCGTGATGATGACAAATCAGCGACGGATTTCGTCTCCGGACCTCCGGCCATTCTTCTCGGTAATGTACCCGCCGTTACAGTAATATATTACTTTTCGCGAGATATCTCGGGAATGGCACTACAGATACTCAAGTACATTTCGCGAGATATCTCGGGAATGGCACTAAATCGGTTAATCCTGTTGCACCACTACTTTAAACTTTGATTTAAACATCAGTAAGGGATTAATTTTAAACCTGCTGGCCCTGCAGGCTTGCAACTGTAAGCTGTGGACACCGTTTCACAGCTGAAAACAAACATCTCATCATATTGTTGTCTTCAATACATCCTTGTAGTACTGTACCTCGGCTATTTTAAATTAGCGAACATTAAATATTTACAGGGACATAATACAGACATTTGTCATGGAAGCTTGTGGACTTCCCAAGCAACATGGAGACGTTTTAATTTTTTGAAATCGCTTCATAATTGACTCAAATGTAAATGTGATCAAAACTGGTGTCTTTTCTTGCTTCCATATAGCCGCGCATCGCCGCGCCGCACCGCACGTCACCGTCGTATGACGGAGCGTTATATATATATTTTTTTGTTATTGTTTTGTTTTGGCTGCAGGCGCTCTTCTTAACACCTTGACGTCCGAAATAGAATGGTGGTTGGTAGATTAGCCGTGACATTTCTATTATTGTATTGTGATCTGAGACATAATATTATGTTTATAAACATGACCCCGCAGCCCCTCCATCTTGAACAGCGCCGCTGTTTTTTCTTTTTTTTTCCCCCCCAGGCCAGTAACTCACCATGATTTTCTCGATTTCCGTTGGGATAGAATGGGGGTTTTGGCCGATCGTCGATGTCCCCGTGCGTTTCGCGTGCGCGATCCTTTCACGTAAATGTCCCCGCAAATAGTCCATGTGTGACTGAAGAACAGAACTGAAAAGTTTCGCTAGCATAGCCCCAAGCATGGCTGCAGGAGGAGCTCGAGTGTGTAGACAGTAAACGGATGGGTGGAAGGTGCCTTGGAGAAGGAGAGGCGCTGACGTCACCTCTGCTTCATGCACGGTCTGCATGAGCTATCAGTGCACGAGTGGTGACTAGGGAAGGTTAGACGATCGCCGATTTTCGGATCAAAAGCTTTTATTCCGGTTTTAAAGACAAAGTCCGGGAATGTACGACGTGGCTGAGAGTCCCTGGGGGGATGTGCGATATAGTACGGTTTTAACATTAAGGGGCTCCCCTTGGCTTAGAAGGTGTTAACATAGGCCTGCCCACATCCTCCTAGAAGTGAATAAAAGAGTAACGCTAATGATATTAGGCTCAAGAGAATAGCATATTCCAGTTTGTTTACATGAAACCCAAGATGGAGGACATTTAATCCATGAATTAATCACAGTTTATGGTTTTAATCACAGGTTAAGGGTTTAATCACAGATTTGTTAACCAATGCTTAAATTTAAGTGGTGCAACGCACCTCGATTTAAATTAAAACCTAGATCAACAAACCCTTGATTAACCCTAAACTAAGATTTATTTAATCCCTCTTGGTGCAAGCCGCCCTTAGAGTCAGATAATAGTCCTCTATAGTTTCATATCCCTTTGAAAGTAAATAAATTATGGTTTTCTGCCAGAAACGTGACCAGTTGTAGACTAAATATATCAAAGTGTCAGAAAAGCCACATTACACTGATGTGATTATATTGACATTTCCATTTTAAATTATGTCTCAACTGTAGTCAAAAAGGGCATCTCTGATAATAAAATCTAAGAAAAAGACCCGCTCACTGTCAAGAACTTACAAAAATAAATGCAACTCGATGTTTCTGTCATTTAGACCTTCATCTTTCAGGACAGACGATGTCTCAAACTCTAGTAAAAAAATAAAATAAAATCACTATTTTGTTGCTCATTGACTCGCATGCGCCCTCTACAGTCTACAGATGGTCAATATAAATTACCACCATAGACCATTGATCGCCTTATAAACACACAGTTTATTTATTTATCTGACTCTATCATGCATCATTACTATGTCTAAGTAGAACCCTATAACATGATGAATAATAGATGATGATGATGAGAGAGTTTAACAACTCTGTATTAAACAGCAGTGTGAGTGATGTCTAAGTTAATCTTGTTGTGACCATGTCTGTTTGTGTTTTAATAGCTGAGTCTAATAGCAGAGACCCTTGTGTTGCAGATTGAAAATTATTGTAGATTTCTTAGACAGCTTAGACTTGTTTGACAGCACTATCAGTGTATGTTGGATTAATGTGTATTTTCAGACATTTAACCACTTGAACTGTCAATACTTAGTCTACTCTTTACCCTCTGCACCAAACCTCTTTGCCAGAAATAGATGTGAGCTTGTAGATCTACAAGCTCACAGTGCGAGGCGTTATGAGCTTGTAGATCTGCTAATTTTTGCTAATGTGCCACTCAGAATAGGGATGCTAGGGTTCAAGTGCTTAATGTAAAAAACATGATCCTATCACACAAAGATTTGGCGGACCCCCTGTAGTAACTCTGAGGACCCCCTGTTGAAGACTGTTGGTTAGAATGGTGCACCACTAGGGCTGTCACCATTATGACATTTTACATGACGATTCATTGTCACTCAAATAATTGCGATTAATGAAGCTTTGAAGTTACACATGGCAGACATGACGCATAAAGAAATGACTGACATATTTGACTACTTTATACTTGGAAAAGAACCTTGATAGTGGATCGCAGCGCGTTTTGAGCTTGTAGATCTGCTATTTCCACAATTCTTTTTAAATGTTTGAAAATATGATAATTTTTCAACATGGAAAGATGATGACGATTATGACAAAATAATTGCGATTATGTCAAATAATGGCGATTAGACGATTATGTAATAATTGTGACAGCCCTATGCACCACAGTGAGCTGCAGGCTGGTGTACTTATGCTGACATTGGGATGAGTTTGAATCCCGTAAGGGGCTAACGTTTATTTACAGTATTTATTGATTCATTGATGCATTGATTTTTACGCTTTAAATGGGCTTAATAGTTACCCTACGTAACCCATGTTTACTCAGACTACAGTGGTGAATTGTTACATTTATAAAATGTATTGTTGAGACTGAGACTGGGAGCTCCAAGAAGCTCCAGATGATTGTAAATGTTGGGCTGCCTCCTCCTCCACCAACCTTATGTATAGATTCATGTGTAGCATCTGAGTCTGTTAACATCATTGACATCATTGCTGTCATAATTAACCCTATACGTCAGGGGTCTTCAACAGGGGGTCCGGGACCCCTAGGGGGTCCTCAGAGTTACTACAGGGTGGCCGCCAAATCTTTGTGTGATAGGATCATGTTTTTAACACGAACCACTTGAACCCTAGCATCCCTATTCTGAGTGGCACATTAGCCAAACATAGCAGATCTACAAGCTCACAACGCCTCGCAGCGCAAGGTGTTGTGAGCTTGTGGATCGTCTATTCCTGGCAGAGAGTTTTGGTGCAGGGGGAAAGGAGTAGACTAAACGTATTGACTTAAATGTCTGAAAATACACATTAATCCAACATACACTGACGGTGCTGTCAAACAAGTCTAAGCTGTCTAAAATCTAAAAACATTTTTAATCTGCAACACAATTGTATACAACATATATTGGGGGGTCCCTGCTTCATCTCTCTCTCAGCAAAGGGGTCCTTGGCCTGAACACGTTGAAGACCCCTGCTCTACTTAGTTCTGTGAGATTGTCCTCTTGTCAGTGGAACCACTGTCTGTATGTTTATAACTGAACATGGTGGAAGTCTGTTTATTATATTTCCTCTAGTGTTTAATTTATATTTTATTGTGATATGGATCTCCCTTCACAGGAAGAAGAGGTTGTCTTCCTGTTTGTCAACGTAGAAGGAAGTTCCACAACTCAACGTGACGTCCTTCTGCACAACGTCTCTCTTCATCCAATCAACAATCACTATGGTATGTTGGCATTGACATCTAAAACAGTGGTTCTCAACCTGTGGGTCGGGACCCTCAGGGGTCCCCAAATTATTTTGGGGTGTCACCAGATGATTAACTTAATGTGCAACATTGATTTCTCACTCAACAGTAAACAAACCAACATAAAGTTTAAGTGTATAGAGGGTATCTGCTCATTTCTAAACATTGGCCAAATTATCAAATATTAGGCAGAAATTGTGAGGCGTTGTGAGCATTTAGATCTGCTATTTTCGCAATAGAACCATGACATACAAAATATAAAGCCTCAACTCTTAGTGTTTTTCAGGGTGGGGGGTCCCCAGTTAAAATATGATTATTAATTTTGAGGGTCACGTCCTGAAAAGGTTGAGAACCAAAAAGGCATTGATGCGGACAGCTATGTGTAAAACATCTGTAGTTACTATAACGACGGCTTACGTGGTCTCCACTTGATGGTAGGGCTGTCACGATTAATACATAATCGTCTATTCGCGATTATTTTTCATATTCGCGAATATTTTTCATATTCGCGATTATCGTCAATTATCTAATTTAATTAAAAAAGTAGTGAGTTTTGACAATAAAACCATTCTTAAACAAGTTAAACCTCACGTCAACACTTGCATTCTTGAATGCGCCTCCCCCTTGTTGCCACGGGGACCCGTGAACGCTCAATGCTGGTCCTCCTCAGTCACAGTCAGTCAACACAACAGCAGCACGGCACGCACTGTCACACAGCACAGGCAGGCTGGCTGGCTAACTAAAAATGCTTAAACAGTTTGTTTTTTCCAGACGGTCGGAACAGACACATGTACCATACACATCCCGGGACTATATATTCCTTTTGATACGATACAGAAAAAGGCGTTCACTTTCGTTTCAACACAGAGGACTGGAGTCAATGCCTTTACTGCAGCTTAGCTTAGCATAGCTCTGGTCCATAGCGTTAGTGGAGTTCTCCCTCCACTAACGCTATGGACCAGAGCTAAGCTTAGCACTGCTGCTCTGCTGTGGAGAGGATGATGATGATGATTACACACAGACGGCGACTAACTAACTATAGATGTTGGATCGTGGTCGTGATAAACATTAGGCCTATTAGGCTACTGTCGCTATTTTCAGCTGTCGGCTATTTTTGCAGTTGTCTGCTATTTTCACAACGCAGCACGACGCGTTGTGAGCTTGTAGATCGGCTATTTTCACAACCCACCGCGACGCGTTGTGAGCTTGTAGATCGGCTATTTTCACAACGCAGCGCAATGCGTTGTGAGCTTGTAGATCGGCTATTTTCACAACGCACCGCAAGCTTGTAGATCGGCTATTTTCACAACGCACCAGGACGCGTTGTGAGCCTACAGATCGGCTATTTATTTTCAAATAGCTACGGTATAAAATAGGGCTAAAGTTAGCAAGTAAATGTACTTAATAGTTACTTTACACCACTGAACTGATGTTTAAAAATCAATTAAATTGCTCATTAAGGTACAGTGTGAGTATGAGCTCAAAGCCTATTATCATAGTGGCATAAAATGAAGGGGGGAAAAAAGACGATATATTCGTCAATCGGCGATTATTTGTATGACAATTAATCGTCTGGAGAAAATCCTAAACGTGTCAGCCCTACTTGATGGGGTCTCATCATAAACCTGAACACCAGAATGAGTGGAGGGCTGAATGTATCTAAACCTCCTCCTTTAGGAAGCACAAACGTACGGGGCACACAGTTAGCAAGTGGTGTGATTAATTCTCCCTTTTGCAAATCCCGCCCCATTCTGCCCTGTTACTATGATGGGACATTTGACCCTGGGCAGATTGTTTTTATAGTGGCAGTGAATGGGATTTTTTTTATTTTTTTATAGCCTCATTACAGCTATATAAAGTACCAAAGGAAAAACATCTAGGTGATATTAATAAAAAGGGAAGACAAAGGTACAGTAGTTACATTGCAAAACAGGGGGTTTACCCGAAAATATATGTTTTAATTTGTTTAATCCCAGTGGGACAGAATCCTCTTTGCAGATTCTTTTATAGTGGTAGTGGATGGGATTTTTTTTTCTTCATAGCCTCATTACAGCTATATAAAGTACCAAAAAAAACACATCTACGTGATATTAATAAAAAGGGAAGAAAAAGGTACAGTAATTACATAGCAAAACAGTAGTTTTCCCCCGAAAATAAATGTTTTAATTAGTTTAATCCTCTGGATCAGAGATAGAATAGAAATAGAAAGAGAAGCGCATTGCATCTTGGGTAGGAAGAGGACAGAACTATAATGTTTCTCCTCACATAATAGGCTGGCTTTTCGTAATTCTGCCCATTTAAAATATATGTACCCAATCGTGACTCTTAGACCATTGATAAGGTCCATGTGAACTAGTTTGTTGAAGCTTATTCATTACAATGATCGCAAACGCTATGGTCGCGAGCGGCCTGGCCGTGCTCCGCAGTGCGGACAGCCGGTGAAAGACGGCTGCCACTTTCTCCGACTGCAGAACTCCACCCCCGCTTGCAAAAAGTGAATGTATTTTTCTGGTTGGCCAGTCAGGGAGTCTCAGGGACCAATCAGAAGGCTGACAAACGGTGAATTACCCCACGCCAAACTCAAAGCACCGGTCAATGTTGTGCCCCATACGTTTGTGCTTCACACGTGCGTAGGATGTTTTCATATGTTCAGTCCAGCAGTCATTTCAGCCCCTTTCTCCGTCGTTGACAGAGAATGTTGTTTGTGTTCAGCTTGTGGAAAAGTGGAGATATTTTACTTACTTAACTTAAATGACTCCAAGTCTTAGGAATTAATTATTGAGTGCACTGCACACGCAATGCAGAGAACTTTGTTACCACGGGAACAAGTCTGCTAACTGTGCGCAGATAGGACCGATCAATGGCTGTGTGTTTATAATATTACACACAGTGTTATATGTGAGATCACAGACATTCTAGGGCTCTGGTAGAACAGTCTCTACTGCTGTTTTCAGCACACGTTGACTGTTGTTTTAAATCAATGTTTGATGATACATGAATATAATATCATCCATTCTAGGATGATCAGTCTGTCACTGCTATAGAGTCATGTTGTGTATTATTATTATTATTATTATTATCAAACATATAATTTTCCGAATGTCTGTCTGTCTGAGTGTCTGTCTGTGTCTGTCACAGCGTTTCTCCTCAGTGGCTGGAGCAATTGATCTGAAATCGCATCACAATTAGCATATGAATCATATGCTGTATATTAGCATTTTTATGGTGTATGTACTATCTATTCTGCATCTAGCATGAGGCATATCTATTCTGCATCTAGCATCAGGCAACATGTTTAACCAGCTCTGTGTGTGTGTGTGTGTGTGTGTGTGTGTGTGTGTGTGTGTGTGTGTGTGTGTGTGTGTGTGTGTGTGTGTGTGTGTGTGTGTGTGTGTGTGTGTGTGTGTGTGTGTGTGTGTGTGTGTGTGTGTGTGTGTGTGTGTGTGGGGGGGGGGGAGGCTACATATGTTGTCCAAAAATCATGCAGATCGGTTCACAGTATCTCTGTAGCCATTAAACGAAACGGGTATTTCTTACATTGATGCTCCTAAATATTATCATGCAAGCACCAGTTAAAGTTATTACTTTCCATCCCTCATATACTGGGAGCACAGTGCACACCCCATAACCCACACACTGCACATCATTTCGGAGCTCATATCTTTGAACGGATAAGGGCTAGTTATTATTATTAGTGTCCATATCTTGAATTGATGATTTGTTTTAGTTTGAGGTCCTTTTGTGTTTTTAGATAAGCTTTCTGTTGCTCTGCAAGTGACTGAGGGGAAACAATGTTTTATTTTGTGTTTATATATAAGAACAAAAAAAATAGGTTATTTATGTTGATTCCTCACGCCATGGAGACTTGAATTCATGGATATTTGTTTAGTTTTTGTCACATTAGACAATAATTTGAGGAGCCTCTTTGTGTCTCCATAGGGAACAAAGCAGACTAGTCTCCATAGAGAACCACTGCTGGACTGGTCATCTGACAAATAAATATCCATTCAAGTCTCCATGTGGTGAGTAATCAATAAGGAAAAAAAAAAGAAAGACCCCAGTTGAATCAAGCCCAAAAGCTTTCTTGAGGTGTTTATCCTTTTAGTTGACCTTTTACCAGTGACCTGTACTGTCATGAAACAGTACCCTTTCCTTTGCAAACTGACAATAAAGTATTCAATCTATCAGGTGAGAACCAGGGGAGAGACCGCTTCCTCCCATTCCTGACAGCCTACTCCTTGGACAGACCAGGGAGTGGAAGTGGAACAGCAGGGGTCCATCTGATCTGGTTCCAGTTGATCCTCTGGGGGTCCTCCATGAGGTCATCCTGGGGGTCCTCCATGAGGTCATCCTGGGGGTCCTCCATGTCTCCTCCTCAGTGTGAAGCTGGGGGTCCTCCATGTCTCCTCCTCAGTGTGAAGCTGCTCAGAGCTCAGTTCAGAATGGATTCCTCTGGGGTAAGTGGAGCTCTAGAAATACAACCTCTGTCATCTTACATATAGGCTATAACACTCTGTGTAATATTCCTTAATACACAGCCATAGATCTGTCCTATCCACAGTCAGTTAGCAGACTGATCTCTGTGGCAAACAGTAAAGTGCTCCATATTGCATGTGTTCTCAACCAATAATTAATGCTTCAGACTTGGAGTCAGATAATAGTCCTCTATAGTTTCACATCCCTTTGAAAGTTCTGGCAGAAAACGTGCATTTATTTATAAATGCACATTTTCTTCATTTTCTGCCAGAAACGTGACCAGTTATAGACTAAATATGTCAAAGTGTCTGAAAAGCCACATTACACTGATGTGATTATATTGACCATTCCATTTTAAATGTGTCTCCAACTGTTGTCAGAAAGGGGATCTCTGATAATAAAATCTAAGAAAAACACCTGTACACTGTCAAGAACTTGCAAAAAAAATACATCTTGGGTCATTTAGATCTAGGCTGTTGTGTGTTGTAAATTCACCATGGAGAAAAATATTCTCCATTCTCCATGGTGGGAAATGATTGTAATGACTCACCTGCGCCCTCTGCAGTCTACATATATGGTCAATATAACTAAATATTACTACCATAGACCATTGATCACCTTATACACAAATTGTTTATTAATGTATCTGACCCTATCATGCATCATTACTATGTCTAAACAGAAGCCTACAGAGTAACATAATGAATAATAGATGATGATGGCGAGAGAGTTTAGAAACAACTGTATTAAACTGTGAGGTCTAAGTTAATCTTGTGACCATGATGTCTGTTCTGTGTTTTAATAGCTGGGTTTATACTCTATGACAGGGGTCTTCAACGTGTTCAGGCCAAGGACCCCTTTGCTGAGAGAGAGATGAAGCAGGGACCCCCCCTATATATATATATATATATATATATATATATATATATATATATATATATTGTATACAGTTTACAGTTTAGGCATTTAGCAGACGCTCTTAATCCAGAGCAATTTACAAGAAGCAAGGTGATACAACAAAATGTTCATTGATTTCTTAGACTGCTTAGACTTGTTTGACAGCACTATCAGTGGATGTTGGATTAATGTGTATTTTCAGACATTTAACCACTTGAACTGTCAATACTTTGTACTCCAAACCTCCCTGCCAGAAATAGCAGATCTACAGGCTCACAACGCCTTGCACAACGCCTCGCTTATAGGTCTGCTATTTTTGGCTAATATTTTAATCAGAATAGGGATGCTAGGGTTCAAGAGGTTAATGTAAAAAAAAAAAAAAAAAAAACATGATCATACCACACAAAGATTTGGCGGCCCCTCCTGTAGTAACTCTGAGGACCCCCTAGGGGTCCCGGACCCCCTGTTGAAGACCCCTGCTCTATGAGTTGCTTATGGTCAGGTTTAGGTGTGGTTAGAAAGGACACCACAGTGAACTGCAGAATGGTGTACTTATGATGAAAATGGATGAGTTTGAATACCGTGAGAGGATAACGTTTATTTATTGATTGATTTATTGATTCATTGATGCGTTGATTTTGACGCTTTAAATTAGGGGTGGGCGATATGGTGATAATTATCGTTGAGACGATACAATGTCTCCACGATACGCCTTTTCAGAGATATCGTATATATCGTGATACAATGAGGGAGCCTTATAAAAAAATCCTGTTGAATTGTTAATACAGAAATTCATTGCAGAATTCATTTAAACCTGCATTTTGGTCTAAATCAGTGGTTTTCAAACTTTAAAATGTCTCCACTTAACTCTGACAGTGTACAAATGAAACCAAATGGACCCGTAAGGGTTACATACTTGTCAGGGTCAATTTAGACCTCCAAAGGAACCCAGAGAGTCCCTGGACCCCACTTTGAGGACCACTGGTCTGAATGGTCTGTTACTGCTTTTTCTTTTAGTTTGTGTTACCTTGTAGGTGGTTGTACTGTTAATTAATTAACTGGTAATAACCATAAAAACCAACATGAAAAAGAATCGTTATAAGATTGTGTATCGTGATACAGCTTGAAAGATTATTGTGATATTGTATTTTTTCTTATCGCCCAGCCCTACTTTAAATGGGCTGAATAGTTACCCTACATGACACATGTTTACTCAGACTACAATGGTGAAGAGTTGCATTCATAAAACATATAAATGTATTGACACTGTGACTGAGAGCTCCAAGAAGCCAAAAAATAGCCGATCTACAAGCTCACAACACGTTATGATTTATTTTGTCACAATCACAGGGGTTAAAGTTGTCAGTCCTGGGGACTGATTTCAGTCTTAAGGATGCCATAAGGGATGTTTATGAGATCAGTGCAGATCTGCAAAAAAATTAATAAATAAGGGGGAGGTGTAGCGATTAATGACAAAGTCATCAAAACGCTAGTCAAGTGATCTCTAAAATAAAAAGCAGTTATAATTTTAAGATATGAGAATTGAATTGACCAGACTAGCATACTGTAGAATACAACAGAACTTCACAAGAAACTTCTATAAAATGAAGCATGGATTGGCACACACACATTCAGTGAAGGCAGTTCAGAACATCAGGGAAACACCTCAAATATCGGTGTGTGCTGCATGCGCCATGTTTTAAAGATCACCTATTCTAAAAATATTTTCCAGTCTTGGTATTTTTTGAGCGGTGGTTACACCGTCTCCTATACGTGGCCGTGTGTGTATGCGTGCGTGTGTGTGTGTGCGTGTGTGTCTGTATGTAGCCTGCAGGCCTGCAGTACCTTTTATGACCACACATGTTAAGGGAGGGGCGCTGTTGTTCAGGCCAGGCCAGACCAGGCACACACACACACACACACACACACACACACACACACACACACACACACACACACACACACACACACACACACACGCACGCACACACACACAGGGGGGAAGGGGGGGGGGGGGGGGGGTAAACCACCGCTCAGTTCACACGGGTGTGATTTTTTTATTTATTTTTTGCTTTGCAATCATCATGATATGATATTGTCATATCGTCCCATCTCTGATCATAACTAACCCTATAGTTCAGATTGTCCTCTTGTCAGTGGAACCACTGGTGTACCTGTCTGTATGTTCACAACTGAACATGGTGGAAGTCTGTTTATTGTATTTTTATACATTTTTAATTATTACATTGTTTTTATTGTGATATGGATGTCCCTTCACAGGAAGCAGAGGTTGTCTTCCTGTTTGTCAACAACGTAGAAGGAGGTTCCACAACTCAACGTGACGTCCTTCTGCACGACGTCTCTCTTCATCCAAACAACAATCACTACGGTATGTTGGCATTGAGATCTGAAATAAAATAAACAGGCATTGACGGGCACAGCTAGATGTACAACATCTGTAGTTATAGGACGACAGCTGACGTGGTCTCCACTCTCCACTTGATCAGGTCTCATCATAAACCAGAATGAGTGCAGGACTGAATGTTAGAATGTATCTAAACCTCCTCCTTTAGGAAGCACAAACTTATGGGACACACAATCAGCAGTTGTTGTTATTAATTACCCCTCACCAGTCTCAAAGCACTGGTCAATGTTGTGCCCCGTACGTTTGTGCTTCCAAAACACACGTGTGTTCCTAAACAAAGTTTTTATATGTTCAGTCCAGCAGTCATTTCAGCTCCAGCTCCGTCACTGACAGACAGAGAATGTTTGAGATATTTTACTAAACACACGTTTTCTGCAACAACTTAACTGACTCCAAGTCTTAGGAATTAATTATTGGGTGAGTGCACAGCACAGCACACGCAGCACAGAGAACTTTGTTGCCGCGGGGAATCAGTCTGCTAACTGTATGCGTACAGTCCTATTCGGGGGCGGCATAGCTAAATGGTTAGGGAGCCCGCCTGGGGAACCAGAGCCCCTGGTTGTCCCAGGTTCCATTCCATAGCTGAATGGTTAGGGAGCCCGCCTGGGGAACCAGAGCCCCTGGTTGTCCCAGGTTCCATTCCATAGCTGAATGGTTAGGGAGCCCGCCTGGGGAACCAGAGCCCCTGGTTGTCCCAGGTTCCATTCCATAGCTGAATGGTTAGGGAGCCCGCCTGGGGAACCAGAGCCCCTGGTTGTCCCAGGTTCCATTCCAGGCCAGGGTAGCAATGTGGATGTGTGTCCCTGAGCAAGACTCTTAACCCCTAATTGCTCACATGCTCCTTGTGGGCAGCGAATCAGCTGGGTTGGGCTGAAAACACAGAATTTCAGTCTTTCACTGCTATAGAGCCATGTTGTGTATAATTATTATTAATAATATTATTAGTGTCCATATCGTGTTATAAAACAGAACATAAGGTTTTATTCTCATAGTTTATTCATGCCTCAGACATATTATTGTAGTGCAGTGGATCTGTAGCTATCTTATGTTGACAGTAACGGAAAAAAAAATACATTGATGCACCTGGGACATATCTTCAGTGATGTAGCCTGAACTCATCAGGGTTTCGGGTCTCGCAGCATCATACCCCTCATCCTGGTCCACTCCTGCTCTCACCAGGTCCTCTCCTACGTCTCACCAGGTCCTCTCCTGCTCTCACCAGGTCCTCTCCTACGTCTCACCAGGTCCTCTCCTACGTCTCACCAGGTCCTCTCCTACGTCTCACCAGGTCCTCTCCTACGTCTCACCAGGTCCGCTCCTACGTCTCACCAGGTCCTCTCCTGCTCTCACCAGGTCCTCTCCTGCTCTCACCAGGTCCTCTACTGCTCTCACCAGGTCCACTCCTGCTCTCACCAGGTCCTCTCCTACGTCTCACCAGGTCCTCTCTTGCTCTCACCAGGTCCAGGACCAGTGCGTTGCACCAGACTCCCAGTACCAGACACTTCATTCAGGAGCGGTGGATTCCTGAGCCACAATGGTACTAAAAGTAATTGTTATTATATTTCAGGTACTTATAATATATGACTCAGACAAACATATTATGTTGACAGTAACAGTAACAGTTATTATATTTCAGGTACTTCTATGTTTCTATGTTTTGTCCAGATGTTTGTACCAATATGGTGGTGATGTTTAAGAAAGTCTCTCTGTTTAACTTACACCTGGTCCATTATATGGTTTTATACTGCCATCTACTGACCAAACACATTAACAACCTAAACAACACTTCAGTTTACCATAATTCCACATAGGTGAGTCAATATAAGGTTTAACCCCAAAATAAATTATACAAAAGGTTTTTCAATGGATTCTGGTGTGCTAAATAACATACTCAAAATCTACCTCCCAGAAAGCCGCAATTTTCAGGATGGCGTCCGAGTTGACAGCGGGGAGCTTAAAATGGCTATATCTTGAATGGAAAAGATTTTGCTAATATTTTGTCAACTGATTCTGGTACCTCTGGACATGCTTTAGATACTAAAAATAGAGGAAAATATTCCTTTCGGAAAGGCTTCATGTTCAAGATGGCGCGTGACTGGCGTCCACGATGGCTGCAGGAGCTTTAAATGCCTATAAACTGGGATTTAATATGTAAAAAATCATAACAATTATGCACTTGGTGACACGTTTTTGACTTTTGGCATGGTGTTGGGTATGGACATAAGGTTTTCAAAAACCATCGGCAACAAGTTGGGCTTGCCCCCTAGTGGTCTGTTTGAAATTAATCCATTATTAAATGGGTCTATACATGGTTGAAACCCCAAATAATTGATGGAAGTGGAATGGATTCTGTTACTATTAGGTATGCTAAATAACATCCTAAAAGCTTAGGAGAAACAAACCACTGAAAAGGCATAATCTTCAGGATGGCGTCCATGGGAGCTTAAAATGCATATAAACTGGGAGAGAATGTGTGCCATCTTGAAAAGTATGCATTTCCAGTAGTTTTTTTTTTCTCCTAAGCTTTTAGTAAGTTATTTAGAATACCCAATAGTAAGAGAATCCATTGAAAATATTCTTCCATCAATTATTTGGGGTTTCGACCCTATACTGACCTATTTAATATTGGATTCATTGCAAACAGACCACTAGGGGGTGAGCCCAACTTGTTTGCTATGTTTTTTGAAGACCTTATGCCCACACCTAACACCATGCCAAAAATCTAAAATAGTCACCAAGTGCATAATTTTTTACATACAAATCCCAGATTATAAGCATTTTAAGCTCCCAGCGGCCATCATGGACGCGCCATCTTGAAAATGAAGCCTTTCTGGAAGGTGTATTTTCCTAAATCTTTAGTATGTCCAGAGGTACCATAACCAGTTGAAAAAGCATTTGAAACTTTTTTTTTTTTTTTCATTCGAGATATAGCCATTTTATGCTCCCCGCAACCATCTGGGATGCCATCTTGAAAATGGCGGCTTTCTGGGAGGTAGAATTTTACTATGTTATTTAGCATGCCCAATACTACCAGAATCCATTGAAAAACCTTTTGTATCAATTCTTTCGGGGTTAAGCCATATTTTCTCTCAGATTGACTCACCTAACACTAGTGATATTCATCACATGTCTGGTGACAGAGTATCAATAAGGAGGGCTTTTGAAAAAAAAAAGAAAAAACAGAAATTTAGAAAGTAAAAGTAAAAATCACTCATAGTGTGAATTGAGTGGTGCTATTTATGAGTTAATTTCATTAAGCGTCCTGTGAAGCTTAGCCAATGTGACCCTGGGCGTACTTAGAGTGCTTTGTGCAAAGATGTAGACCAGATGTAGGCCAGATGTAGGCTGGATGTAGGCTGGATGTAGGCCAATGTGACCCTGGGAGTACAAACGGACAAAGCCAGATGTAGAAGCTTAGCTCCTTCCAGGAACACTGAGCCCAGTCAGCTGAAAATACACTAAACATATGATTATCATTTATATCTAACAATCTAACAACAAAGACTGTTTCAAAGCACCACAGGTGATGGACATTAATGGATCTCTCAGATTGTTTAAAGTCAAAATGTTTAATTACTTTTAACAAGCAAATAGATTATATAGGTAGGCTAATCCTATAATGGCAGATATTATGCATGTATTTACATACATAGATACAGAAAACACACAATGTATTTTCATGGAGGGATTCAGTGTTCTATAGACTGCTGTACTCTAGCCAATTATTTGTGTTACTTTGGGTCAGCTCTTGTCACTGAAACTGTATTTAGTCAAATATCTAAAATGTTGTTGAAATACTATGAGTTGAACATAGTAGAATCTAAATTCAGTCATAAATACTATATGTTGAACAGAGTAAAGCCTTCAAGGAGTGTAAATCCCCTAAAACGTTCTGAAAAATCACTTTAAGGCGGCTGCTACTTGCAATTACAATTTATTTATTTTCTTCTATTTTATTTTTCTGTTTTACGACTTTCTTTTTGCTATAGAACAGTAAAGTCATGATGTGACTCGCTCATCCCCCGGTTCCACGGAAGTCATTCTCTATGGAGAATAACATTGAGTCATCTTAAATCGTCTCATATAAGCATTGCGGTCCAAAAATAAACAAACAGTCTTTGCGATATTGTCGGGGAGGTGGCTCTGTATGGTTTATGATAGTCAGTCACTCAAATTTGATAAAGCCAGTTTCTAGCGAAAATGTAACTAATTCGGCAACAGTAACATTAGCGTTTTCTCACCATCAGTTGATTCTTCATATCCATATGAGTCAAACCGCTGAGATAATTTGTTTATAATTGGAACACAGTTCTTATATGACGCGATATGAAAAAGGTCTATGGTAATTCAGAATGGGAGAAGAAAACTGCGAACCAGGTAGGATGTGTAAATTACATCACACTTCACTACTCTATTGATGATATCCTGCATAGTACTGTGTTCTATCTGTCTGTCATTCAGTGTTATATGAGATATACAGTAAAAAATCACACCCAATGTGAAGTGAACGGTGGTCGTGCTTGCATAACGTCTTCAGACTAGGATATAGGTCTAGGATGTACTTGGTGATGTAATACAGGCTACACAAGGATGCAACTGGGACGTATCATCAGTGATGTAGCCTGGGGTCGAAGGGTGTTTCGGGTCTCGCAACATCATACACCCTCGCCCCGGTGACCAGGCCGGGGTTGATCAAGTCCCGACTTACGTCCCAGTAGTTATCCACGATCCGTCCTATTAGGGACAGACTGGGTCACTCAATGCGCTGCACCGGAACTACTCTGCTGGGATTGGGGGCAGCGCCACTCTGGCACATGGAAGAACCAGGCTCTATGGGTTGACTCCTGGCCGGGCTCCTCCAGGTCCAGCTCACCAGGTCCTCTCCTGCTCTCACCAGGTCCAGGCCCTGTGCGTTGCACCAAACTCCTGATCCAAACATTCCATTCAGCTGCTGCAAGTGGTTGGGCCGCAAGGGTCGGCCGGTGGTAGTACTGGAAGCTCCACTTGGGCAAGGTGGTGCTGCAGGCTCCGCTTGCGGCTTGAATGGCCCTCCTAAAGGCCTCACCATGGATTTGTTGGGCTTCTTCTCCTCGCGGAAGACACAGGCTGGGGCGCTAAGCCAACCTGGCTAAGCCAACCTGCTCCTGGGTGCCGTCTACATTCCGGCCGTCAACCGACTACCAAACTATTCCTGGTTGTCACACAGTCTATTCCTAAGGGTCACTATGAATAGAACTAATATTGAAAAACATCACGAGGATGCAACTGGGACATACAGCTGTGCTCGAAATTGCTTTACTTTGTAAAGCAATTGAGCTGCATTTCATGTCATGAAAGGTGCTGTACCAAAAAAAATAGTTTTATTATTATATACAGTATATAACGTGAGCTTTAACCAGTAATCTTTACAATAATGTAGGCCTACAGGATACTGCTGGTGTGACTTGTAACAGCTTCCAAATCACACACAAATTATGCCACCATCATAACGGCTCCTCCACTCTACTGATGCAGGTGTAGTGATGCGTGGAAGCAGAGGTTGAACCCGGGACTCCCACTCGCCAGACCAACGCTCAAACCGTCATGCAACTAGGGCTGAGTCCGCTTGGCAGGCCAGGCTGTTGAGGGCTGTTTCATGGCTGTACTGACTATGGGGGCTACACAGACATCACTGTGACTGTCCTCTCTAGTGAGGGGATCTTAGCAGAGCTGTGTGTTGGATCTGAGAAGAAGCTCACTTATAGTTCTGAGGTGTTCCACAAAGTACTGCTGGATCTTGGAAACCTTTCAGCTGAAGGTTCAGAGACTGAAAAACTGTATGTTGAGCTTGTTGAAGTTGAGCTAGATCAAGTCAATCAAAGAGCACTAAAAATAAAATAAAAACAAGCTTCAGAACTCCCAAAACAAACTCATACGACTAGCTCTCTTTAGTATTTCAGCATGAATGATGATGCATTTTGCATTATATGAGTCATCATGCTCCATCATATGATGCAAAATGCATCATCATTCATGCTGAAATACTAAAATATCTCAAAACACAGATTGAACACAAAAAATAACTCAGGATTGTGTTGATCTTGTCCCAAACAACAATAAAATAAGATCTGGTTGTCCCAGAGGTGAACTGGCCCTTTAAGCCCATGACCCACCTAATTCTAACACACTATGCTAGTCTGGGATGGCTCAGGGTAGAAGACAGGGTTACGTTTACATTTATTCTAGGATGGATCAGGGTCTAGTCTGGGGCCTTACATTTTGCACAGATGTAGCCCAGGACATGCTCTAATGATTTAGCTAGGGTGCCTGAGTCGGCGACCTTCGGGGTCTCCACAGCGGCCACATCAAGTTGGGCTCCCAAGCTAGAAGAGTTGTGGCATTATGCTGGAAAGGTGTTGATGCCCATACATTGAGGATGTGGCATCGGGAACTCATGAACTCTATTGGGCTGGAGAGGTTAACGTATATAGTTAGGGGTAGACAGAAGGATGTTGACCAGCTTTGGGAAATGATATGAACAACATGGAAACAAGTACCTAAATGAAATAACAATATATGGTTAACATAATAATGAAAATAAACTGTCATTTGAATTTTTGAAAACAATGTATGGGAACTTTGTGTTATTATTATTATTAGTTATTTATCTTTATTTTTTATTATTATTCTCAATAAGCATGTGCAGGGGGTAGGCCTATATGTGTGTGAATGTGTGTGAGTATATGTACTGTGTTGTATGTAAAATATATCTATAAAAAGTTGAGCTCCCATCGACACTATAAAAAATACCTGGACAAAATCTGCTAGGATGTGAGGGGTCTAACTAGAGGTTCGTCAAGATTGTGAATCCATTATACATGATACAACAAGTGAAATTGAAAGTGACGAACAATATAAAATAATAATAAAATAAAGTGAAAACTGAAGATGTAGAAACAATGGGATGAAATTGGCAACCTCGCTGACAATGTATCTTCTTCTGTTGGGGAGACAGGTTTACTGAGCGAAACAAATCAATTGAATGAGTTCAAACTGACTAAATGTTTATACATTTTTCTCTCCATGAAATTCACATTTGGCCTGGTTGTTTACATTAATTATTTAACTCATTATTAAATTCATATATTAAAAAATGCAAAATGGGTTAGGATATTAGTAACTGGAAAGTTGCTCTTATAGAGCCTACACTACACTTGAAGAAGTAGCCTGCCTACAATACCTCCCTACCTACTAGCCTATACCTAGTCTGGGATCACTTCACTTTTCGGGTTTGTAACCGGTCTGGAGCGGAAACCACAAAACGTCATGTTGTAGTACTCAAGGACTACAATTTGGCCGGAAATATCCACCGGAAACAGTTTTAACCCAAAATAATTCCCCTGCGCTCAAGGACATACTTTTATGGCCTACCTAATAAACTCCTCGGTGCGGAGTAGTTTTGCTTTTGAAAAATTAGTTTGGTATATGCATGATTTAGTCCAACTTTTAGCGACCGGCAAAACCACACTAGGCTACTCGAGCATTTTAATAGAGATTGGGGAAACAAACGGTGGGAACCAAATCAAAGCGACGCCGCTTATTCTAGTGGTTTCCGCGCTTTAGGCGGAAACCAAACGGTCTGTTGTGAACGAGCACCAGGCTCTCTCCCGGGAGAAAGCCTGGTAGGCGAGGTTAGCCTCTATACCTACTGCTGAGGTGTGGTGATCTTGAACACCCCTGCAGTCAGTCTGTCAGTCAGTCAGTCAGTTAATGTAAACCTGCAGCTGAGTCGACAGTGCTAAACACCCTGGAATCCATGTCTGCTGCTCCATGCTCACTGCGCTGGAAACAAACAAGTAGGTTAAACACAGCTTTATGTATTTAATAATGTGATATCAACCGCATGTTATGATGTTAAAACAGCCACATTAAAGCTGTGTTAAACACAGGCTATATTCACAGCCCAGTTCAAAACAAAAGGAGACACGATTCATCTAACTGACAACAAGAGTCTCTTCCCACTTTCATTCTGCTCTTTCAACTTGAGATGATCTGTTCTGGCGTCTTTAAACGTTTCTATAGTCTATGGTTTGACGCGTCCAGTCCAGTAGAAAGTATTGTGTATGTCCATAGTTAGTAGCTGCTGTCTACAGCCAAGAGACAACAGTTCTGACAACCGCGCTGAGGGGTAAAAACGTAACTTCGCATAGCGCTCATCTTGCAGAAAAAGGGATGAGGATGGTTGGCTCTGCCAATTGGCACAACATGACGGCCATATGACCGTCATGTTTCCAGCTCAACTATGCTTCTAGCGAGGTAAACAAAGACCCCCGGCAGGCTAAACAAACGTTCTGATTTTAAAAATTAAGTGCTTAACCAAGGCTAATCTGTGTCTGAATAGATGCCGTTCAACCAGAATTACATGCCGCTCCCGTATTGTTTAATAAAAAGCATATTTCTGTTTTCCATCGTATTTCCTGGTTTTCCACACGCGCACCAACCCCATCTATGGACACTGAGATGTGGGCGTGCCCTCTCAAAACCGCTCCGAAAATACATGGGGAAAACAGACAACGATCGGATAAAATGCTTTTTATTAAACAATACGGGAGTGACATGTAATTCTGGTTGAACGGCATCTATTCTGACACAAATTAGCCTTGGTTTTTAGCTTTATTTTTGAAATCTGAACGTTTGTTTAGCCTGCCGGAGCTCTTTGTCTACATCGCTAGAAGCAAGGTTGAGGTGGAAACATGACGGTCATGTTAATGGCCGTCATGTTTCAGGGCTACGCTTTCATTCTGCTCTCAAAGTTGAGATGCGATCTGTTCTGAGTTCTGACGTCTTAACGTTTCTATAGTCTATGGTTTGAAGCGTGTGTATATGAACGGACCAGTCCAGTAGAAAGTATTGTTTATGTCCATAGTTAGTAGCTGCATAGCCCCATATAGAACCTCACCCGTCGCTGCATGGGTGAGGTTCTATATGGGGCTAGTAGCTGCTCCTGCTGTCTACTGCCAAGAGCCAGCGTACAACATTCTGCCGACCTGGCTCAGGGGGAGAATCGCATAGCGCGGCTCATCTTCGAAGAGCAAAGTGCGAGGCTGAAAAGAGATGAGTCTGCTGCTCTGCCAAGTGGCTCAACGGGCGGTGCGTTGGTCTGGCGAGGGGAGCCTCGGGTTCAAGTGCATATTATAGTCAGTAGCTGCTGTCTACAGCCAAGAGCCAGCACACAACAGTCGGCCAATCTCAGGCTAACCTGGCATAGCCTCATCTTGCAGAGAAAGGCATGAGGATGGATTTCTGCTGCCTCTGCCAAGTGGCAACAGGCTGAGCAGTGTAGCTCTGCTCCTGAACATGCAGTGGTGGAAAAGTACTCACGTTTTACCCAGTAAAGTAAAGTATTGTGGCAGTATTGTTTATGTCCATAGTTAGCCTAGGCTACTACAGCCAAGATGCAGCGCACAACAGTCTGGCAATCGGGCTCAGGGGGAAAACCTCGCATAGCGCTCATCTTCTATGACAAAGGGATGACTCGGATGAGTCAGTCTGGCTGCGGCTCTGCCAAGTCAGTGGCACAACGGGCTGTGCGTTGGTCTGTCGAGGGGAGCCTCGGGTTAAAGTCCCGCTTCCACACATCATTACATTCAGATGAACTGGATCAATTCAATTCTATTCAAAGGAGCTTTAGAAAACATAACGTTTACATTGCCAAAGCACGTTTCAAAACATAGTAAAAACATTTGAAAATGTAAGGGTATGAAGCTTTTTGGAACTAATAGCAGCATTTATTTGTTCTCAATATGATTTCAATAGTAGGCCTATACAAATAAGGAAAAGATAAAAGCCTCAAATTGAAAACATGTTTAAAGGTAGCAGCTCTGTCTAGCCTACTGTATGTGCAGTAGGTCTGGATGCCGGTCATGGTTTGTAATAATGTATTTGTGACACTTGCTTTGGCAATGTAAACGTATGTTTTCTCATTCTGTAGCCTTCTTTTATCACATTAATTCACACTGCTGTGTTTGCACATTGTTGTATTTCTCCCAGTAGGTAAGGGTGTTTTTCATCATTGGTCATGTTTTCAAACTCACTTCGGGTGTGTATAATCTGTGGGAAGTATGTGTCTCTGATGTCTTAGGTGGTTAGAAAGTGTAGCTCTGTTTCTACCACATTTTGTGTGCAGTGGGAATAGCCTGTCTTCCCTTTGGGAGCGGGGTCTGTCTGTGGCGGCCTTTCTCTATGGCAAGGATGTGTTCGCTGAGTCTGTACCTAGTCAAGGCTTTCCTGAGTTTTGGGTTGTTTACTGTGCTCAGATATTCTGCCAATGTATATTTTCTTTTTAGTGCTAGATAGCATTCCATTTGCTTTGGTTTTGGGTTGTCTCTTTCCAGTATGTCAGGTAGCTTTCTTTTTGTTTTCTTATAATCTGGTTTGGTCCAATGGGTTTTCTGTCTGGTAGTTGTGTTTGTCTTTGTGCCCAGAGTCCCTGGGCCAGCTGACTCAGTGGGCATCCCTGTAGGTTTTCACGATGGTTGAGGGCTATGTTATGAAGCGTGTCTGGGTTGCCTTCTTTTAGATGTTTATAACATTGAAGTGCTCTCTTTTTTACTTTGATAATGAGTGGGTATCATCCTAATTCTGCAAGTATTCTTTGTTGTTTTAAGTCGGGTGCAGAGTTTTTGTTACTGACAATTCCCTATGAAAAGTATACTGTGCTCTATCCATCTGTCTTTCAGTGCTCTATGAGATACATAATGACCATCTTTAATCTGTGTTTTAATGTTGTCTTGTAGATCTCAGCTGTTCCAGGAGTTCCAGGCCTTGTTGGCCTCACAGAGGAAAAACCCTAAACTGGTAAGTAGACAATAATACTGTATGTGTTTGTGTATAGGCTACTAACACTAAACCCTCACTGGTAAGTAGACACTATATACTGTACACTAACTAAATTATAAACCTACACTGGTAAGTAGACGGTAACTAGTCCTGTGCCCAGGGGGTATGCACACTCACAGTATATGAGGGAATGCATATAGGAGTCTCAGAAGTAATGTTGGAGAACCCAGACTAGTGCCCATTGGGCAGAACAGTCAATTCAATTTTCAATTCAATGGAGCTTTATTGGCATGAGAAAACATACGTTTACATTGCCAAAGCAAGTATCAAATATACAATAAAAACAGTTGAAAATGGGGAACCTATATACAGTTGGAGGGGGTACAGCATTGTGTAAACAGAGCTAAATCGCATTGTGACATTTTATATATATAAACAGGGTACAAATAGCAGCATTATTTTCCTCAAAATGCATTTAAAGGTATCAGCTCTGTTTCATACTGTATGTGCAGTAGCTCTAGATGTCAATCCATGGTTTGTAGTCCTTAGGGTGGTTGTGTTTCTAGCCTTCTTTTATCACAACAGTTCACAAATCTTGCGGCTGTGTTCACACATTGTTGTATTTCCCCCAGTAGGAATGGGAGTTTTTCGTCATTGGTCGAGTTTTCAGTGGTCAGGTTGTTAGAAAGAGTAGCTCTGTTTCTACCACATTCAGTCACCATTGACGTCCAGTTGTTAAATAACTGTTGTATCAGTCTGTGATGTCAGTACTATGATGTCAGAGTATGACGTCAGCATGCAGACAGACAGCCATGGTGGCAACACTGTTTATTATCAGTGATGTCAGCATACAGACAGACAGTGGACATCATATCCAACTTTGGGCATTGTTTCAGCATGCGCCTGTTAGCATGTTGGATGTCAGCATACTGATCTCCAAATGTGGGCATTGTTTCAGCATTGTTGCTGCGTATTACTCCCCATCTCTCTCCCCATTTCCTGTCAGTCTACTGTCCTATCAATAAAGACCTGTCAGTCTACTGTCCTATCATTAAAGGCATGAAAAGCCCCAAAACAAGTCTTAAAAAACTAAAAGTAGATACAAATACTGTATTTATGCTGAAACCAACTGTGTTCAAAATATGTTCAGGAAAAGAGAAACAGAGTAGTTGCTATGGTGACATACGTTGTCAAATAGTTGGCCCCCAAACTGTGGAATAAACACTTAACTTGTTTTTCTAAATTGATATTCCTATGCATTTGTTGTATTGTTGTTGATGTACTGACATATTATCTTGCTTATTATAGTGATGTATCACCTACTTATTGTAAGTCTCTTTGGATTAAAAGTGTCTGCTAAAAGCCTAAATTGTAAATTGTTGAACGTGTCCTTATATTAACATCACTTTTAGTCAATGATGGACAACAACTATCTTCGCAAGTTGGAGTTTAGGAGGTTTGACTGACAGATTGAGGAGCCAATGGAGTCAGGAGGTTTAGCACTGGTTCAATATTTAAACCCTCACATAGACATAAAGGCTGTTCAATAGAGTGTCCATGAATTTCCATGAATTGAATACCAAGGACTATACTTGTACTGTTCTCCATTTTTGTCTAATAAAATATTCAAGCAATCAACATGATTGATTAAAACAAATACCAGCAGGACTCCCTAATTGGGAGCTAAGCGACCGTCAGGTCACATTTTCCCATATATGTTTCGCGGCGGTCCGCAAAATGAAAAATGAGATACATCTCTGCGACAATATACAGCTCTGAGACACTGACTGTTATACATATGTGTGGCGGAGAGAGTCTCAGCCCTAGCCTTGAAGCCTCAAAAAGTCTAGTATCTCCCTCGTTCCATAGGGATATCCCTTTGGAGTAATGGTTAAGATATTGGACTTTCACACGGGAGTCCCGGGTTCAAAGCCCGGGTGGGGAGGTTTGCATCACCTCTGTTACATATGGTCCAATGTAATCTGTCTGTCTTTGTGTCTGTCTTTCAGGTCAGTGGTATGGTGGTACACATTACATCGTGGTATGGTGCCGTGGTACACGTTACATCACCACAGTGCTGATGTGGTAATGCGCGCGCGCGCGCACACACACACACACACACACACACACACACACACTACATCACCATAGCCGATCTACATGCACACAACCGATCTACATGTACGCAACGCCTCGCTTCGCAGATCTGCTATTTTGACTACTTGTTGTGTGCACACTCTTGTAGGCCTATTACGAATTAGGACTTTAATTTGACCAAAGAACATACCATTTTGAAACTTGGAGATACAAGGTTTCTGCCCGACAGTGATGATATGATTACTGTATCATAAAAGCTCTCCATGTGCTATGATGTTGTGAATGCAACCTTGTTTAACTCTACCTTTAACATGTGTGTCCTTGAATGCTCTCCTTCATGTGAACATACATACATTAACTCATTAAAACTGGGAAAGTATTCCATTGTATATTTTAGCTATCGATACAGCTAGCTAAGTTTTCTAGAAAACTCTTAGGATTTAGAACAGTGGATCTAAAATAAATAGCAGATGTACAAGCGCTGCAAGCTTGTAGGCTACATCTGCATTTTTGAAAGAATTGACAAATGATTTTATTTTTAAATCTTCTCCTCTGGGGGTCCTTTGCGTAAAACAAATATAATTGATTTTGGGGGTCCCTGGTACAAAAACGTTTCTGCATGAATTGAATACGAAGGACTTCCGACGTAAACAAGACCGTAAAAGGTCTCATTTGGGATCTTTTAGGCAGGGTGTTTAACTGTACTTCTACTGTACTAAAATGTTTTATTGTATTGACTATACTTGTACTGTTCTCCATTTCTGTCTAATCTAATGTGTGTGTGTGTGTGTGTGTGTGTGTGTGTGTGTGTGTGTGTGTGTGTGTGTGTGTGTGTGTGTGTGTGTGTGTGTGTGTGTGTGTGTGTGTGTGTGTGTGTGTGTGTGTGTCTCAGACCTTTGTTCTCCATGGCATGGTGAAAGGAGCCAACGCCACCATCCTATTGGCCGGCTCCCTCAGCCTACTGCTGTGCAGTGTGATGGCCTACGCATGCTGTGGATGGTATGATGACTACTGTACTTACTGTACTATATACACCACTGGACTGGTAGGACTACTGTACTTACTGTACTATATACACCACTGGACTGGTAGGACTACTGTACTTACTGTACCATATACACCACTGGACTGGTAGGACTACTGTACTTACTGTACTATACCAGTAAGACTCCCTAATCGGGAGATAAGCGACCGTTGGTCGCTTATCTCCATAAATAGAGCAAAAATGTGTTTTTCCAAAATCTTCCTGATCCATGTTGTTGACATGAGTGTAGACATACTGTGTAGTGATTTTCGTGATTTTAGGGCAAAATCTGAATCGGCCTCATGGTGGCGCTAGAGGGCCATGTGAGAAATGAGGGGTGGGGTGTCCGCGCCGCCAAGGCGGACGAATAGGTACCGGCCCCGGCTCTCCCGGTCGCTCCTAGCC